>NC_135820.1:1467272-1767272 GCF_964213995.1 Mustelus asterias | reverse complement strand
AATGGCCTGTTTCTGGGCCGTATATCCTGTGTAATCCCATGTAAACACAGAAGGGACGGTACAAGCCGGTGGGGCACTCCTTCCACGAATGGCAGTTGATGCTGTATCAATTGTTGGGTTCTTAGTTTAGTTTATTTATTAGTGTCACAAGTAGGCTTACATTAACACTGCAATGAAGTTACTGTGAAAATTGCCACACTCCGGCGTCTGTTTGGATACACTGAGGGAGAATTCAGCATGGCCAATGCACCTAACCTGCACGTCTTTCGGACTATGGGAGGAAACCAGAGCACCCGGAGGAAACCCATGCAGACACGGGGAGAACGTGCTAACTCCACACAGACAGTGACCCAAGCCGGGAATCGAACCCGGGTCCCTGGCGCTGTGAGGCAGCAGTGCTAACCACTGTGCCGCCGTGCCGCCCATTTCCTGTCTGAGATTGGGAGGTTTTTTTTAGTCAGAGGGGATTAAGGGAAATGGGGAGAAGGCAGGTACATGGAGTCAGGTCGCTGATCCGCTATGATCACATCCAATGGTGGAACAGGCTCAAGGGGAGGGATGGCCTCCCCCCCTCGTCCCATGGTCCGGGGGGAAGATGAGGAAATTCCATGGGATATGGTGTTGCCAACACTCCAGGCCACAGAGTCTCCAGGACTTGGAGGTTGTCCTCCAGACCATGTGCGGACAAAAACACACGAGAGAAAAACAACCCGCGAATTTTAAAATCTGGGCCGGATTTTCCAGGCAGCGGGAAGTCTGAGGCTTGCTGACCCTCGATTCAAACCGTGACTTTACCCGTTAGTGTTTGAGATTGAGGGGGTCTTTCCCCTGTCTGTAGAACACAGCCAGCAACGATGGGAGCATCAAGGGGGAGTGACGGGGGACAAACACCAGTCCCTTGTCCCCTTTAGGGTTAGCAGCACAAGACATGAGTTCCACAAACCTTGCTGGGTTGATGTGAAAGCTTTTGTTCAAAGTCCTTAAGCAATTTTAAATCAATTTTTCATCTTCTCAAATGTTTTGATTGCTTTTATGAGTTTATACAATCTTTGTGTGATTCAAACCTCCAGGAACACCTCTAGCCAGAGTTTGTAACCCTCACATAACAGCAAGGTTGAGGAAAATGGCTGAAGGAGACAGGTTTGATTCCCAACATCCATCTGTCCTCCCAGCGGAGTTTTTAGGCATAATAGACAAAAATAGGATCATTGTTCCTTTAAACAGCAAAGGATTGGGAAAAGGGGGAAGGCCAGAGTTTGTCGGGTGTCAGAGGGCCATAACTAACACCCCTTTTACTCCCAACATTCACCTAGATAACTGGCTAACAACTGGAAGATATACTAGATGCAAACACTACAGTTAGGACAATATACAGAGCTTTCAGGAGAGAGAGAGAGAGAGAGACAGGGAAAGTGAGGGAGAATGGGTGAGAGTATGAGTGAGTGAATGTGAAAGAGTGTGCAACTGAGAAAAAGGGTAAGAGAGAGTGAGGGGATGAGAAAGTGAGAGTGAGAGAAAGTATGAGAAAGGGATGTTAGAGTTTGTGTGAGAGAGTGAATGAATGAGGAGATGAGAGAGTGAGTGAGAGACAGAGAGAGAGAGTGAAAGAGAATGAGTGACAGAATGAGAGAGAGAGAAAGGGGTGAAAGAGAGAGAAAGAGAAAGTGAGAGAAGTTGAGAGAGATTGAGTGAGAGTGTGTGTGTGTGAGAGAGAGAGACAGCGGGTGAGAAAGTGAGTGAGAGAGGGAATGAAAGATTGAGTGAGAGAGAGAGTGTGAGTGAGTGTGTGAGACACAGAGTGAGAGCAAGTGAGTGAGAGCATGTGATAAACAGCGGGAGAGAGTGAGAATGATGGTGAGTGAGAGTGTGTGAGACTCACAGAGTGACTTGGGGAGGGAGCATAAGAGCGAGTGAGTGTGATACACAGAGTGAGTGGAAGAGAGTGAGAGTGACAGTGAATTAAGGACTGAGAGAGAATGAGAAACCATTAGCGGGAGAGCATGAGAGAGAGAGAGCAAACCAGAGAGGCACTAAATAAATGATCCTGAGTGATAAAGAGCCTGTGATGGAAGCTTTGCAGACACTAGTTCCAACAGGTACAGTAAAAATAAGCAGGAGTTCAGGGGAGGTCTCACCCTAAGCACTGACTTTGTAATTCCACATTGCAGCCTCTGAACAAAAACACAACTCTGTGTTTAAAGTGACAAACTCACCCCAGGAGCCCCCAGCAAAGAGCAGCAACAGGAAGACACACACTCTCATTGTCTTGTGGTGTGTTACATTCACTGACAATCCTGCAGATGTACAGTGTCCCGACACAAGGCTGCAGCTTTATTTATTGGGAAGTGTTGGCGTGTTGCAAATGCAGCTGCGATTTACAAAACTCCCTATAGCTGAGGGGCTGTTACAGTCTCCCAATAACTTGGTAAGTTTACAAAACTCCCCACAGCATTGTGACATACGAAACATGCGGCAGCCCAGAGAGGGGTCTGCATTGAGAAAGACATCATTCTTCAGAGGCCAAGGATGGATTTTTAATATTCCTGGTGGCCATCTCTCAGGATTCGGAGAAAGGAGGGAGGTGGTGACCTGGTGGTTAGGGGAAGATTCTGGCTGAGAGGTCCCGTCAATGCATTTGTAAATCAGGGGCCCCCAGCTAATGCTGTGGGGCAGTGATGGGCAGCCTAGGCTAGCGAGTGGGCCCCATGAGTGACCCTCCTTCATCTCAGTGGACCGCAAGATGAAATCGAGCTTGTTCATTAACCATGACGCCATGAATAAGATTAAATACATTTAATACATGCCGAATATTTCATAACGAGTTATAGAAAATGCTGAAATCAGTTATAGATGAAATAGATTAACAGAAGTGTCCCTCAGACACCGAATCACAGAATTATTACAGTGCAGGAGGAGGCCATTAGGCCCATCTTGTGTCCACTGGTTCTCCAAAGGACTTGGTGTCATTCCCCTGCTTTTCCCCGTAACCCCTGCGCATTGTTTCTATTCAAATAATCATCTAATGCCCACTCGATTGAGCCAGCCTCCACCACACTGCCAGGCGGAACGTTCCAGAACCCAACCACTCGCTGTGTGAAAAAATAACTTCTCATTTCTCCGATCGCTCCTTTTGCAAATTCTTTGAATTTGTGCCATCTCGTTCCTGATGCTGTTACAAGTGAGACCAGTTCCTCCCGATCCACTCCAGCCAGCTGCTCCTGGCTTTGAACATATCAATCAGATTTCCTCTTAGTCTGCTTCTCTCTGAGAGGACAACACTGCACTATCCCTCTCACCGGACACTATCCCCCTCACCGGACACTATCCCCCTCACCGGACACTATCCCCCTCACCGGACACTATCCCTCTCACCGGACACTATCCCCCTCACCGGACACTATCCCCCTCACCGGACACTATCCCCCTCACCGGACACTATCCCCCTCACCGGACACTATCCCCCTCACCGGACACTATCCCCCTCACCGGACACTATCCCCCTCACCGGACACTATCCCCCTCACCGGACACTATCCCCCTCACCGGACACTATCCCCCTCACCGGACACTATCCCCCTCACCGGACACTATCCCCCTCACCGGACACTATCCACCTCACCGGACACTATCCACCTCACCGGACACTATCCACCTCACCGGACACTATCCACCTCACCGGACACTATCCCCTCCGGACACTATCCCCTCCGGACACTATCCCCTCCGGACACTATCCCCACCGGACACTATCCCTCTCACCGGACACTATCCCCACAGGACACTATCCCCACCGGACACTATCCCCTCCGGACACTATCCCCTCCGGACACTATCCCCTCCGGACACTATCCCCTCCGGACACTATCCCCTCCGGACACTATCCCCTCCGGACACTATCCCCACCGGACACTATCCCTCTCACCGGACACTATCCCCACCGGACACTATCCCCACCGGACACTATCCCCACCGGACACGATCCCCACCGGACACGATCCCCACCGGACACGATCCCTCTCACTGGACACTATCCCCACCGGACACTATCCCCACCGGACACTATCCCCACCGGACACTATCCCCACCGGACACTATCCCCCTCACCGGGCACTATCCCCACCGGACACTATCCCCACCGGACACTATCCCCCTCACCGGACACTATCCCCCTCACCGGACACTATCCCCCTCACCGGACACTATCCCCCTCACCGGACACTATCCCCCTCACCGGGCACTATCCGCACCGGACACTATCCCCCTCACCGGACACTATCCCCACCGGACACTATCCCCACCGGACACTATCCCCACCGGACACTATCCCCCTCACCGGACACTATCCCCACCGGACACTATCCCCACCGGACACTATCCCCACCGGACACTATCCCCTCCGGACACTATCCCCTCCGGACACTATCCCCACCGGACACTATCCCCCTCACCGGACACTATCCCTCTCACCGGACACTATCCCTCTCACCGGACACTATCCCTCTCACCGGACACTATCCCTCTCACCGGACACGATCCCTCTCACCGGACACGATCCCTCTCACCGGACACGATCCCCACTGGACACTATCCCCACCGGACACTATCCCCTCCGGACACTATCCCCACCGGACACTATCCCCCTCACCGGACACTATCCCCCTCACCGGACACTATCCCCCTCACCGGACACTATCCCCCTCACCGGACACTATCCCCCTCACCGGACACTATCCCCCTCACCGGACACTATCCCCCTCACCGGACACTATCCCCCTCACCGGACACTATCCCCCTCACCGGACACTATCCCCCTCACCGGACACTATCCCCCTCACCGGACACTATCCCCCTCACCGGACACTATCCCCCTCACCGGACACTATCCCCCTCACCGGACACTATCCCTACCGGACACTATCCCCTCCGGACACTATCCCCACCGGACACTATCCCCCTCACCGGACACTATCCCCACCGGACACTATCCCCACCGGACACTATCCCCCTCACCGGACACTATCCCCTCCGGACACTATCCCCCTCACCGGACACTATCCCCCTCACCGGACACTATCCCCCTCACCGGACACTATCCCCACCGGACACTATCCCCTCCGGACACTATCCCCACCGGACACTATCCCCCTCACCGGACACTATCCCCACCGGACACTATCCCCCTTACCGGACACTATCCCCTCCGGACACTATCCCCACCGGACACTATCCCCCTCACCGGACACTATCCCCACCGGACACTATCCCCACCGGACACTATCCCCTCCGGACACTATCCCCTCCGGACACTATCCCCACCGGACACTATCCCTCTCACCGGACACTATCCCTCTCACCGGACACTATCCCCTCCGGACACTATCCCCACCGGACACTATCCCCCTCACCGGACACTATCCCCACCGGACACTATCCCCACCGGACACTATCCCCCTCACCGGACACTATCCCCACCGGACACTATCCCCACCGGACACCATCCCTCTTACCGGACACGATCTCCCTCGCCGGACACGATCCCCCTCGCCGGACACGATCCCCCTCGCCGGACACGATCCCCCTCGCCGGACACGATCCCCCTCGCCGGACACGATCTCCCTCACCGGACATTATCTATCCGCCCCCCCCCCCTCCCGGACACTACCCCTGAACCCTGCCCCCCCGCAGACAGCACCCCTCCCCCACCACCCGGATACTACCACCCCCCCTCCCCCCCCTCCCCTTGGATATTACCCCTCCCCGGACACTGCCTTTCCCCCGCCCCCCGGACACTATTCCTACCACCCCCTCCCCCCCCCCCCCGCCCCCCCCGGACACTACCCCTTCCCCCCCAAGACACTACTCCCCCTCCCCCCACCCGACACTACCCCCCCACCCCCCCCCCCCCCCACCCCCAGGCATTACCCTTCCACGCCTTGGCCCCAGTCCTGCACCACTGCAACCCGGTAAGCCAAACTCCTTTCCTCCCTCAATTTGTTACCCTGCAAAACAACCTGCAGGGATGGGAGGAGGGACCGACATTTCCAGACACCCCCTGACCAGGATAATGCAGCAGTAACTCACCGTTAATCAAAGAACAAAGAACAATACAGCACAGGAACAGGCCCTTCGGCCCTCCAAGCCCGTGCCGCTCCCTGGCCCAAACTAGACCATTCTTTTGTATCCCTCCATTCCCACTCCGTTCATGTGGCTATCTAGATAAGTCTTAAACATTCCCAGTGTGTCCGCCTCCACCACTTTGCCTGGCAGCGCATTCCAAGCCCCCACCATCCTCTGTGTAAAATATGTCCTTCTGATATCTGTGTTAAACCTCCCCCCCCTTCACCTTGAACCTATGACCCCTCGTGAACGTCACCACCGACCTGGGGAAAAGCTTCCCACCGTTCACCCTATCTATGCCTTTCACAATTTTATACACCTCTATTAAGTCTCCCCTCATCCTCCGTCTTTCCAGGGAGAACAACCCCAGTTTACCCAATCTCTCCTCATAACCAAGCCCCTCCATACCAGGCAACCTTGCCCTGTGTCACCTCTTGTACACGGTTAACATGAATGTTCTAATTTCTCGCTGATGGGAAACTTAATTTGGAGGAAGCAGTTTACCCTGGTGAGCTGACCTTTTATTGAGCATGTATGACATGCAAATGATTCCACGACAGCTTCCCAACTTTGTCCATCGATCGAAAGAACCAAATCGCTAAAGTTCATCCCGCTATCAGGAATCTGAATTTTGACCTCACACCAGATTATGTTCCCTCATCCTCTTAGATCTCCACCCCAGCCAGCCGAGAAGGTTCTGTCCCTCGCCTCCATTATGGCTACTGTGGAAGCTATGACCTGCTAAAAACCCATCTGGTTCAATAATAGTCTTGAGGGAAGGAAATCTGCCACCCTTACCCAGTCTGGCCGACATGTGACTCCAGAGCCGCAGCAATAGCATTCACTCTTGACTGCGCTCGGAAATATACATTTGCATTAAATCACTCACACCGTGGCTTTATCGACACCAGATGGACTGCAGTAGAATTTGAGATAATGCGGCTCTCCCTCAACACTGACCCTCTGACAGTGCAGCACTCCCTCAGTACTGACCCTCTGACAGTGCGGCACTCCCTCAGTACTGACCCTCTGACAGTGCAGCACTCCCTCAGTACTGACCCTCTGACAGTGCAGCACTCCCTCAGTACTGACCCTCTGACAGTGCGGCACTCCCTCAGTACTGACCCTCTGACAGTGCGGCTCTCCCTCAGCACTGACCCTCTGACAGTGCAGCACTCCCTCAGCACTGACCCTCTGACAGTGCGGCACTCCCTCAGTACTGACCCTCTGACAGTGCAGCACTCCCTCAGCACTGACCTCTGACAGTGCGGCACTCCCTCAGTACTGACCCTCTGACAGTGCGGCACACCCTCAGTACTGACCCTCTGACAGTGCGGCACTCCCTCAGTACTGACCCTCTGACAGTGCGGCACTCCCTCAGCACTGACCCTCTGACAGTGCAGCACTCCCTCAGTACTGACCCTCTGACAGTGCAGCACTCCCTCAGTACTGACCCTCTGACAGTGCTGCAGTCCCTCAGTACTGACCCTCTGACAGTGCAGCACTCCCTCAGTACTGACCCTCTGACAGTGCAGCACTCCCTCAGTACTGACCCTCTGACAGTGCAGCACTCCCTCAATACTGACCCTCTGACAGTGGAGCACTCCCTCAGCACTGACCCTCTGACAGTGCAGCACTCCCTCAGTACTGACCCTCTGACAGTGTGGCACTCCCTCAGTACTGACCCTCTGACAGTGCGGCATTCCCTCAGTACTGACCCTCTGACAGTGCGGCATTCCCTCAGTACTGACCCTCTGACAGTGCAGCACTCCCTCAGTACTGACCCTCTGACAGTGCGGCACTCCCTCAGTACTGACCCTCTGACAGTGCGGCACTCCCTCAGTACTGACCCTCTGACAGTGTGGCACTCCCTCAGCACTGACCCTCTGACAGTGCGGCACTCCCTCAGCACTGACCCTCTGACAGTGTGGCACTCCCTCAGCACTGACCCTCTGACAGTGTGGCACTCCCTCAGCACTGACCCTCTGACAGTGCGGCACTCCCTCAGTACTGACCCTCTGACAGTGCAGCACTCCCTCAGTACTGACCCTCTGACAGTGCGGCATTCCCTCAGTACTGACCCTCTGACAGTGCAGCACTCCCTCAGTACTGACCCTCTGACAGTGTGGCACTCCCTCAGCACTGACCCTCTGACAGTGCGGCACTCCCTCAGCACTGACCCTCTGACAGTGCGGCACTCCCTCAGCACTGACCCTATGACAGTGCGGCACTCCCTCAGCACTGACCCTCCGACAGTGTGGCAGTCCCTCAGCACTGACCCTCTGACAGTGCGGCACTCCCTCAGCACTGACCCTCTGACAGTGCGGCACTCCCTCAGTACTGACCCTCTGACAGTGCCGCTGTCCCTCAGCACTGACCCTCTGACAGTGCGGCACTCCCTCAGTACTGACCCTCTGACAGTGCCGCTGTCCCTCAGTACTAGCACCAGGAGTGTTGCTCTGGATTTTGGAGTTGAATCTGTGGATTGCGAATTAAATTCAGGAACAGGTCCCTTAGCGCTGAGAGAGATTTGAACACCTTTTGCCACATCTGTTGCAATGTGCCCACATCTTGTTGATTAACTAATTTCAAACGAGTTTATGCCTTGTGAAACTCCCAACAGCTTAGTGACAGTTTCAATGTCCCAACAAGCTGCAAACTTACAAAATTCCCCACATATTTCTGTCTTGCGTAATGCTCCCAGCTTCACCATTGAATTCTGGGGTTACAGATGCTCTGGGTACAGTCTCGAGTTAGTGCATTGTTGGAGTCTGCAGGTGTGGGACTTGGAAATTTTTATTTCATTTTGGGAAGCAGTTCCACACATGCAGTGGGGTCCCATTTGGAGCTTTGTTTTTACAGGGTGCAGATCTTTTCACTGGAGCTTCAAGCAGAGAAGGTCTAATACAAATAGGAAATTTTCAGAAAATGGCAGAACCCTGAAGAGTATTGATAGGCAAAGGGATCTGGGTGTACAGGTACACAGGTCACTGAAAGTGGCAACGCAGGTGGGGAAGGTAGTCAAGAAGACAAATGGCATGCTTGCCTTCATCGGCCGGGGTATTGAATTTAAAAATTGGCAAGCCATGTTGCAGCTTTATAGAACCTTAGTTAGGCTGCACTTGGAATATAGTGTTCAATTCTAGTCGCCACACTACCAGAAGGATGTGGAGGCTTTGGAGAGGGTACAGAAAAGATTTACCAGGATGTTGCCTGGTATGGAGGGCATTAGTATGAGGAGAGGTTGAAGAAACTTGGTTTGTTCTCACTGGAATGACAGAGGTTGAGGGGTGACTTGATAGAAGTCTACAAGATTATGAGAGACATGGACAGAGTGGATAGTCAGAAGCTTTTTCCCAGGGTGGAAGAGTCAATTACGAGGGGGCACAGGTTTAAGGTGCGAGGTTTAAAGGAGATGTACGAGGCAGATTTTTTACACAGAGGGTGGTGGGTGCCTGGAACTCGCTGCCGGGGGAGGTAGTGGAAGCAGATACGATCGTGACTTTTAAGGGGCGTCTTGACAAATACATGAATAGGATGGGAATAGAGGGATATGATCCCCGGAAGGGTAGGGGGTTTTAGTTAAGTCGGGCAGCATGGTCAGTGCAGGCTTGGAGGGCCGAAGGACCTGTTCCTGTGCTGTAATTTTCTTTGTCCTTTGGTCGGAGAGGTAGCAGAGCCCAGCGTTAATAAGGAAGTGAGCAGGCTGTCCATTTGTCCTGAGGTTTGTATTCTGTAAATACATCACAGAGAATTCGACAAGACAAGGAAACCTCCACTCACACAGCACCATCCACAACCCCGGGTCATCTCACCCCCAAATCTGCAGCTCCCGAACCTAATTCACACTGAGTCCCATTCAAACATCAACCTCTGACCGACACTGGCACCCAGTTCAGTAACGCCTCGATTTTTAAATTCTCATCTTTCTCCTCAAATGTCTTCTTGATCCCCATTTCCTTCCTATCTCTTTAACCTTCCCTATCTTTGTAACCTCCTCCAGCCCCTACAACCCTCCCTATCTCTGTAACCTCCTCCAGCCCCTGCAACCCTCCCTATCTCTGTAACCTCCTCCAGCCCTTACCCCCTCCCTATCTCTGTAACCTCCTCCAGCCCCTACAACCCTCCCTATCTCTATAACCTCCTCCAGCCCCTACAACCCCATCTCTGTCACCAACTCAAGCCCTTCCAACCCCCTCTATCTCTGTAACCTCCTCCAGTCTCTACACCCCTCCCTTCCTCTGTAACCTCCTTCAGCCCCTACAAACCCTAGATTAACATGCTTTTTTAATTCTTTCGTGAGACATGGGCATAGCTCGCTGGCCAGCATTTATTGCCCAGCCCTAGATGTCCTTGAGGAGATGGTGGTGAGCCACCGTCTTGAATCGCTGCAATCCACATGCTGTGGGTTGACCCACAATGCCATTAGGAAGGGAGTTCGAGGATTTTGACTCAGTGACTGCGAAGGAATGGCCGATATATTTCCAAGTCAAGACGGTGAGTGGCTTGGAGGGAAAATTGCAGGTGGTGGTGTTCCCTTCTGCTGCCCTTCTCCTTCTAGATGGAAGTGGTCGTGGGTTTGGAAGGTGCTGCCTAAGGATCTTTGGTGAATTGCTGCAGTGCATCTTGTAGATAGTACACACTGCTGCTACTGAGCATCGGTGGTGGAGGGAGTGGATGTTTGTAGATGTGGTGCCAATCAACCGTTTTGTCCTGGATGGCGTCAAACTTCCAGAGTGTTGTTGGAGCCGCACCCATCCAGGCAAGTGGGGGGTATTCCATCACACTCTTGACTTGTGCCTTGTAGATGGTGGACAGGCTCTGGGCAGTCAGGCGGTGAGTTACTCACTGCAGTGTTCCTAGCCTCTGACCTGCCCTTGTAGCCACTGTGTTTATGTGGTGAGTCCAGTTGAGTTTCTGGTCAATGGTAACCCCAAGGATGTTGACAGTGGGGGATTCAGTGATGGTTACACCATTGCATGTCAAGGGGCGGTGGTTAGAGTGTCTCTTATTGGTGATGGTCATTGCCTGGCATTTGTGTGGCATGAATGTGACTTGCAGTGAGGAGACAGAGGTTAATAGGATGAGCAGGAAGGGTCAGTCTAACGACTATCAGAGATGAATAAAGGAGGTCAACATGTATGAAAATGTAGTGCCCAAAAAAAATCCTGCAAGAGAAAGAGAAACCAGTCGGACATATTTAAAACCCTGTCCCTAAATGCACGCAATATTCGGATTAAGGTCAATGAGTTGACGGCACAAACAGAGACAAATAGGTATGATTTACTGAAATATGGTTACAGAGGACCAGGACTGGGAGTTGAATGTCCGAGGGTACTCAGTATTCCGGAAGGATAGACAGGGTGGAACAGGAGGTGGAGTTGCCTTATTGGTTAAAAGATGACATCAAGGCTGTATTAGGAAATGACATTGGCACCAAGAGCCAATATGTTGAATCGAACCAGGTGGATTTAAAAAACAAAGGAAAAAACTTCTTGGTCGGAGTAACTTACAGCCCCGAGTAATACTGTCAAAGTGAGGCATTATATAAACCAAGACACAATGGGGACTTCTCTGAGCAGGACACAGCGGTAATCATGGGTGATATTAACGTGCATATTGACTGGATTAATCAAATTGGCAAGGGTAGCCTCAAGGGAGATTTCACAGAGTGTGTGAGGGATTGTTTCTAAGAGCAATAGGTTATGGAACCAACCAGGGAGCAGGCTCGTTTAGGTTTAGTATTTTATGTTATGGTTGAGGTCAGAAACGCCAAAGTATTTTATGGAGCTCGCCTGGATCCGAGCCAAATTCAAGATGCAAACCTTATGATCTAGGCATGATCTATAAAACACTTTGGAGTTTCTGACCTCAACCATAACATACTCCTTGAGTTTCGAAGGGTGAGAGGGGACCTGATCGAGGTATATAAAATACTAAGATATATTGATAAGGTAAACCAAATACTTCCGCTTATGGGGCAATCTAGAACAAGAGGTCTCAGGTATAGGAATTAAATTTACCAGAATATGTGAGGGTCTGTGTGTGTGTGTGTGTGTGTGTCTATCTGTGTGTGTGTGTGTGTGTGTGTGTGTCTATCTGTGTGTGTGTGTGTGTGTGTGTCTATCTGAGTGTGTGTGTGTGTGTGTATTTGTATGTGTGTGCCTGTGAATATACTTATGTGTTAGTGTGTGTAAGCATGCGTCTGCGAGTGAGTGTGTATCTGAGTGTCTGTGAGTGTGTGTCTTTGTATCTGAGTGTGTTCATGAGTGTGTGAATGTCTGTGAATGTGTTTGTAGGTTTGTGTGTGAGAGTCTGTGAGTGTGTATGTGCTTGTGTTGAGTTTCTGTGAGTCACTGCGTCTGAGTGTGTATGTGTTTGTGTATGCTCTGTGTTTGAGTGTGTGTGAGCGTCTGTGTGAGTTTTTTGTCTGTGTGTGCGTTTGTATGTGAGTGTGTGTGTTCCTGTGTTATCGTGTCTGTGTTCCTGTGTTATCATGTTTGTGTGAGAGAGTGTGTTGTATGTTTGTGTGCGTGTGTGTGTGGGGGGGGGCGGTCTCTGTGTATGTGTATTTCAGTGTTTGTGTATGTGAGTCTATTTCAATGTGTGTGTGGGTCTGAGTGTGTTTGAGTGCATGTGTGTGATGGGTATCTGAGAATGTTGATGTGTGTTTGTGTGTGTGCATTCATGCATAGGTGGGGCTGTGTGTGTGTGTGTGTGTGTGTGTGTGTGTGTGTTTGTGTATTGTGTAGGTGCATATGTGTGCGTGCATATGTCCAGCTCATTCTCAGTCTCTCACATCCACACCATGCCCCCCCTCCACCCACTCTCCCTGTTTCCCTGCTTCCTGGGACCTTGTAACACCTGCCCTCTCGCACACCTGTCAGCTCCACACCTAACCTCCGCCCTCACACTACTTCACCCAACTGCCCCTCCATCCCCCCCGTCCAACTCAGCTACCCGCCACTTCACACATAAGGACAAAGGATAAAGAACAAAGAAAATACAGCACAGGAACAGGTCCTTCGGCCCTCCAAGCCTGCACCGACCATGCTGCCCAACTTAACTAAAACCCCCTACCCTTCTGGGGACCATATCCCTCTAATCCATCCTATTTATGTATTTGCCAAGACGCCCCTTAAAATCATAGAAATCATAGGAACCCTACAGTGCAGAAGGAGGCCATTCGGCCCATCGAGTCTGCACCGACCACAATCCCACCCAGGCCCTACCCCCACATATTTTACCCGCTAATCCCTCTAACTAACGCATCCCAGGACTCTAAGGGGCAATTTTTAACCTGGCCAATCAACCTAACCCGCATATCTTTGGACTGTGGGAGGAAACCGGAGCCCCCAGAGGAAACCCACGCAGACACGAGGAGAATGTGCAAACTCCACACAGACAGTGACCCGAGCCGGGAATTGAACCCAGGACCCTGGAGCTGTGAAGCAGCAGTGCTAACCACTGTGCTACCGTGCCGCCCAAAAGTCACTACCATATCCGCTTCCACTACCTCCCCCGGCAACAAGTTCCAGGCACCCAACACCTTCTGTGTAAAACATCTGCCTCATACATCTCCTTTAAACCTTGCCCCTCGCACCTGAAACGTGTGCCCCCTAGTAATTGACTTTTCCACCCTGGGAAAAAGCTTCTGACTATCCACTCTGTCCATGCCTCTCATAATCTTGTAGACTTCTATCAGGTCGCCCCTCAATCTCCGTCGTTCCAGTGAGAACAAACCAAGTTTCTCCAACCTCTCCTCATAGCTAATGCCCTCCAAAACAGGCAACATCCTGGTAAATCTTTTCTATACCCTCTCCAAAGCCTCCACATCCTTCTGGTAGTGTGGCGACCAGAATTGAACACTATATTCCAAGTGCAGCCTAACTAAGGTTCTATAAAGCTGCAACGTGACTTGCCAATTTTTAAACTCAATGCCCCGGCCGATGAAGGCAAGCATGCCATTTGTCTTCTTGACTACCTTCTCCACCTGTATTGCCACTTTCAGTGACCTGTGTACCTGTACACCCAGATCCCTTTGCTTATCAATACTCTTCAGGGTTCTGCCATTTACTGTATATTTCCTATCTATATTCGACCTTCCAAAATGCATTACCTCACATTTGTCCAGATTAAATTCTGCCATCTCTCCGCCCAAGTCTCCAACTGGTCTATATCGTGCTGTATCCTCTGATGGTCCTCATCGCTATCCGCAAATCCATCAACCTTTGTGTCATCCGCAAACTTACTAATCAATCCAGTTACATTTTCCTCCAAATCATTTATATATATTACAAACAGCAAAGATCCCAGCACTGATCCCTGAGGAATGCCACTTGTCACAGCCCTCCATTCAGAAACGCACCTTCCACTGCTACCGTCTGTCTTCTGTGACCGAGCCAGTTTTGTATCCACCTTGCCAGCTCACCTCTGATCCCATGCAACTTCACCTTCTGCACCAGTCTGCCACGAGGGACCTTGTCAAAGGCCTTACTGAAGTCCATGTAGACAACATCCACTGCCTACCTTCATCAATCATCCTCAAAAAACTCGATCAAGTTCGTGAGACTTGACCTCCCCTTCACAAAACCATATTACCTCTCGCAAATACGTCCACTTATTTCCAAGTGGGAATAAATCCTGTCTCGAAGAATCCTCTCCAATAATTTCTTAATCACTGATGTAAGGCTCACCGGCCTGTAATTACCTGGATTATTCTTGCCACCCTTCTTAAACAAAGGAACAACATTGGCTATTCTCCAATCCTCTGGGACCTTCCCTGTTCTGTCTGGAGACAATACTAATCTCTTTAACCTGTGTTTAATGTTCCCTCCACCCACATTATCTGTACCTTTAAGACCTGGCTGGCTGTAGAGATTTGCATTCTAATTAGTATTCTGTAACTTGATTTCTGTGTCTCTGTGCACTGTTGGAGAACAGATTTTCACTCCATCTGACGAAGGGGCAGCGCTCCGAAAGCTTATGGTATTTGCTACCAAATAAACCTGTTGGACTTTAACCTGGTGTTGTGAGACTTCTTACTGTACCTTCCCTGTAGCCAGTGAGGATACAAAGATTTCTCTCAAGGCCCCAGCAATTTCCTCCCTTGCCTCTCTCAGTATTCTGGGGTATATCCCATTAGGCCCTAGGGACTTGTCGAACTTAATGTTTCTCAAGAACCCCAATACCACCTCCTTTTTGATCTCAGCATGACTCAAACTATCGACACACCCTTTCCCAGACTCATCATCCACCAAGTCCTTCTCTTTGGTGAATACTGACGCAAAGTACTCATTTAATACCTCACCCATTTCCTCTGGCTCCACACATAGATTCCCTCCTCCGTCCTTGAGTGGGCCAACCCTCTCCCTGGCTACCCTCTTGCTCTTTCTATATGTATAAAAAGCCTTGGGATTTTCCTTAATCCTGCTGGCCACAGCGTTTTCGTGACCCCTTTTAGCCCTCCTTAATCCTTGCTTAAGTTTCTTTCTACTTTCCTTGTATTCCACACTTGCTTCGTGTGTTCCCAGCCTCCTTGCTTTGACAAATGCTTCCTTTTTCTCTTTGACTAAGCTCACAATATCTCTCATTATCCAAGGTTCCCAAAACTTGCCATACTTATCCTTCATCTTTACAGGAATGTGCTGGTCCTGAATCCCTATCAACTTACACTTGAAAGCCTCCCACATGCCAGATGTTGATTTACCCTCAAACATCTGCCCCCAATCTACATTCTTCAGTTCCTGCCTAATATTGTTGTAATTAGCCTTCCCCCAGTTTAGCACTTTAACTTGAGGATTACACTTATCTTTATCCATCAGTACCTTAAAGCTTACTGAGTTGTGGTCACTGTTCCCCAACTGCTCCCCTACTGAAACATCGGCCACCTGGCCGGGCTCATTCCCCAATACCAGGTCCAGTATGTCCCCTTCCCTAGTTGGACTATCTACATACTGTTTCAAGAAGCCCTCCTGGATGCTCCTTGCAAACGCAGCCCCATCCACGCCCCTAGCACTAAGTGAGTCCTAGTCAATATAGGGCAAGTTAAAATCTCCCACCACAACAACCCTGTTGCTTTCACACCTTGCCAAAATCTGCCTTCACATCTGTTCCTCTATCTCCCGCTGGCAGTTGGGTGGCCGATAGTAAACCCCCAACATTAGGACTACACCCTTCCTATTCCTGAGCTCTACCCGTATTGCCTCGCTGTATGAGCCCTCCAAGGTGTCCTCCTGCAGTACAGCTGTGATATTCTCCTTAACCAGTAGTGCAACTCCCTCACCCCTTTCACATCCCCCTCTATCCCGCCTGAAACATCTGTATCCTGGAATGTTAAGCTGCCAATCCTGTCCTTCCCTTAACCAAGTCTCTGTAATGGCAACAACATCATAGTTCCTAGTACTAATCCAAACTCTAAGTTCATCTGCCTTACCTGTTACACTTCTCGCATTGAAACAAATGCACTTCAGTCCCCCAGACCCCCTCTGATTTGCAATCCCACCCTGCCTGCTCTTTCTCTGAGTCTTACTGACCCTACTCTCTGGTTCCCCTTCAGCTAATTCACCTTTGCTTTGGTTCCCACCCCCTGCCAAACTAGTTTAAATCCTCCCGTGTGACACGAGCAAACCTCCCGGCCAGAATATTTATGCTTTTCCTGTTTAGATGCAGCCCGTCCTTCTTCTATAGGCACCACCTGCCCGAAAAGAGACCCAATGGTCCAGACATCTGAAACCCTCCCTCCTACACCAGCTGTTTAGCCACGTGTTGAACTGCACTATCTTCCTATTCTTGGCCTCACTGGCACATGCCACAGGGAATAATCCTGAGATTATAATCCGAGAGGTCCTGCTTTTTAACTTTCTACCTAACTCCCTAAACTGCTGCTGCAGAACCTCATCACTCTTCCAAACCATGCCGTTAGTACCAATATGTACCACGACCTCTGGCTGTTCACCCTCTCCCTTCAGAATGCTTTCTGTCCGTTCAGAGACATCCTGGACTCTGACACCAGGGAGGCAACAGACCACCTGGAGTCTCTTTCACGTCCACAGAAGCGCCTATCGGCACCCATAACTATAGAGTCCCACTAACTATTGCTCTAGTGCTCTTTGTCCATTGACCATCTCACCCACTATCCACCCTCGCCCCGACGCAGCCCCGCCTCACCCCCGCCCTGCCTCAGCCCCGCCACAGCCCCGCCCCGCCACAGCCCCGCCCCGCCACAGCCCCGCCCCGCCGTAGCCCCGCCGCAGCCCCGCCTCAGCCACGCCGCAGCCCCGCCACAGCCCCGCCCCGCCGCAGCCCCGCCTCAGCCACGCCGCAGCCCCGCCACAGCCCCGCCCCGCCCCGCCACAGCCCCGCCCCGCCACAGCCCCGCCCCGCCGTAGCCCCGCCACAGCCCCGCCCTGCCTCAGCCCCGCCCCGCCGCAGCCCCGCCACAGCCCCGCCCCAGCCCTCGCCCGCTGCAGCCCCGCCCCAGCCCCGCCCCAGCCCCGCCCTGCCTCAGCCCCGTCGCAGCCCCGCCCCGCCTCACCCCCGCCCTGCCGTAGCCCCGCCTCACCCCCGCCCCGCCGTAGCCCCGCCACAGCCCCGCCCTGCCGTAGCCCTGTCGCAGCCCCGCCGTAGCCCCGCCCCGGCTCAGCCCCGCCGTAGCCCCGCCTCAGCCCCGCCCCGCCTCAGCCCCGCCGTAGCCCCGCCCCGGCTCAGCCCCGCCCCGCCGCACCCCCGTCGCAGCCCCGCCCCACCACAGCCCTGCCCCGCCGCACCCCCGCCCCGCCACAGCCCAGCCCCGCCGCACCCCCGCCCCACCACAGCCCAGCCCCGCCGCACCCCCGCCCCACCACAGCCCCGCCCCGCCACAGCCCAGCCCCGCCGCACCCCCGCCCCACCACAGCCCCGCCCCGCCACAGCCCAGCCCCGCCTCACCGTTGCCTCGCCTGCCACAGCCTCGCCCATTCCGCTCGCGTACCCACTGACCTGGAGCACAGCTGCGACAGAGCGAAATTACTCAGGGTTTCACTTTAATTTACAATATTAAGTTTTCAGCGCGTTCCACTCTTCGTCAGGGCTAATTCAACAAATCAGCACTCCCAGCACCCTGCATTGCTCTGCACCTGCTCCTCCTCTCCTGACCAGACTGTTCCCGCTCTGCGCCTGCTCCTCCTCTCCTGACCAGACTGTTCCCGCTCTGCGCCTGCTCCTCCTCTCCTGACCAGACTGTTCCCGCTCTGCGCCTGCTCCTCCTCTCCTGACCAGACTGTTCCCGCTCTGCGCCTGCTCCTCCTCTCCTGACCAGACTGTTCCTGCTCTGCGCCTGCTCCTCCTCTCCTGACCAGACTGTTCCCGCTCTGCGCCTGCTCCTCCTCTCCTGACCAGACTGTTCCCGCTCTGCGCCTGCTCCTCCTCTCCTGACCAGACTGTTCCCGCTCTGCGCCTGCTCCTCCTCTCCTGACCAGACTGTTCCCGTTCTGCGCCTGCTCCTCCTCCCTGACCAGAGTTTTCTCGCTCTGCGCCTGCTCCTCCTCCCCTGAACAGAGTGTTCCCGCTCTGCGAATGCGGGTCAGGGACCAGCGGTTTAGAATTTGTGGCGCGAGGGAGGAGCGCGAAGAATGAGTGGGACAGGAATGAATTGAAGGAGGGGGAATGGAGCAGGGGTAATGGAGCAGGGGTAATGGAGCAGGGGTAATGGAGCTGGGGTAATGGAGGAGGGGAATGGAGGAGGGGGAGGGATAAATGGCCGCCTTCTGCTCTGTAAAGGTTCTATGATTCTATGAAGATTATGAACTGTCTGATTCAGACCCCATTACCGGGAGAAGATGGAGCCTGTAGCTAGGCACCACTCATCTAAATAAACTGCATTCAGTTGAGATAAGTTGGCTGCTCCAGGGTCATAACTCAATGCTGTTTGTAACTCCTTCTCTCCCTCAGAGAGCTGACTCAGAGGGGGCCTCATGAAGTTCAGGATCAGGGTGAAATGCATTCAGTTCTGGTAAAGTGTCAAAGCGAGGCTCTGCCTGTCCGCTAAGACAAACACAAAGGAAGCCATTTCTACTGGAAGGAAAGGTGCTATAGAAATGCAGGCTTTGCTTTAGAAAGTGGCCTCAGCCACTTTGCCATGTAATTGAGCCAATCAAAGCATCAGAAACAAATGAGGAAAGGATTGCATGTCAAGATCCCGGGGAACCTCCCATGTGTCAGTTGCAGTCGGTTGTTTTCTTGTGCTTTGCCACGATGAGATCTCCAGATTCTTCCAGATCATCGCACTCCCTACCTGGCAAACACCAATGTCTATAAAATCCATGTCCTCACCCATCCTTGTCTCTGTGACCTGTGCCAGCCCCTATGCTCCTCCCTATTTCTGTGCCCCACACCATCCAATATGGTCCATCTGAGTTTGGTGATTTAATCACATGCAGAGTTACCGACCCCCTCATTGGAGTACAGGAATAAAGAAGTCTTGATATGGCTGTACAAAGTTTTGGTAAGACCACATCTGGAACAGTGCTTGCACTTTTGGTCTCCACACTGACAAAAGGGTATTGGAGGGGATGCAGTGAGGGGTCACCAGACTGATCCCTGGGATGAGGCAATGGTTCTGAGGCTGGGTAAATTGGGTCAATATTCTCTGGAGTTTTGAACATTGAAAGGGGATCTGATTGAAATATACAAGAATCTGAAGGGGCTTTATGCTGAGGGATTGTTTCCTGCTGGTCGGGGAATGTAAAAGGGGGGGTGGGGGGAGCGGGGGCGCTGCACAATCTCAGGACTAGGGACTGAGATGAGGAGAAATTTCTTCACTCAAAGGGTTGTGAATCTTTGGAATTTTCTACCCCAGAGGTTTGTGGGTGCTCCATTGTTGAATACATTTAAGGATTGGGACGGACAGATTTCTGGTGTCTCACGGAATCAAGAAACATGGGGAACAGGGGGAGCCTCTTAGCTTCTTAAACTCAACATCTGTGTCATCTCCCTCTTTCAGAAAGTTGGGTGTAGAGTGATAATTCAGAACCATGTCTCCACACATACACAGGTTCCCTTTTTGGTCAACTAATCAACCCTACTCTTTCCTTTGTTATCCTTTTTATGCATTTGTAAAATATCTTGGGATATTTTCCTCAGTGTTGCTTGCTGGCAACTTTTCATGCCCTCTCTTTACTTTCCCAATTTCTTTTTAAATTTAATCCCTGCTCCTTAGATCCTCCTCTCTCATATTTCTGCAGTTTTGAGCTCTCGGTATCTGACCTAAGCTTCCCTTTTTTGCATTAGAACATAGAACATAGAACATAGAACAGTACAGCACAGAACAGGCCCTTCGGCCCATGATGTTGTGCCGAGCTTTATCTGAAACCAAGATCAAGCTATCCCACTCCCTATCATCCTGGTGTGCTCCATGTGCCTATCCAATAACCGCTTAAATGTTTCTAAAGTGTCTGACTCCACTATCACTGCAGGCAGTCCATTCCACACCCCAACCACTCTCTGCGTAAAGAACCTACCTCTGATATCCGTCCTGTATCTCCCACCACGAACCCTATAGTTATGCCCCCTTGTAATAGCTCCATCCACCCGAGGAAATAGTCCTCAACTTCCAAGGAGCTCTAGATTTCCGTATCGTAGCTTTTGGCTTTGTGGTGCCTGGTTGTTCTGAGCCCTCACTGCTCTAACACTGATCTACCACCATGTGGCTGTTTCCAGTGCAATTTGGCCAACTCACATTTCAGCTTAGTAAAATAGGCCTCCTCTCAATTGAGATCTCGTGCCCTTGATCTATCTTGATCTTTTCCTGTTGCTGTTCACTACTACCGAAGTGCTCCCCCTCTGAAGTCCCAACCAACTGCCCAGCCTCATTCCCTAAAACTAAATCCAGAATTGCACCTTCTGTTGGCCTTGCTATGTACTGGATAACATTCTCTCTACTATAAATATTCTGTGTTCTCCCTACCTTTAAGACTGATTTTATCCCCGTTAATATTTAGGTCGTTGAAATTCCCCACTATGACTGTCCTTTTTCCTAGACATATGAACAATTTGCTGACATATTTGTTCTCTATCTCTCTCTGACTGTTTTTGGGGTGTGAAGCACACTCCCAGCAGTGTGATTGTGAATTTTCTGTCCCTCAATTTGACACGTATGGCTTCAATTGATGATTGTTGAGTAGTATCACCCTCTGCACCACTTTAGTTTTGTAAACTGATATTGTGACACCCCCATGCATTTTTAAACTCTTCTCTGTCCCATCTGAAAACCCCATAACTGGGAACATTGAGTGGCCAGTCCTGCCCTTCTTTCAGTCAGAATTCAGTAAAACTATGATGACAGCGAGTTTATGGAGCCCTATATCTCTCTGTGCCTCCATTCCCTCTCTTCTCCTTGTGCAACATATCTGCCAGCCATTAGAGCTGTAATCTCAGCACTGTCCTCCCATCAGTACATTAAACGTCAGTTCCTTTCTACAGCAAGTACCATTGGGAATCGATAGAGATCAAATCACCACCCAAGTGCCAGGTAAAGACCATCTTGAACAAGAGAGAGAATCTAATCATCTCCCTTGGTGTTTAACAATGTTAATATCACTGAATCCCCTACCATCAACATCTTTGGGGTTACCATTGGCCAGAAACTGAACTGGACCAGCCATTTAAATACTGTACAAGAACAAGTGAGACTCTAGGAGTTCTGCAGTGAGTAACTAACCTCCTGACTCCCCAAACCTGTGCATAATCTACAAGGCAAAAAGCAAGAATAATACATTGGATGCGAAACGCAATGGAATAAACTGAGGTTGTGAAAGGTGTTACAGAAATTGAACTTGTTTAATTCTTTAAATCTAACTTTCCTGTTTTTTGTTTCTTTTTGCTTGCTTTCTTTCTCTTTCTCTTCCATTTTCTGGCTGTTTTGGGTGACTTCAGTTTCACAGTCCCTCACAGCCTGAAGAGCTCCTTACCAACATTGAGCAACTCGTCTCCTCTGTAGAACATCCAGTATGTGCATTGTATTTTGTCACTGGCGAGGCCATTGATGCTGGTGATAAATTTTCCATACCTTGGATCATCCTCGGAGGTGAATCTGGAAGGAAGGACCAAGCACAGTTCACACAACAGGAGAATCACCAGTAAGGGGCCAGTCCAGACAACCAAGCACAACACAATGATGACTCTTGTATTCATGTAAGAGATGTCGTTTATCCCTGATCCACCCCTGAGTCAGACCCCAGGCACCCCGACCAAGGTTGCAACCCCAGTGTTGTGGACCCTGATGGGAGGGTGCGCAGTCAATTCTAACCCCATTTCTCTGCAGATCATAACAAAAGTTTAATTGTCCAACTCACCCAACAAAATGACCAATTGTTTACTTGATACTCTTATTCCCAGTCTAAAAATACTCTCTCAGGCTTCTTTCAGTGACTTCAAAAAAATTGATTTATTAAGAAAAAACTTCTTTGAAAATAAGTTATAAAACTGATTAACATACAAGTTGTAGATTAGAAGTGGAATGATTTATCTTTTTTTAAAAAAACATACACCCCCATGCAAACACAATACAGGTTAAAACAAGCACGCTGCCCTGCAGAGGCTGGAGTATGGAAATATTTCTTTTCAAAGGATAAAACCTGAAAGGATCTCGACACTGCTGACCTGACAGAATTCTGGTCACAATAGATCTGGACATTTTTTCAAATGGATTTTTGGTGAAACTGTCCTTGATGACTCTTACTTATCACTACTTTGCAGATTTGCAAATAAAATCAGTTATTCTGATGAGATATTTCTGATGAAACACAAAGGTGGTGGAGAGAGAGAGAGTCATCTTCTCGCAGCCTGCTTCTAAAACACCGGCACATTCTCCACAGAGCTTCAAAGAATAAAAATGTTTAAGGAATGTTTCTCTCAGGTCAGGTGTTTGTTAACCAATAAGCAAGAGTCTTTCTCCCGGCAACAACAGACCCTTGATTCTTCTTAGAAACATAGAAAACTACAGCACAAAACAGGCCCTTCGGCCCCACAAGTTGTGCCGAACATATCCATACCTTTTAGGCCTACCTATAACCCTCCATCCTATTAAGTCCCATGTACTCATCCAGGAGTCTCTTAAAAGACCCTATTGAGTTTGCCTCCACCACCACTGACGGCAGCCGTTTCCACTCGCCCTCCACCCTCTGTGTGAAAAACTTCTCCCTAACATTTCCCCTGTACCTACACCCCAGCACCTTAAACCTCGTAGCAGCCATTTCCACCCTGGGAAAAAGCCTCTGGGAGTCCACCCGATCTATGCCTCTCAACATCTTATACACCTCTATTAGGTCTCCTCTCATCCTATGTCTCTCCAAGGAGAAAAGACCGAGCTCCCTCAGCCTATCCTCATAAGGCATGCCACTCAATCCAGGCAACATCCTTGTAAATTGCCTCTGCACCCTTTCAATCTTTTCCACATTCTTCCTGTAATGAGGCGACCAGAACTGAGCACAGTACTCCAAGTGGGGTCTGACGAGGGTCTTATATAGCTGCATCATTATCCCCGGACTCCTAAACTCAATCCCTCGATTGATAAAGGCACAGCCTTCTTAACCACCTCCTCCACCTGCGGGGCTGATTTTAGAGTCCTATGGACCCGGACCCCAAG
Source organism: Mustelus asterias (assembly GCF_964213995.1). Taxonomy (NCBI): domain Eukaryota; kingdom Metazoa; phylum Chordata; class Chondrichthyes; order Carcharhiniformes; family Triakidae; genus Mustelus; species Mustelus asterias. Next base: position 1,743,532 of record NC_135820.1, on the reverse strand, counting down.
GTCCTTCTGATCCTCTACCGTACTAAGAGTCTTTCCCTTTATATTGTACTCCTTCATCCCATTTGACCTGCCAAAATGGACCACTACACATTTATCTGGGTTGAAGTCCATCTGCCACTAATCTGCCCAGTCTTGCATCCTATCTATGTCCCTATGTAACTTCTGACATCCCTCCAGACTATCCACAACCCCACCAACCTTCGTGTCGTCGGCAAACTTACCAACCCATCCCTCCACTTCCTCATCCAGGTCATTTATGAAAATAACAAACAGCAAGGGTCCCAGAACAGACCCTTCCGAGCTAAAGAGAGGGAGAAATGTGATGGTTTTTGTTTAAGAGGGGGATGGAGCAACGTAGAAGGTGGGAGCTCGGAGAGATTGACAAAAATGTTATGGGCACAAGGCAAACAGTGTCAATGACAGTATGGAAGAATAAAGAAAGTGCTGACAGTGGCGTGTTGGTATGATAGCAGGTCAAAGGTCAGCGCTCTGTGAAAGCAAAACTTAAAAACAAGTGACAGATGGCCTTGTGGGACAGGGGGTTTTGGGACAAAACATGGGATCAAAAAAAGGGGGTCCTTGGCCTGTTGCAAAGCTCCAATGAAGCTCAACGCAAACTGGAGGAACAGTTCCTCATCTTCCAATTAGGCACTTTACAACTTTCCGGACTCAACTTTGAGTTCAACAACTTCAGACTACGAACTCTGCCTTCCATCTTGACCCCCTTTTCACTTTTGTAACAGCAGTTTTTTTGTTAACTGAGATATCCCAGATATCTCTTCCCTCTCCAGATGTTTCCTGCTGGACATCTATCTGTTGACCTGTGGTTTCTTGAAGAATGGCATATTCCCAATCCCAAAATAATCTGGCAGACATTAAACAAAAGTCAGGAAGCTGAATAATTTCCTTCAATTTATTTTTTAAAAAGGGTTCCTCACAACTGCCCCAAAATCTGATCACTGATCTGGACATGACCCCAGACTTCATGGCCGGGCTTACTTCAAACTCCAAAAACCACCTGACTGATGGAGCCAGGGTCTGACTCTCAATATCTGGAGAGCCCTGGGTCTGACAACTAGCCCCCCCCGCCCCCCCCCCCCATCCCACCACCCCCCACCCCCCCAATTCCCCATTGCATTGCTCAACATCACTGTGAGGCAGTCAGTAATAAATCTGCACTGGGACAGGGAGTGAATTGTTCCAACAATTACCCCTTGTTGTACAATTACAGTTGTGTTGCCTTGATACAACCAGTTTCTCCTGTTCGCAGTCAGGAGCTGGAAAATCAGCATTGTTAAACCAGCAGACTACACGTATCCTAGTTGTTCAGCTCAATAAACAAAACTGTATTTGACCCATGAAGCCACAAACTCCACCATAGGTCAAGGAGGAAGGACCCAAATCCATCCCAGCCAGAATGGGATCAAACCCCATGCTATCGGCACCAATCTGGCCCACACCAGCAATTGAAGCTAACCGGCCCCTCAAAGCATCTGGGTTGGTGAGGCCACGCACACTTTTACACGTCTGGATATTGATGGCAGAGGCTCCACTTTCTTTCCATCCAGGAATGTCTCCCGCTCTAACCGTCTGCCGTTGGTGTGTGTTGGAAGGATTTACACATTGACACTCAACCTGTTTGGTCACATGAAGTGGGATTTGAATCCGGAGCTACTGGCTCCGAGGCAGGGACACAACTCACTGAGCCACAAGCTCTCCACTGTATACTAATTATAGAGAGGATAAAGTCTTTTTCCATCAATAACACTGTAAAAATTGAGACTTTCTTTTCCTTTCTCTTTCATCACAATGGGGGCACGAATACTGAGTGCAATAATATTGATCAATTGCTGAGGGAGGAAAGTATAAAGGGAGTGCTGCACTGTCAGAGGGCCAGTACTGAGGGAGTGCTGCACTGTCAGAGGGTCAGTACTGAGGGAGTGCCGCACTGTCAGAGGGTCAGTACTGAGGGAGTGCCGCACTGGCAGAGGGGCAGTGCTGAGGGAGTGCCGCACTGTCAGAGGGTCAGTACTGAGGGAGTGCCGCACTGTCAGAGGGTCAGTGCTGAGGGAGTGCCGCACTGTCAGAGGGACAGTGCTGAGGGAGTGCCGCACTGTCAGAGGGTCAGTGCTGAGGGAGTGTCGCACTGTCAGAGGGTCAGTACTGAGGGAGTGCTGCACTGTCAGAGGGTCAGTACTGAGGGAGTGCCGCACTGTCAGAGGGTCAGTACTGAGGGAGTGCCGCACTGTCAGAGGGTCAGTACTGAGGGAGTGCCGCACTGTCAGAGGGCCAGTACTGAGGGAGTGCCGCACTGTCAGAGGGTCAGTGCTGAGGGAATGCCACACTGTCAGAGGGTCAGTACTGAGGGAGTGCCGCACTGTCAGAGGGTCCGTACTGAGGGAGTGCCGCACTGTCAGAGGGTCAGTACTGAGGGAGTGCCGCACTGTCAGAGGGTCAGTACTGAGGGAGTGCCGCACTGTCAGAGGGTCAGTACTGAGGGAGTACCGCACTGTCAGAGCGTCAGTACTGAGGGAGTGCCGCACTGTCAGAGGGTCAGTACTGAGGGAGTGCCGCACTGTCAAAGGGTCAGTACTGAGGGAGTGTTACACTGTCAGAGGGCCACTACTGAGGGAGTACTGCACTGTCAGAGGGTCAGTACTGAGGGAGTGCCGCACTGTCAGAGGGTCAGTACTGAGGGAGTGCTGCACTGTCAGAGGGTCAGTACTGAGGGAGTGCCGCACGGTCAGAGGGTCAGTACTGAGGGAGTGCCGCACTGTCAGAGGGTCAGTACTGAGGGAGTACCGCACTGTCAGAGCGTCAGTACTGAGGGAGTGCCGCACTGTCAGAGGGTCAGTACTGAGGGAGTGCCGCACTGTCAGAGGGTCAGTGCTGAGGGAGTGCCGCACTGTCAGAGGGTCAATACTGAGGGAGTGCTGCACTGTCAGAGGGTCAGTACTGAGGGAGTGCCGCACTGTCAGAGGGTCAATACTGAGGGAATGCCGCATTGTCAGAGGGTCAGTTTTGTGGGGGTGTCACATTGTCAGAGGGTCAGTACTGAGGAGTGCCGCACTGTCAGAGGGTCAGTACTGGAGTGCCGCAATGTCAGAGGGTCAGTACTGAGGGAGTGCTGCACTGTCAGAGGGTCAGTACTGAGGGAGTGCCGCACTGTCAGAGGGTCAGTACTGAGGGAGTGCCGCACTGTCAGAGGGTCAGTACTGAGGGAGTGCCGCACTGTCAGAAGGTCAGTACTGAGGGAGTGCTGCTCCTTCAAGTCTAATTCTTTGACCAGGAATCTCCACACCCTTTCACCCCTCCCCCCCCCCCCCCCCATACACATACAGACACACCCACACCCCACCCCAACTTAATGGATCCTATTTACACCTTCAATATTCTCCCTCTCCCTGGATGCCTCTCTCTCTGGCCTCCACCCTCTCTAGATCTTTTCATTCGGGCATTAACTCTCTCAATTTCGCTGCTCCCCTCTAACCTCTGTCTTCCTCTGACCTTGCTGCACTCCCTGCTCTCAGATTTAACCCTGACTTTGTTATCAAATCTACCGAAAAGAATGGCGCTATTTTTGTCTGACGTACCAACCTCTACCTAACAGAGCCTCAACGCCAACTCACTGTTGCTTCCTCCCTGAACAGAGGGCCCCACTGCCGAACAGCAAACCATTATTTCCAGGACTGTCACTGACCTCACTTCCTCGGGGATGCTCCCTCCACAGGCTCCGACCCCATCGTCCCCTAAACCCAAACATCCCATTTCCACCTCCTTCCCAAAAGCTAGAAACAAAACTGCCCCGGGTCAACCCCTTGACTCATCCTGTTCCTCCTACATTGGATATTTTCCTTTCCTCCGCGTGGCTCTGTTTTTCCTCCCCATGTCTAATCTCATCGGGTTCGAATGGAAATCCACAACTTGAAACATTACCTGTGGTTCTCTCTCTACAGCTGCTGCCTGACCTGCTGATTATTTGCAGCATTTACTGGTTTTTATTTCGGAATTACCAGCATCCACAGTATTTTTGCCTTCCTCTCAATATAAAGAAACTTGTTCTGGGAAATGACGGGTTCTGACAGCCCGTATTTTCTTGACACATATAAAGAAGGCAAATGGGATGTTGGCCTTAACAGCGAGAGGATTTGAGTATCGGGATAAGGATTTTTTACTGCAATTGTATGGGGCATTGGTGAGGCCACACTTGGCGTATTGTGTGTAGTTTTGGTGTCCTTATCTGAGGAAGAATGTCCTTGCTAGAGGGAGTGCAGCAAAGCATCAGCAGACTGATTCCTGGGATAGCGGGACTGTTGTATGGGAAGAGACTAAGTCGGTTAGGATTATATTCACTGGAGTTTAGAAGAGTGAGAGGGGATCTCAAATAAACTTATAAACTCGAACAGGGTTAGACGGTAGATTTAGAAAGAATGTTCCCAGTGGTGGGGGAGTACAGGACTAAGGGTCATAGTTTGAGGATAAGGGGTAAACCTTTCAGAACTGAGTGGAGAAGAAATTTCTTCACCCAGAGGGTGGTGAATGTGTGGAATTCACTACCACAGAAAGTAGCTGAGGCCAAAATGTTGTGTGATTTCACAAAGAAATTAGATATAGCTCTTGGGGCTAAAGGGATCAAGGGCTTTGGGGGGAAGGGGGGATCAGGATATTGAATTTGATAAAAGCAAATTACTGCGGATGCTGAAATCTGAAACCAAAATAGAAAATGCTGGAAAATCTCAGCAGGTCTGGTAGCATCTGTAAGGAGAGAAAAGAGCTGACGTTTCGAGTCCAGATGACCCTTTGTTATTGAATTTGATGATCAGCCATAGAACATAGAACATAGAACATTACAGCGCAGAACAGGCCCTTCGGCCCACGATGTTGCACCGACCAGTTAAAAAAAAAAAAACTGTGACCCTCCAACCTAAACCAATTTCTTTTCGTCCATGAACCTATCTACGGATCTCTTAAACGCCCCCAAACTAGGCGCATTTACTACTGATGCTGGCAGGGCATTCCAATCCCTCACCACCCTCTGGGTAAAGAACCTACCCCTGACATCGGTTCTATAACTACCCCCCCTCAATTTAAAGCCATGCCCCCTCGTGCTGGATTTCTCCATCAGAGGAAAAAGGCTATCACTATCCACCCTATCTAAACCTCTAATCATCTTATATGTTTCAATAAGATCCCCTCTTAGCCGCCGCCTTTCCAGCGAAAACAATCCCAAATCCCTCAGCCTCTCCTCATAGGATCTCCCCTCCATACCAGGCAACATCCTGGTAAACCTCCTCTGCACCCTCTCCAAAGCCTCCACATCCTTCCTGTAATGTGGGGACCAGAACTGCACACAGTACTCCAAGTGCGGCCGCACCAGAGTTGTGTACAGTTGCAACATAACGCTACGACTCCTAAATTCAATCCCCCTACCAATAAACGCCAAGACACCATATGCCTTCTTAACAACCTTATCTACTTGATTCCCAACTTTCAGGGATCTATGCACACATACACCTAGATCCCTCTGCTCCTCCACACTATTCAAAGTCCTCCCGTTAGCCCTATACTCAACACATCTGTTATTCCTACCAAAGTGAATTACCTCACACTTCTCCGCATTAAACTCCATCCGCCACCTCTCGGCCCAACTTTGCAACCTGTCTAAGTCTTCCTGCAAACTACGACACCCTTCCTCACTGTCTACCACACCACCGACTTTGGTGTCATCAGCAAATTTGCTAATCCACCCAACTATACCCTCATCCAGATCATTAATAAATATTACAAACAGCAGTGGCCCCAAAACAGATCCCTGAGGTACACCACTTGTAACCGCACTCCATGATGAATATTTACTATCAACCACCACCCTCTGTTTCCTATCCGCTAGCCAATTCCTGATCCAATTTCCTAGATCACCCCCAATCCCATACATCTGCATTTTCTGCAGAAGCCTACCATGGTGAACCTTATCAAACGCCTTACTAAAATCCATATATACCACGTCCACTGCCTTGCCCCCATCCACCTCCTTGGTCACTTTCTCAAAAAACTCAATAAGGTTAGTAAGGCACGACCTACCTGCCACAAAACCATGCTGACTATCACCTATCAATTCATTACTCTCCAAATAACTATAAATCCTATCCCTTATAATTTTTTCCAACATCTTGCCGACAACAGAAGTGAGACTCACCGGTCTATAATTCCCGGGGAAGTCTCTGTTCCCCTTCTTAAACAATGGGACAACATTCGCTAACCTCCAATCTTCTGGTACTATACCAGAGGCCAACGACGACCTGAAGATCAGAGCCAGAGGCTCTGCAATCACTTCTCTTGCCTCCCAGAGAATCCTTGGATAAATCCCATCCGGACCAGGGGATTTATCTATTTTCAGACCCTCCAGAATATCCTGCACATCCTCCTTATCAACTGTAATACTGTCTATTCTACTCCCTTGCAACCCAGTGTCCTCCTCAGCTATATTCATGTCCCCTTGCGTGAACACCGAAGAGAAATATTGGTTCAATGCTTCACCAATCTCCTCCGGTTCCACACATAACTTCCCTCTGCCATCTATAACTGGCCCTAAACTTGCCCTAACCAACCTTCTGTTCTTGACATACCTATAGAACGCCTTAGGATTCTCTTTAACCCTATCCGCCAAAGTCTTCTCATGTCCCCTTTTAGCCCTTCTAAGCTCGCTCTTCAACTCCCTCTTAGCCAATCTAAAGCTTTCTAGTGCACTACCCGAGTGCTCACGTCTCATCCGAACATAAGCCTCCTTTTTCTTTTTAACCAACAAAGAAACTTTTTTGGTGCACCACGGTTCCCTAGCCCTACCAATTCCTCCTTGCCTGACAGGGACATACCTATCACAGACTCGCAGTAGCTGCTCCTTGAAAAAACTCCACATGTCGGACGTTCCCAGTCCCTGTAATCTCCTAGTCCAACCTATGTTTCCTAATTCTCTCCTAATAGCCTCATAATTACCCTTCCCCCAGCTAAAACCACTGGCCCGAGGTTCATGCCTATCCCTTTCCATCACTAAGGTGAACGTAACCGAATTGTGGTCACTATCACCAAAATGCACACCAACTTCCAAGTCTAGCACCTGGTCTGGCTCATTTCCCAGCACCAGATCCAATATAGCCTCACCTCTAGTTGGCCTGTCTACATACTGAGTCAAAAAACCTTCCTGCACGCTTTGAACAAAAACTGACCCCTCTAACGAGCTAGAGCTATAACAATTCCAGTCAATATTAGTCAAGTTAAAATCCCCCATAACAATTGCCCTATTACTTTCACTCCTAAGCAGGATTGACTCCGCAATCCTTTCCTCAACCTCTCTAGAACTTTTAGGAGGTCTATAAAAGACTCCCAACAGGGTGACCTCTCCTCTCCTATTTCTAATCTCCGCCCATACTACCTCAACAGATAAGTCCTCATCAAACCTCCTCTCTGACACTGTGATACAATCTCTGACCAATAATGCTACCCCTCCCCCTCTTCTACCTCCTTCCCTACTTCGACTAAAACATTTGAACCCCGGGACCTGCAGCATCCATTCCTGCCCCTGCTCTATCCATGTCTCTGAAATAGCCACAACATCGAAGTCCCAGGTACTGATCCACGCTGCAAGTTCACCCACTTTATTGCGAATACTCCTGGCATTGAAGTATACACATTTCAAACCCTGCTCCACCCCACCTCTGCAATGCCGTGCATTGCAGTCCCCATCCATGCATCCCTCACTTTCAGCCCCACTACTCAGGATCCCTCCCCCCCCCCGAATCAGTTTAAACCTCCTTGCATGGCCTTAGCAAATTTACCCCCCAGGATATTGGTCCCCTTCTGATTAAGGTGTAGACCATCCTTCTCATAGAGGTCACACCTTCCCCAGTACGAGCCCCAATTGCTTAAGTACCTGAACCCCTCCCTCCTGCACCATCCCCTCAGCCATGAATTCAAACCTTCCCTCTCCCTATTCCTCTCTAAACTATCCCGTGGTACAGGCAAGAGTCCAGAGATAACCACTCTGTCAGTCTTGGCCTTTAGTTTCCACCCCAACTCCATAAATCCCTGCCTAATATCCCCTTCCCCTATCCTCCCTATGTCGTGTGTCCCCACATGTACAATAACTTGTGGTTTATCTCCCTCCCCCCTAAGAGTCCTGAATACCCTGTCAGACACATCCCGGACCCCAGCCCCTGGTAGGCAACACACCAACCCTGAGTCCCTACCTTTAGTTCCGACCCTCCTATCTGTCCCCTTAATTGTGGAGTCCCCAATCACAAGGCCCAGTCTTTTACAGCCCCTAACCACCTGAGCTTTCTCACTCGGCTCACCCCCAGAGATCTGCTCTCTATGCTCAGTTGATTCCTCCTCAACTGTAGCCTCCAGCACCGAAAACCTATTATGGAGGGGAACCGCCCCAGGGGATTGTCTTCCCGATTGCTTCTTACCCCTCCTCCTGGCATTGACCCAAGCCTCATTTCTAGGAGTTACTATTTCTCTATAACTCCTATCAACTTCCACCTCCGCCTCCCGAATTATGATCAAAAATGAATGGTGGAACAGGCTCGAAGGGCCGAATGGCCTACTCCTGCTTCTTGTTTCTATGACGACCTTTGCTATGGGATATTTAAATAGCGCAAATGTGAATTTTGTTGTAGATACAATTAATAATCTTCCCTTGCAGAGATTCCCCAGGTGATTAAGCTGTATCCAAGACAAGTATGAACATTGTCAAACCATAGAATCCTACAGTGCGGAAAGAGGCCATTCGGCCCATCGAGTCTGCACCAACCACAATCCCACCCAGGCCCTATCCCCATATATTTACTCATTAATCTCTCTAACCTCTGCATCCCAGGACACTAAGGGGCAATTTTGAATGGCCAATCAACCTAGCCCGCACATCTTTGGACTGTGGGAGGAAACCGGGGCACCCGGTGGAAACCCACGCAGACACGAGGAGAATGTGCAAACTCCACACAGACAGTGACCCGAGCCGGGATTTGAACCTAGGTCCCTGGAGCTGTGAAGCAGCAGTGCTAACCACTGTGCTACCGTGCCGCCCAGATAAGCTTAATTCCATTCCATTGTAAATCTCCTCACCCCCTTGGAAAGTGAGGATGCAGGAATTCATTGACCCCCTTCTAAATACAAAGAAACTCAAGTGAAAAAAGAACACCCTCAAACATTGAGTGAAAACTGGAAAAGAACGATGCAAAATAATTTTCTCAGCTAAAATCTGAAATCTGAGCAACTGCTTCTGGATCAGGAACTGAAGTTTAAATTAAATGTTAAGTCGTTACAGTCAGCTATGTGCTATCTGCGTTGGTACCAGCATTGAATCTGGCTGCCAATAATATGCCCCAATGAGGCAAGAGTGGTCTGGCCCACAGGCCACCCGTGACAAATTCCACCCTCCAGAACTGCACAGCAATCTGACTGGCCAGCAGTTCTGTTGTCCGAGCAATGCTGGAAGCAGAGTGGCGACTGCCAGAATTGCAAGGACGGCAAAATCACTGGGAACATGGGGCAGGATTTCCCCCCCCCGGCCCCCACGCCCCCCGCCACCCCGCACACACCTCGGACCTGCCACAAGATAGGGGGGAATGGCAGGGGGGGTCGGGTCGCTTTTGGCAGAACCAGAAGGTCCTGATGGCATGAAGGGCTGAAAAAGCAGACCCATGGATATCGGGCTTCGTGGACAGTCTGGGCATTTTGTTTGGGGAGGGGGCTTTTTAATGTCCCCCTTTAAATACACTGGTCGTGGTGAGTGGGGGAGGGGGCTATACAATTCACCCACATAGAATCCTCATCCTATAACCATAAGCAATAGGAACAGGAGTAGGCCATTCAGCCCCTCGAGCCTGCTCCTCTATTCGTTAGGATCATGGCTGATCCAACATTGCACATGTCCACTTTCCTGCCCTTTCCCCATTTCCCTGGATTCCCTTCCTGATCAGAAATCTATCTCAGCCTTAAATATACACAAGGACTCTGTCCCCACAGCTCTCCGTGGCAAAGAGCTCCAAAGACTCACAACCCTCTGAGAGAAGAAATTCCTCCTCATCTCAGTCTTGAATCAGCCCCCCTTTATTCTGAGACTATTCCCTCTGGTCCCAGATTCTCCCATGAGGGGAAACATCCTCTCAGCATCTACCCTGTCAAGCTCCTTAGCAATCCGATATGTTTCAATGAGATCACCTCTCATTCTTCTAAATTCCAATGGGTAGAGTCGCAACCTGTTTACCCTTTGCTTCATAAAACAATCCCTCCATAGCGGGGATCATCCGAGTGAGTCTTTTCTGAACTGCCTCCAATGAAATAATGGATGTTATCTTCCCAGCTCGCTGTGTCGGTTGATCAGCATGGCATGCTGGGAAGATTGCGTGGGAATCTAAATTAATGGTAAGAATGGCTTTGCGACCAGAAAGATCACAGAGCCTATTTACATAAAACTAAGGTAAGTTAAAAGCACTTAGCTGCTACCACCTTGCTTCTTCCGGCCTCACGGAATCTTCCCTCTTGCCTGTGAATCACTCTGCAGTAGCAGGAACCAGGCGCTATTGCCATCCCAGGGAATGGGGGGAGGGGGGGTCAGAGGCCATTGAAGTCCCCAGATAGTCTGGGTCAGGGCAGGGCAGTACCCACCTGGCACCTTGGCTGGGGCAGTACCAAGGGAGTTGGGCCTGAATGGAGGTGGGGCCTGAGTGGGGGTTAGGGCTATAACGGGGTGGGGGGAGGGGGGGGGAAACGGTATGCACGATGAGGGTGGACGTGTGCAGGGAGGAGCTCTGCAAGGGGGGGAACATTGTGCATGACAGGGGGCTTGGCAACAGGGGAGAGTCATACGGGGTGGGGGGGGGGGGGGTGGTTATAAAAGGGGGGGGGAATCCTGAAGTGGGAGAGTATTCAGGTGTGGGCTACGGTGGGAGTCATGACAAGGAGAAGCATGTTGGGGGTTTGCCAGAGGCCTCACTGGGAGGGTCCTGATGCCCCGATGCTGGTAACCTCTGTTGTGTGGGGTTCGCAATGCCACCGATGATGGGGGGGAGGGGGTGGGGGGCGGGCAGTGGGGTTCAATGTCCGTGGGGGAGCAGGGTCAGTGGGGGAAGGTCTCCCAGTTCAGTTGGAGATCGGGGTGTCCTGCACAATGGTGCCCAAGCACTCTGAAGCTGACTTTCCCAGTGTGATTAGGCTCCACTTCCCCCCCTTACCAACGCAAAGCTTCCAGCTGTCAGGAAATCTGCCAGAGTGCTGGAAGAGTGCAGTGCCAAACTTGGCCAAAAGACTGGTGAGAGGATTCCCATTTCAAGACTCTTATGACACTTGGGGCTCAATCTAATGAAAAAAATTCTCAGGGTGGAATCTTATGACTTCACGCTGGCAGGATTTGCTGGTCTCGTTGCAGTGAATATAGGTTTGGCTGGATGCCAAATTCTCCATCTTTACTGCAATGGCAACCAGACATTAACTGCTAGTAAGATCGCCCTGAGTGCCAAATGAGCAAAAAAAGGGAGAGTTTCACATGTGTTTTCGAGCGAGTTTGAAAATGCAATCTTCTGACACACTGTCACTTTTTTGGACAGAAGTGCAATTCTCACCAGTAAGGGGTGTGCAGAATCTAAGCTTGCTGGTGAAGCCGGCTGCACACTGCTCAGGGTGCCATTACGCGGGTGCCCTGATCTCCCATTGAACTGGGAGTCATCCTGCCACTCGCCACATCTCCCCCCCATGGACATTGCCCCCACATCATCAGCAACAGTGTAACCCGCCCCTCCACGGCAACATGAGTCGCCGGCATTGGGACCGTCCTGATGGGACCTCCATGATGACCCCCTTCATGGCCCACCCTGCATGTCACCCCCCATGCTAGTTTTCCCCATCTCCCCTGCCGATTTACTGCCTGTGCCAATCACACCCCCTTGCACACCCCCTACCAATCACTCTCTGCAGAGCTCCCTACCCTTCTTGCTAAGCTGCCTCCCTCCCCCCTTTGCCTCCCACCTTGGAGAGCTCCTCTCCCTGTAGAGCTTCCTCCTTACCTCTTCCCTTGCAGAACTCCCACCCCATGCAAAACTCCCCCGTTGCAGAGTTCCCTCACCCTGCAGAGCTCCCCCCATACAGAGCTCCCAGCACCTGCAGAGCTCCCCCATGTCGTAGGCCAACACCTATTCAGGCTCCACCTCCATTCAGGCCCCCCCCCCCCCCCCCCCCCCCCCTTGGCACTGCCCATGGCACAGTTACTGTGCTCAGTGTGCACTGCCAGGGTGCCATGGGCACTGTCCAACCATGCCCCTGACCACCCAGGGGCTTCAATAACCCCAGTGAGGTCATCATTTCTAATCTCCTAGATGGAGACCAGCTGTGATTCTTGCCAGTGTGAGGACCGACCAGTGAGGAGATAGGTACAAGTGAGCCCGGACGATGCAGTCCCGCACTCACTAATGACATGCTAAACATGTCATTAATATTTAAATTGGCCTTTTAAAAGGGCAAGGATCTCACTGGCAAAACAGGATCGATAAGATTGTGTGAAGTGAGAAGCTGGATGCAAACCCAATGTTTCACCTTTCTCCCAGTCTTACCAGCTCAACGCACTGGTAAGACCACACCCAAACTTTTTTGGGTAGTTTCTGCCCATTATCTTTCCTTAAATAAGGAGACTAAAACAGCTCACAGAAATCCAGATGTGGTCTCACCAGTACCTTATACAGTCGCAGCAAGACTTCCTACTCTTATACTCCAACCCCCCTTGAAATAAGCAGCAATATTCCATTAGCTTCCCTGATTATCTGCTGCACCTTTGTGCTAGCTCTCTGTGTTTCGAGCACAAGTACCCCCAAGTCCCTTTATGTTGTCGCTTTCTGCCGTTTTACTCCATTTAAATAATACTGTTTTATTTTGTTCTCCCTTCCAAAATGAACATCTTCACATTTTCCCACATTATATTACATTTTCCAACTTCTTGCCCACTTACTTAACCTATCAATATCTCTTTGTAAACTTTGTAAACTTTGACCTCTCACTTCCTTTTTACATGTTTAAAAAAGTTCTTTGTCAGTTTTATATTCCTCACTAGTTTGCCCTCGTAGTTTGTTTTCTCTCTCTACAAGAAGCTAAAGGCCATTTGGCCCATACTGTCTATGTTGCCTCTTTGAAAGACCAGTCCCATAATCCCTGGGACGGCATGGTGGCACAGTGGTTAGCACTGCTGCCTCACAGCGTCAGGGGCCTGGGTTCGCTTCCTGGCTTGGGTCACTGTCTTTGCGGAGTTTGTACGTTCCCCCCGTGTCTGCGTGGGTTTCCTCCGGGTGCTCCAGTTTCCTCCCACAGTCCAAAGGTGTGCGGGTTAGGTGAATTGGCCGTGCTAAATTGCCCCTTAGTGTCAGGGGGATTAGCTAGGGTAAATGCATGGGGCTATGGGGATAGGGCCTGGGTGGGATTGTAGTCAGTGCAGACTCGATGGGCTGAATGGCCTCCTTCTGCACTGTGGGATTCTATGATTTTGTTGACCCTGAAGTATCTGTCCACCTCCCTTTGAAAATGATTTATAGAGTTAAATTCAACAATTTTAAAAAGATACGTTCCAGATTCTCATCTCCCCCCTGGATCATTTACCAATAATTTTCAATCTTGTCTCGCCTCAGGGAACAGGTTTCTCTTCCTGAAACCCTCTTACCATCTTGACAGCTTCTATGCAGTCACCTCTTCACTTTCCCTGTTCCAAGGAGATGTTGGTTTATCAGAAAGGCACCTCGGGCTCCCACGAAAACAAAGTAAAACTATGTTTCCACGTGATAATTTCTGTAATTGTAATGACAATAATCTCTCGCTCTCAGTCTACCCACAGATTAGTTAAAATACCACCTGGAGTAAAAGCTCGTCCCTCATTACGCAGCCTCTCGGGATTCAGGGGGATTCGATTCCACTCCATTTTGATGAGTTATGAAGAGTTGGATAGGCAGTTATTTGGATGTTTTTCTGTCCCCTCTGCACTTTGATTTCACCCCTGCAGGTTTCTGAGGAAGAATCTCGATGTGTTGATTTAAACATTAGATCCTGAGGGGGCTTGACTCCTTTTAGATACTCACTCTCTTCCTCCTTCTCACATAAATATACAAACACATTCAATCTCACCCTCTCTAGCACACACCATGCTCACATTTATTCCCATTCCTGTATCAGTCACCCTCTCCCTTTCATGCACGCTCAGTCTCATCTCAGCCTTAACCTCTCCTCACAATCATGAGATCAAACACTCTCTTCCTCACATTCACTCCCATTCACTTTCTCCCTCACACAACTTCCTCTCACACTCCCTCCCTCTCATGTACTTTCTCACTCATTCTCTCCCTCACACTCACTCATTCTCCCTCTCCCCCATGCACACTCAGCTCTCACAAACCACACATTTTCTTCCTCACTTGCAGTCACTCACACTCTCCCTCACTATCATACTCCCAGCCTTGAGTCTCTCCAGTTCCACCAGGGTCCTACAACCGCCCTCTCTCCTGACCGCGCAGCACCCTCACTCCCAGGGTCCTGCATCTTTTCTCCTCAGCTCCTGCAGTAACCTCTCTCTATAGCACCCCCTCAGAAATTCTCTCTCTCCACAGCACAATTATGATCGCCGGTGTTCACTGTTCCTGTAAACAGAGACTGTTTCTCTCCCACATTTGACTGAACTGGGAGGATTCATATTCTGCGATATTCTTATAAAATGAGGACACTATTGAACTCTGCCAGGGGCTGCGAGGACACTTTCGATGCAGACCACAAATGTCTCTGGCCATGGGAGGTTTCAGGGCAATTTTCAAGAGCAGGTAAATGAACATTAAAGTCTTGTAATTCCCAGTGGGCCATCATTTCAGATGCAAGTTGGAAGTGATGGCCCATTAGTGTTAATTAAATAACTCATTGACATTCATATCACAAACTTCTTTAATAACATTTCAACAATAACTTCAACACATTCAACTTTTCAATTTTCAAATTCAACTTCTGCTTAAAATTTTGTCAACAATTTCTTAAACTTTCAAAACAGCAACAAGAGAATTTTATTGATCATCTGATGATTAAACAGTGAGAAGTTCATGTGGGAGGAGGTGTTTGAACAAAGTAACTGGAGCACTGAGTCCACAGCACAGAACAGTTTCCAACAATCACAACAACAATAAAAGTCATTGCATTTTCAGTCTCTACATTTATTACCGGATATTTTGTGATTGCCTTCTTTACCAACATCTTAGGGTGGCACAGTGGCAAGCACTGCTGCCTCACAGCGCCAGGGACCAGGGTTCAATTCCTGACTTGGGTCACTGTGTGTGTGGAATTTGCACGTTCTCCCCGTGTCTGCGTGGGTTTCCTCCGGGTGCTCCGGCTTCTTCCCAGTCTGAAAGACGCGCTGGTTAGGGTGCACTGCCCATGTTAAATGCTTCCTCAGTGTACTCGAACAGGCGCCGAGTGTGGCAACTAGGGGATTTTCACAGTAACTTCATTGCAGTGTTAATGTAAGCCTACTTGTGACACTAATAAATAAAATAAAAAACACTGATGTCCAGACTGCAGCAAGATTACCAAGGAGAGGGGCCATGTTTTTGAGGATGAGAGTGTGATACAGGATGATAGGCTGGAGGAGGCAGATGTTCTGAGGGAAGATGTATTAGCAATTTTGAAAAACGTGAAGGTCGATAAGTCCCCTGGGCCAGATGAGATATATCCTAGGATTCTTTGGGAGGCAAGGGATGAGATTGCAGAGTCTTTGGCTTTGATCTTTGGGTCCTCACTGTCCACGGGGATAGTGCCAGAGGACTGGAGAATGGCGAATGTTGTTTCTCTGTTCAAGAAAGGAAATAGGAATGACCCTGGTAATTATAGGCTGGTGGTCGGTAAGTTAATGGAAAAGGTCCTGAGGGATAGGATTTACGACCATTTAGAAAGATGCAGCTTAATCCGGGATAGTCAGCACGGATTTGTGAAGGGTAAGTCTTGCCTCACAAATTTGATTGAATTTTTTGAGGAGGTAACTAAGTGTGTAGATGAAGGTAGAGCAGTTGATGGATTTTAGTAAGGCATTTGATAAGGTCCCCCATGGTCGGCTCATGAAGAAAGTAAGGAGGTGTGGGATAAAGGGAAAGTTGGCCGATTGGATAAGTAACTGGCTATCTCATAGAAGTCATGATGTGGAGATGCCGGCGTTGGACTGGGGTGAACACAGTAAGAAGTTTAACAACACCAGGTTAAAGTCCAACAGGTTTATTTGGTAGCAAAAGCCACAAGCTTTCGGAGCCTTAAGCTCCTTCTTCAGGTGAGTCAAGAAGGAGCTTAAGGCTCCGAAAGCTTGTGGCTTTTGCTACCAAATAAACCTGTTGGACTTTAACCTGGTGTTGTTAAACTTCTTACTGTTTCTCATAGAAGACAGAGGGTGGTGGTGGATGGAAAATTTTCTGACTGGAAGCCAGTTACCAGTGGTGTACCACAAGGATCAGTGCTGGGTCCTCTGCTATTTGTGATTTTTATCAATGACTTGGGGGAGGGGGCTGAAGGGTGGATCAGTAAATTTGCGGATGACACCAAGATTGGTGGAGTAGTGGATGAGGTGGGGGGCTGTTGTAGGCTGCAAAGAGACATTGATAGGATGCAGAGCTGGGCCGAAAAATGACAAATGGAGTTTAACCCTGATAAGTGCGAGGTGATTCATTTTGGTAGGAAAAATTTGAATGTGGATTACAGGGTCAGAGGTAGGGTTCTGAGGAATGTGGAGGAACAGAGAGATCTTGGGGTTCATATCCACAGATCTCGGAAGGTTGCCACTCAAGTGGATAGAGCCGTGAAGAAGGCCTATAGTGTGTTAGCTTTTATTAACAGGGGGTTGGAGTTTAAGAGCCAAGAGGTTATGCTGCAACTGTACAGGACCTTGGTGAGACCACATTTGGAATATTGTGTGCAGTTCTGGTCACCTCACTATCAGAAGGATGTGGAAGCACTGGAAAGAGTGCAAAGGAGATTTACCAGGATGCTGCCTGGTTTGGAGGGTAGGTCTTATGAGGAAAGGTTGAGGGAGCTAGGGCTTTTCTCTTTAGAGTGGAGGAGGTTGAGAGGCGACTTAATAGAGGTTTATAAGATGATGGGGGGATAGATAGAGTGGACGTTCAGAGACTATTTCCTCAGGTGGATGTAGCTGTTACTAGGGGACATAACTATAAGGTTCGTGGTGGAAGATATAGGAGGGATGTACGAGGTAGGTTCTTTACTCAGAGAGTGGTTGGGGTGTGGAATGGACTGCCTGCTGTGATATTGGAGTCGGACACTTTAGGAACTTTCAAGCGGTTATTGGATAGGCACATGGAGCACACTGGAATGATAGGGAGTGGGATAGCTTGATCTTGGTTTTGGAAAAGGTTCGGCACAACATCATGGGCCGAAGGGCCTGTACTGTTCTATTAGCATTGATCTCATCAGCCTTTCACCATCAGAATGAAGAGGTTGTGACAGGTTGGTGTGATTAGGTGCATTGGCCATGCTAAATTGCCCCTTAGTGTCCCGGGATGCACAGGTTAGAGGGATTAGCAGGGTAAATATGTGGGTTTACAGGGATAGGGCCTGGGTGGGATTGTGTTCGGTGCAGATTCGATGGGCCGAATGGCCTCCTTCTGCACTGTAGGGATTTTATTATTCTTCTGTGATGATTCTAAAGTTTTTCAAAGATTAAAAACATTCTGTAGAGGCTGCAGTTTATATCATGGGAACATTTTGAGAACCCAGACCAATGATATAATTTCAGAGATAAGGCTGTTGTAATAGAAAGAAAATTCAAAACTGGTAAAATTATAAATTATTTACCATTCTCTTCATTAGGTTTCAAAACATTTCCTGATGTGAATTTTGAAAGTTACTGAATCTTGGAAGACTTCCCCACAATGAGGGCAGGTTTGAAAACAAGTTTCAGCTTTCAACTGACAGTTATAAACAAAGCTCTCTCCACAGTCTGTACATTTATTGGGTCTCTCTCCTGTGTGGATCCGCTGGTGAGCATGGAGGCTCCCGGAGTGTGTGAAACTCTTCCTGCATTCAGGACACTGAAACACCTTCTCTGCTGTGTGGATCCGTGGCTGGTGAAGATGTTCTGATTTTATGAATTTGTTCCCCTGTGCAGATTTTGTAGATGATCCCTCATCTGCTTGATGCTGCAAAAGCCCATTGCTGGAAGGAGAGTTTTGTCCTGTTGAAATCCAGCCACTGGATTCAGGATGCCTTTGCATGTGCTTGACAAGAAAATCCACAGTCGAGAATGTAACTCTGCAGTAACAGCAAGGATGACACTCATCTTGGTCCCCTGCTGGAGAAGAAAGAAGGAAACTTGTCAGTGTGATCAAACATCTAGAAGTTTCTTTTGGAGATGCAATTCAGGATTGTGTGGGGATTGGGTTGCAGGATCAGGAGTGAGCATTATCATAGAATCATAGAATCCTGCAGTTCAGAACATAGAACATTACAGCGCAGTACAGGCCCTTTGGCCCTCGATGTTGCGCCGACCAGTGGTACCAATCTAACGCCCCTCTAATCTACACTATTCCAATATCATCCATATGTTTATCCAATAACCATTTGAATGCTCTTAATGTTGACGAGTCCACTACTGCTGCAGGCAGCGCATTCCACGCCCTTACTACTCTCTGAGTAAAGAACCTACCTCTAACATCTGTCCTATATCTCTCACCCCTCAATTTAAAGCTGTGTCCCCTCGTGCTAGCCAACACCATCCGAGGAAAAAAGCTCTCACTATCCACCCTATCTAATCCTCTGATCATCTTGTATGCCTCTATTAAGTCACCTCTTAACCTCCTTCTCTCTAATGAAAACAACTTCAAGCCCCTCAGCCTTTCTTCATACGATTTTCCCACCATACCAGGCAACATCCTGGTAAATCTCCTCTGCACCCTTTCCAACACTTCCACATCTTTCCTATAATACGGCGACCAGAACTGTACGCAATACTCCAAATGCGGCCGCACCAGAGTTTTGTACAGTTGCAGCATGACCTCCTGGCTCCGAAACTCAATCCCTCTACCAATAAAAGCTAACACACCGTACGCCTTCTTAACAACCCTATCAACCTGGGTGCCAACTTTCAGGGATCTATGCACATGGACACCCAGATCCCTCTGTTCATCCACACTACCAAGTATCTTACCATTAGCCCAGTACTCTGTATTCCTGTTACTCCTTCCAAAGTGAATCACCTCACACTTTTCCGCATTAAACTCCATTTGCCACCTCTCAGCCCAGCTCTGCAGCTTATCTATGTCCCTCTGTAACCTGCCACTTCCCTCCGCACTGTCTACAACTCCACCGACTTTAGTGTCATCCGCAAATTTACTAATCCATCCTTCCACGCCCTCATCCAGGTCATTAATAAAAATGACAAACAGCAGTGGCCCCAAAACAGATCCTTGTGGTACACCACTAGTAACTGAACTCCAGGATGAATATTTCCCATCAACCACCACCCTTTGTTTTCTTACAGCTAGCCAAGGAGCTAGAAGGAGGCCATTCAGTCCATCAGGTCTGCGCCAACCATAATACCACCCAGTTCCTATCCCCATAACCCCATCCATTTACCCTGGCGAGACCCTGAAGCGCACCGGAGCACCCGGAGGAAACCCACGCAGACACAGGGAGAATGTCACACAGATAGTGACCCAAACCGGGAATCAAACCCGGGTCAGAGTTCTCAAATCAAGTCAGAGTTTGTGGGTTCGTGTCCCATTGAAGAGACTTGTGCATATAATCCAGACTGACAGTGCGATGCTGCAGTGAAGGAGTGCTGCACTGTCAGAGGTCCTGTCTTTCAAAACGTACTAAACTGCACATTATCTATGTGTTACGGTAAACAAGGCTCAATGGAAACAAGTACAGGGTGCTTTCCTGGTGTCCTGGCCAACATTCATCCACTAACCAACACAACAAACTCAGATTATCTGATCAATTACATCATTGCTATTGTTGGGATCTTGCTGTGTATCTGCTGAGCCGCTCAATTTGCTTAAATAACAATAGTGATTGCCGTTCTGAAGACAGCAGATTGGACTAAGAAAATTGGGACATCGAGAGCATTAAAAGTGCTTCTTACAGAGAAATTCTTTCTAAACCTGAAAATTATCAGGATTATTTTAAAGGGAACAATTCCTGATCTCAGTGCCCACTCGCCGTCCCATGACAGGAAATTCCCACCTGAGGTCCTGGGGGAAAAACGGGACCAGAAAGTTTCTGCCACTGAAGACCAACTCTGTCTCAGACACAGAGATCTGCTCCAAATGAGGAGAATTAACACATCCTCGAATCAGTGTTCAGGGACCAGGAGAGGGAACACTGGCTGAATTCACTCTTTTTCCAAGGGAGCCTCCCAGTGGGAACCGCAGCAAAACAGGAACATTTTAAAACATTGGAAAAATGCTGCAGAGCTGATTGTTCACTCAGAGACTGGCTTCTGAAGAAATCAGGCTCTGATCAGACGAGCGTGGACAGAGACGTGACAGGAAGAGAGGGCCTCGGAATGGAACTCAGACCCGGCACCGGAACGCAGGGCTGGGGGGGATGTCCAGCATTGGGCTCAGAACGAGAGGTAGAGGGGAGAGTTAGTGTGTGAGAGAGAGTCTGTCAGAGACAGAGTGTGTGGGAGAATGAGTCTTTGTGAAAGAAATTGTGCGTATGTGAGTGTGAGAGAGGGTGCAGAGAGAGGGGAGTGAATGTGAGAGAAGGAGTGAGTGTGAGAGAGGGTGCAGAGAGAGGGGAGTGAATGTGAGAGAAGGAGTGAGTGTGAGAGAGGGTGCAGAGAGAGGGGAGTGAATGTGAGAGGAGTGTGAGAGAGGGAGTGAGTGTGAGAGAGGGAGTGAGTGTGAGAGAGGGATTGAGTGTGAGAGGGATTGAGTGTGAGAGGGAGTGAGTGTGTGAGCGGGAGTGAATCTGTTTGAGAGTGTGAGAGGTAGAGTGAGTGTCAGAGGGAGTCTGTGTGTGTGAGGAGTCTGTGTGTGTGAGCGGGAGTGAATCTGAGAGAGAGTGTGAGAGAGGGAGTGAGTGTCAGAGGGAGTCTGTGTGTGTGAGGAGTCTGTGTGTGTGAGCGGGAGTGAATCTGAGAGAGAGTGTGAGAGAGGGAGTGAGTGTCAGAGGGAGTCTGTGTGTGTGAGGAGTCTGTGTGTGTGAGCGGGAGTGAATCTGAGAGAGAGTGTGAGAGAGGGAGTGAGCATGACCAAAGGAGGTGGAGTGTATGAGACAGGGAGCGAGTGTTTGAGAGACAGTGATGAGTGTGTGTGTGTGGGAATGGGTGTGTGAGGGACAGCACTGAGTGTATGAGATGGGGTGTGTGTGTGAGATAGGAGCTGAGTGTGTATGAGTGAGGGAATGAGTGTGTGCGTGTGAGGGGGTGTTTGAGAGAGAAGGCGAGGATGTGAGTGTGTCCAATATGGTTATCAACTTTCCAGCAGCATTCCTCCCGTTAAAGATGACAAAATGGAAGATTAAATATTTTTTAACCAGAGGCCTTCTAGATTACCGCCTCCAAAACTGGGTATTACTTCCAGGGACAATGTTGGAGCGTGAGAGGGTGTTTTGGTCAGGGGTAAATGTGAGAGGGTCATGTCGCTGGTGAATGTATTTGTGACCATGTTCCTCTTCATAAATCCGAACAAGTGCACAGATATAGTTTATATTTGGTTTCTGTGTTTGAACCCATTTCGTGACAAAAAGGGGCGTCGATATTAAGAGAAGTCTTGTGGCTCCCTGATGCACTGGGGAGGTCACTAAGATTCTACAGCACGAGAAGTTTAGGAAGACCTGATCGATTTTGTATCTACTGTGCGACTGCACCATTAATACCGCAGACTTCACTTTGTAAACAAGTCTATAATGTGGCACTTTGTCACAATGACATTGTCACAGAAAACAAAAGAATCTTTCACCTAAGTTCCCAATTTTGGTCAGAATTCTTACATTTCGATTGTTGTTTTGAATTCCACATTGTCATCCATTTGATGCCCAGTTCCTTTGCATATTCATCCCCATACCAGACCAGCAGCTCACAGCGAGGAGGAACAGGCTTGCAGGTCCTGTAGTACATTTTGCCTTGGTGCTGAAAGGCCACAAGGTTCTGCTCCTCCTCCTTCCTGGCACAGTTAACAAATCTGGAACAGGTGAATACTCAACTGGTGAAAGCTCAGTTCACATTGTTGCATCAATACACAATGAGAAACATGTTCAACAGAGGGAAGACACCCTCCGTGTTCCAGAGAAGGCGTGTCCAGCAGAGGGCAGCAGAGCGGCGACTTTGATTGCCTTCTGCAATTCAGTTTGCTTCTCACTTGGTTGAAGTCATGAAGTTACACTGAGGCTTCATTTGAAGCAATTTTTTAATGCGGCATCTCGGCCTTTTGGCTAAGATGCAAATGACATTGAGCCTTGGAGGAGGTGCAATGCCTGCTCCAATCAGCTTGGATCATGTAGATCAAACCCAAGAAGTCTCACAACACCAGGTTAAAGTCCAACAGGTTTATTTGGTAGCAGGTGAGTGGGATTTCAGTTCACAAATAGGGCATTTAAAGACACAAACTCAATTTACAAAATAATGGTTGGAATGCGAGGCTTTACAGATAATCAAGTCTTAAAGGTACAGACAAAGTGAGTGGAGAGAGGGTTAAGTACAGGTTAAAGAGATGTGTATTGTCTCCAGACAGGACAGTTATCCCAAGATAGGAGGTGAGAGTCCTGCCTTGTCAGCTTGGATCGGGAATGTGTCACTTGCTGCGACTTTGAATTGGACTTTGATTGGATTGAATTGGATATATAAAAATTCAGATCGCTTCTCGGCCTTTTGGCGAAGATCAAGTGTAGTTTTGCTGACCTGCACTTGGTTGAAGTCATGAGGTTACACTGAGGCTTCATTTGAAGCAATTTTTTAAAGCGGCATCTCGGCCTTTTGGCTAAGATGCAAATGACATTGAGCCTTGGAGGAGATGCAATGCCTACTCCAATCAGCTTGGATCATGTAGATCAAACCCAAGACAGAAAGCGGCCATCCCTGTCTTGTCAGCTTGGATCTAGAATGTCTCATTTGCTGAGACTTTGATTGGATTGAATTGGATATAAAAAAAATCAGTTTGCAAATAGAAGCAGGATCTTTCTGTGATTGATCAGATGGTGAAAGATCGATCAGAAGGCACCTTCCCTTACTGAAAATTACATCCAGTGCCAGTCAGATCTTCCCCATTCTGTTGACCAGAACAAAAGGATTTGTTCTGGTCAACATGTTCAGTCCTTCACTCCAAGAAGGCAACACTGACATCAGGAACAGTAACAATGCAAACTCTGGCAAAAGTATCTCCAAGACAAGCTCCGCCTGAGAAGATATGAGGAGGCAGCACAGGAACTTTGAGTGTGGAGACTGAATTTCACGGAAACCTGAATATCATGCGTGCAATAACAAGTTAGACTTACAGCGACGATTACAAATTGTCACGACCCACATCCCTTTCCCTACTCAGGGACACTCAAACTTGATTCCTACAGTATATTGAATAAATGTAATGAAATGTATTGCCAAAAATAGACATAGGCTGTTATCCCTATAATCAGAGGATTTGAGTTTACAAAAGCAAGAAGTCATATTCTATTTTACTGCACAATTTCAGAATTATAACCAACAGTTTGGGATTTTGTTTGTGATTGTTTTAAGTTAATGAAGAAGAATTAGTGCCAGGCAAACACAGGCCTTCACTCCTCCCCTGCCACTACACCGTGCTGTATTGCTGTAGCAGTGCCCTGACTTACCAAGGCCTTATGTCATCAGACTAACCCTCCCAATAAATTCTTCCTGACACAAGGATTGAATACTTTGTACATACACAAGTAGTCATCATCACAAAGTTCCCTTTCTTCAGTGTAAACTTTTCCCTCTCTATTTCTTAAATTGTATCTTCTACTTTCAATCTCTTTGGTCGCCTGTTGATTTGAAGATCCCACACTACTTCCAGCACAAACAACTGCGGAATAAATCAAAAACATCATGGACAGAACTTGAACAAATCAGCTGTAATTCTTCGCACACAGACGGTTGTTTGTTTGAATGGCAAATGTTGAAGATATTTACATAGTACAGATGAACATGGAGTTAATACAACTTCAATCACTCCTGCACTGATCACATTGTCAACATAGAGAAATTATTCAACCTTGAAATTTCCCCAAATATTTAAAATCAATATACATTACTAAAATCATTTATTCCAGGACAAATATCTTTAGTACATTCACTACGAGTATCGCTTTCCCAAACTAATGTACCTGTTTCTTTGTTGGTATTTTTAACGGAAACTGTCTCTTCCATAGCTGAGACAGTGTCATTCGGGAAGCCCCCAAAGCCATCATCTTTATCCTCTTCTGAAGGGGATGCAATCGATGACGGATCTTTTTGATTCTAAATGGAGAACATGTGGATTTTATTAATTCCTACAGAGATTATCTACAAGACAAAGTACTTGTCGATATTCCACTCCGTTATTTATGATATATTTCATAAACAAAGGTGTCCCACAACCCATCTGAGAAAACCAGTCGCTCACCAGTGTAGCACCAAGCTAAACATTTCAGAAAGTTCCCATGTTTGATACAATCCTCCTGTGTTCTGTTCACTGATATCAGCAATTGGAGCAAACTCATGCACAATCGCTGAAAGAGAAGTAGTTTTGTCCAACAAACAACATAGAATTCTACCTGAGGTACACAAGCAACCGGAAATTTCTTCATTCTAACACATGGCACTATCTATTTGAATTTAAGCACATCCACATGTCCACAAGGCAATTACAGAAAGAAAATCCACAATTGAGGAATTATCTGTGTGAGTAAATAATAATCAGATACTATACTCGGTTTTCTTTCATTCTCTCAGCTTTTCTGAAGGAATTAAAATACGTTCTATCGGTGTTAATTATTATCCATTCTCTTGTTCAAATCACTACACAGCAAATATTAACAGGAAAATCAAGACTCAGGGAGCATGAAATCAGAGCTCGATCACGATGCCTTTCAACACCACACACAAACTGATTTTTCCAGTGGAGCTCAAGACGTCAAAACTGCAATGACCCTGATTCAGCCCAGCTGTAGATTTCAGTGATGTATCAGTGATCACTGAGGTTTATCTTTGTGAACCATACTCTGGAGCTTTATGGTAACAAATAAAGTTAATGTCCACCATCTAAGTAATTTGCAGATATTCCAAACTGCTCACAGACTTTGGAACAATTTATTCATCAACATTACGAAAAGTTAATTTTCCGAATCTCCAAGTCATGAAATTCAAACAGGATGAACTGCAGATAAGGAATATAAATACAAGTACAAGTAAGTTCCCAGGGACACGAAGCAGACATGTCACATTGATAAAAGGAAACATGCTGGAAAAGGGTGATTTAAAATCCTGGAACTGTATCCCGACCAGCACTGTGGGTGTACCTACACCATGTGGATGGCAGCGGCTCAAGAAGATACCTCATCACCACCTTCTCAAGGACAATTAGTGATGGGCGAGCTGGTCACGCCCAAAGAGCTGATATTAAATAAATGAAGACAGAAAATGCTGAAAGTGTGGAGAGGTCAATTTCAGTCTGAAGGAGAATAGCTGGTTAAATTTAGAGTTGGGATCCTGCAGCTCGATATCTTTCAGATGCTGACAGGCCTGCAGTGAATATCGAACAGCTTGTTTCCATCTGGATATAATTGTCTCGATAGAATTTCTGTCCATTGAATTACCTTTCTGATGGAAACTTTCTCAGTCTTCTTGCTATCTTCATTCTTGAGAGGGAGCTTAAAGCTTCTCACCTTTTTAAAAGAATAATAATGATAGTTTAGATTTCTGTTTTCACATGTTTCTGCTTTTTATGTTAGCAGAGCGGCAATTCCAGAAATATGTAACATTCTGTATCTAAAGTAGGAGCAAAACATAAATAAACTTAAAAATTAGAGAAAGAAATCTTGCATTAATTTCCGATGTCCATATACAGGTACATGCAAAACTTGTCCAGATTCTCAGAGACCAGTGGAAGCCTCAGGGTCTGGGGTGCATCATCACCCCAGGAAATTATATTTCTGTTCAGTTAATTCAATTTCCTTTGATGTTTTGGTTCAGTTACATTGTCCCATCACAGACTGTCATCCATTTAATGATTTTTGGTTCATTTTGCCTTATCAAATGAATATACATAAAAGTTAGCATCACACATTTAATCTGATTGGTCCTAGGGTTCCAGTCCCACTCTGGCAAAAGATGTTCAACTCCTTTGAAAACACAGAAGGCGAACAATTTACGCTGAATTCTGCTTCCTCAACGAAAGTGAGAGTTATACTTTGATTTGTTCGCTCATCAAACTTGAGAAAATATCATTCAATTTATTTATCTTCCAGCTCTCAAAAACACCAAAGTAAAGTAACTGTCTTTGACGAGCTCAAGACAAGACTGTTTATAATCAGGGTGAAAAAAAAGTGCTTTGAATATTTTAATGAAGAAAACATTTTCAATTTACATGGTGGGTTTTTCACAAGACGTTTAGGTGTCCAATCTTCATCTGAATCACTAGATTCACACACAGGAGGTTGACGCCCCCTGCCATGTCTTGACATGAATGCTGGCTTTGGTACATTCAATCCTGTAAAAATTAAAATATTCCAATTACCTGCAGTATTTAATTTGACTTCGCTTGCTGACATTAGGTACATGCTGAACTAATCCAACCATTTTAGAATATCAGGAAAGGGTAGTACAGAGTTTCTTTCCACCTTTGGCAACTGAATTTAAATTCTGCCCAACCTCCTCAGATGAAAAGGGGATTTCATCTCACGCTAGAGTGCTGGAAACATAGCATCAGACCCATGACATCGAAGAGTCTTCTCACAGTTGTTATTTCTGGTATCTCGCTGATCCCTATTGTACCAATTGCAGAGTTGAAAGATAGGGCCTTTAACAATTGTGACAGCTGATGGTCACTCTCTGATCCTGGGGAAAGGCAGGGCAATAATGACATTTGAGATGCACAGTTCACCTCTATTATTCCAATACATATCAATTTATTCCTGTGCTAGAATCTATGTGCAGAAGGAGTGAGGGAGGAAAGCTTCAATCATTATTTTTCATCCAGATTAAAGTCCAACAGGTTTATTTAGAATCACGAGCTTTTGGAGCGCTGCTCCTTCATCAGGTGAGTCTGAGCAGCGCTCAGAAAACTCATGATTCTAAATAAACCTGTTGGACTTTAACCTGGTGTTGTAAGAATTCCTACTGTGCTCACCCCAGTCCAACACCGGCATCTCCATGTCATATTTTTCATCCAGTTGCTCTCATTTCTACAGCAAGTGAAACAGAATAGTGTCTTCACTTTACTTTTTTATTGATGGGATCTGGGCATCAGTGGCTGGGCCAATATTTTTTTTCTATCCCTCATTTAACTGAGTGGCTTGCTCGGCCATTTCAGAGGGCAGTTAAGAATCAAACACATTGCTGTCAGTCTGCAGTCACAGGTAATCAAATGGAAGATTTCTTCCCCGAATGGGTTTGTGAACGAGATAAGGGGTTTTCACAAGAATGGTTTCATGGTCATTGTTAAATTATTTCCAGATTTCATCCAATTCAAATTTCACCGTCTGCCATGGTGGGATAAAACTCGGATCCCCAGAGCATTTCCCAGGATTACTAGTCCAGTGAAAATACCACTGCACACCACCTCTCCCCTGCTTTAAAACATTCACTATGTTCTTCCTAAATGCACTATTCTTCTGCATATCAACCAGGGTAATCTTTACCTTTATGAATGTGGATATTGAGTTGTTCGCTCATTTACCGTTCATGGTAATTTCTACACAAACCTGTGGTTACAAACCAATCATGACAAGAGGTCACAATTTTACCTTTCTGTGAAGGCCATTGGCTCTCTGATATAAATCATTATATTTGATTATGGTGTAAAATGGCCAATATCGATTGGAGATCAGTTGTTGGAGACTCTGGTGCAGCATCGGTTTGGAAACTGTGCTCTCAGGGAAGGGAGGATGTGAGGGAAAAGTGTACATACCCTCACACATCTTTCAAAACTGCACTGACAGGTGCTGAGGAAGGCTGCTATCAAACACACTTTCACCTACATTCAGTAGTTTGCTTGGGAGAGATTAGGGGGGCTGGGGAAAATCTCAGAACATGAAAGCTGTCAGCTTCTCAAAGTTGATTATCTGTGAGAACATACTGCATAATAATGGTATTAACTTCACAAAGATCACTAACTCCCAGATTCACTGTAGATTGGGCAGTTCGCACATTTCCAGCACAGTGACATAGCATTGGGAGAAATGATCTGACTTTAGCTTGGGAAGGAGTAAAAATATCGATCGAGAGTTTAACATTTCTTGATAATACAGTTTTCCTGCTGGAAAGTACACATGAGCTGGTCAGGTGAGCAAGGATCAGCTTCCCCATCTCCCACATCACATTGCTGCTAACACTCAGACAGGATTTTTCACTGCAGCATTCCTGATGCACAGAAGGAAAGAACATTTGGAAATTCAGCTGGTTATTTCACAGCCATTAGTTTAATATTCAGAGGCTCACAGCCCGATGCTGGGGAATTTCTCAATATTCATTCCTGAAGTCTCAGCAGTGATGAAATGGAAATTCCCAGACAAAATGTCTGTCCTCTTCGGAGATTGTCTCCTTGGGTGTAACATCGGAAGAGTGCTGTGCCTGTGTGTGTCAAGGTTTTCAGAAGGGGGAGTGAGAAATGTAGAAAGGAAATCATCACTGATTTTGTACAGACCTATAGCGAGCATGGCCTCATAGTTCCGCTTCACATTCTTATACCGGACCTTTTCCCATTCACTTAGCTCTGCCCATTCATCTTTGGAAAAGTGAACGGAAATGTCTTTAAACTGGTCTGTAATCTGGAAATGCAAAACAACTGTGATTCCTCACTCATCACTACATCAGTAATATTCACCAACATAAGCTCTATAAATGTAGGATTAGCCTCCCTGTCAGCTCTGCCATCCTGTATAAGAGTGACATCCACTAGAAAGCAATGCCTCCATAATCACCGGTAGAAAACTGACATAAAGAACAGTTTCTCGACAAAACAATTCAATGAAGTGATGGTGAGATTGTTATTCATGTGATCTTGGGGTTGTGACTCATTAAAAACAGAACTGGACAAGGCCAAGAGGCACCACCTCGATCAGATCACCCTTCATATCCAGGGAAGTTCACTCCATATTTGATGGGAGCTAAGGTGGAATGGAATGAAAAAGGCAAATTCAAAAACATGCTTTCAATTAAATTGGAACAACAGGACTGGGATAAACCTGGGAAAAAGAAAGCTCAGAATTAATGTCACAGGGAGAATTATCAAGAACTGAAAGTCACCTGGTCAGATAGCAGGACAAAAATAATTTAAACATATATTTTTAGAAGGACTTTGTATATTTCCACAGGAAGGATCAATTAGATGGACTGAATTGTCTCTGATCAATATTGATACTTTTAATCCCATTGACACACTGGGGAACTCCCTCACTCCCGACTGACAGTATTAATGTGACTGACCAGCTGAATCTACCCCATCACAAGCTGCAATAAATATCTAACTGACCAGCTGAATTTTATTTATTTATTCGTCACAAATAAGTACATTAACACTGCAATGAAGTTACTGTGAAATTTACCGAGTCACCTCAGTCCGGCACCTGGTCAGGTCAATGCACCCTAACCAGCACGTCTTTCAAACTGTGGGAGGAAACCCATGCAGACACGAGGAGAATGTGCAAACGCCACACAGACAGTGACGCAAGCACGGGAATTGAACCCGGGTGCATGGAGCTGTGCGGCAGCAGTGCTAACCACTGTGCTGAATCTTCCCCATCTCAATCTGCAAGAAATACCCAGACCCAGCATTTTCTATCTGGTTTCCATTTCAAGTCTCCCAGGATCTTACCTCGGATTTCCTCTGCTCAGACAGGGTCTTTCCCTCTCCACTGTCTGTCCTGTCACTCTTACATTTACCCATTACCTTCCTGAGGTCAGGCACCTGATTCACTCGACTTTTCCCTCTAATTTTTTCTGTGCTAATCTACCTCACAGTGCTTTGAATAGTTATGTCCCAGGTCTATTATTTCTTCCTTTTCTTGTTCCCTCACAATCTGAAATGAAGCTCAATCTCAGTTAAATACTTTCCGATCAGCAGCAGTGTCGAATGTTTATGGTACTAATGTCTGAAGCTGTCTTTTTTACTGACTTTCCTTCAGCCTAACACCACCACAATCTCTTTCTCACTAAAATTAAACACACCGGCTCCTGTCTCCCCTCAGGAAATTCAAATATTATCTAAAAAGCGTCTGAATATTAAATACAATTTATAAATTGAATTTACCGAATAATAATCTAAATGCAATCTAAATCCTTACAACACAAAACTATTCCGAACTAATTTTCCTATTTCATAAACTGGGAATAAAATTTCTAAACTGAATTATTATTTTTCTCACCAATTTATCAAATATAAAATTCAAATCAAAATAATGAAATTTAAATTATTTCAGGAAAAAATTCCTTGAATTTAAATCTAATAATTTGATGAAATAATCTGCAGTAATTTAATCTCTGTTCCTGTTTCTCTCTCAGGCAGTTTAAATAATTTCTCTGAATGATTGAAGTTTAAATTGTAGCTGTCGCTCTCCTCAGTTATTTCTTTCAGCTCCAGTCCCTCAGTGTGTGAAAGGTTGAAATGAATTGAGAATGATTTGCTCCCTCTGCCACACTCTGTTGACTATCTCCGTCCGCCCAGCCTCACTCCTCCCTCTCCCTCCTTCAGCCTCCCGCAAACTCAGCACCGTCCGGCCCCGCCGCCTCTATTTATGTCCGCGACCCCTCCCTGAAGGACGACTTCAGCCTCGAGCTTCTCCTGCTCCTTGCCGCCTTTTTTCGAAGCCCTCGCGGTCATGCTCCCTGGGCACGTGAGGCGCGCGCTCACCTCACGCCGGAGCAACGCGATGATTGGCGGAGTTCGTATCACGTGTCACCTGTCCCAACGGTCCAGGGGCAGTCGCTGCTATAAATAGAGGCGGCGTCGAGGATCGAGCGGGAGAAAACTGGAGGCTGAGCTGGAGGAGGAGGGAGTGAGGCTGGGCAGGAGGAGGGAGCGAGGCTGGGCAGGAGGAGGGAGCGAGGCTGGGTAAGAGGGAGCGAGGGTGGGCAGGAGGAGGGAGTGAGGGTGGGCAGGAGGAGGGAGTGAGGGTGGGCAGGAGGAGGGAGTGAGGCTGGGCAGGAGGAGGGAGTGAGGCTGGGCAGGAGGAGGGAGTGAGGCTGGGCAGGAGGAGGGAGTGAGGCTGGGCAGGAGGAGGGAGTGAGGCTGGGCAGGAGGAGGGAGTGAGGCTGGGCAGGAGGAGGGAGTGAGGCTGGGCAGGAGGAGGGAGTGAGGCTGGGCAGGAGGAGGGAGTGAGGCTGGGCAGGAGGAGGGAGTGAGGCTGGGCAGGAGGAGGGAGTGAGGCTGGGCAGGAGGAGGGAGTGAGGCTGGGCAGGAGGAGGGAGTGAGGCTGGGCAGGAGGAGGGAGTGAGGCTGGGCAGGAGGAGGGAGTGAGGCTGGGCAGGAGGAGGGAGTGAGGCTGGGCAGGAGGAGGGAGTGAGGGTGGGCAGGAGGAGGGAGTGAGGGTGGGCAGGAGGAGGGAGTGAGGGTGGGTAAGAGGGAGTGAGGGTGGGCAGGAGAGAGTGAGGCTGGGCAGGAGGGAGAGGCTGGGCAGGAGCCTCCTCTATTTATAACCCCGACCCCTCCCTGAAGGACGCCGACAGCCTCGAGCGTTTCCTGCTCCTTGCCGCCTTTTTTCCGAAGCCCTCGCGCTCCGTTACCACGTGCCGGCGCTCGCGCCACCGCCCAACCGTCAGAAGCAGGTGGAGCGCGGGTCACGTGTCTCCCTTCCAGCAGCCGGCCGCAGGGAGGTCCGAGGCCAGAATCAGACGGTGTCGCTGTGCGGTGGGCGGGGCTGCAGGAGGGGGCGGGGCTGCAGGAGGAGGCGGGGCACTGAGCTGCCTGTGTTTCGTCTTTCGACAAAGTTAATTCAGGAATGTTCTCATCATAAACCTCAGCAAGAGTCTTTATTGATTCAACCCTGGTTAACAGTTCAACTTACACATGGGAATAATTTAAATACAATACAGAATAGTACAAATCACGGTTTATTTCAGTGTATCCAACTTGTGTCAAATAAATTACAACAAATACAATTTTCAAATTCAAATTCTGCTTCAAATTTTTTCAACTATTTCTTCAACTTTCAAAACAAAAACAAGAGAATTTTATTCATCATCCTCTGATTAAACAGTGAGAAGTTCATGTGGGAGGAGGTGTTTGAACAAAGTAACTGGAGCACTGAGCCCACAGCACAGAACAGTTTCCAACAATCACAACAACAATAAAAGTCATTAAAATTATAAACTATTTACCATTCTCTTCATTAGGTTTCAAAACATTTCCTGATGTGAATTTTGAAAGTTGCTGAATCTTTGAAGACTTCCCCACAATGAGGGCAGGTTTGAAAACAAGTGTGAGCTTTCAACCGACAGTTATAAACAAAGCTCTCTCCACAGTCTGTACATTTATAGGGTCTCTCTCCCGTGTGGATCCGCTGGTGACGATGGAGGCTCCCTAACTGTGTGAAACTCCTCCCACAGTCTGTACATTTATAGGGTCTCTCTCCCGTGTGGATCCGCTGGTGAACATGGAGGTTCCCTGAGTCTGTGAAACTCCTCCCACAGTCTGTACATTTATAGGGTCTCTCTCCTGTGTGGATTCGCTGGTGAACATGGAGGTTCCCTGAGTCTGTGAAACTCCTCCCACAGTCTGTACATTTATAGGGTCTCTCTCCTGTGTGGATCCGCTGGTGACGATGGAGGTGACCTGAGTCTGTGAAACTCCTCCCACAGTCTGTACATTTATAGGGTCTCTCTCCTGTGTGGATCCGCTGGTGAACATGGAGGCTCCCTGATTCTGTGAAACTCCTCCCACACTCTGTACATTTATAGGGTCTCTCTCCCGTGTGGATCCGCTGGTGACGATGGAGGCTCCCTGATTCTGTGAAACTCCTCCCACAATCTGTACATTTATAGGGTCGCTCTCCCGTGTGGATCCGCTGGTGAACATGGAGGCTCCCTGATTCTGTGAAACTCCTCCCACAGTCTGTACATTTATAGGGTCTCTCTCCCGTGTGGATCCGCTGGTGAACATGGAGGCTCCCTGATTCTGTGAAACTCCTCCCACAGTCTGTACATTTATAGGGTCGCTCTTCCGTGTGGATCCGCTGGTGAACATGGAGGCTTCTGGTTCGTGTAAATTTCTTCCTGAATTCGGGACATTCAAACACCTTCTCTGCTGTGTGGATCCGTGGCTGGTGAAGATGTTCTGATTTTATGAATTTGTTCCCCTGTGCAGATTTTGTAGATGATCCCTCATCTGCTTGATGCTGCAAAAGCCCATTGCTGGAAGGAGAGTTTTGTCTTTTTAAAATCTGCCCACTGGATTCAGGATGCCTTTGCATGTGCTTGACAAGAAAATCCACAGTGGAGAATGTAACTCTGCAGTAACGGCAAGGATGAAACTCATCTTGTTCCCCTGCTGGAGAAGAAAGATGGAAAATTGTCAGTGTGATCAAACATCTTGAAGATTCTTTTGGAGATACAATTCAGGATTGTGTGGGGATGGGGCTGTAGGGTCAGGAGTGAGCATTCTCACATCCAAATCCAACCTTGGATGTGGATCTACCTCGCATTAAGCTGATCTTTCTCTGCACCCTAAGCTGTGACTGTAGCACTACATTCTCTACTTCTCCTTTCATTTTCTATGAACAGTATGCTTTGTCTGCATAGCACGCAAGAAACAATACTTTACACTCTATACTAATACATGTGACAATAATAAATTCAATCGTCAGTGTTTGTGGGTTCATGTCCCATTGAAGAGATTTTTTTTAATGTATCTAATTCAATCCAAAGTCCAACTCAAAGTCTCAGCAAGTGAGACATTCCAGATCCTAGCTGACAAGACAGGCTCACCACTTCCTGTTTTGGGCTTGATCTACATGGTCCAAGCTGATTGGAGTAGGCATTGCACCTTCTCCAAGGCTTGATCTCATTTGCATCTTTGCCAAAAGGCTCAGATGCCGCTTTAAAAAATTGCTTCAAATGAAGCCTCAGTGTAACCTCATGACTTCAACCAAGTGCAGGATGCCAAACCTACACTTGATCTTAGCCAAAAGTCCGAGAAGCAGCCCATTGAAGAGATTTTTTTTATTTCAAAAACATACTTTATTCATAAATATTCTGAAATAAACCATTGCAGAAACGACATTTCCAATAATTACAAAGTGTCAAAAACAGCCATATTTACAATACTTCACAGTGCTCAGTTCCCAGACATTACATTCATTACAGGTCAGTTCTTCATCAAAATCTATAGACATTCATCACATTTCACTGTGTGCTGTTGTTTTTACAGGGCTGCACACAGTTCTGCAGTCCGAGGGTTTTTTTTACAGTTATTGGTCCCTCGGTCTGTCTTGGTTGAAAGGCTTTAAATGGGGGCCTTTCCCCACTGTGCCTTTGGAGCGGCTGCCCCAAGCTTGAGAGCGTCCCTCAGCATTGGAATGTGCCAATCTGCAACACTCAGTCAAGGACAAATCTTTGCATTGGACGATCAGCAAGTTTCGGGCGGACCAAAGTGCGTCCTTCACCGAGTTGATGACCCTCCAGCAGCAGTTGATATTTGTCTCGGTGTGCATCCCCGGAAACAGCCCGTAGAGCACAGAGTCCTGCATCACCGAGCTGCTCGGGATGAACCTCGACAAATACCACTGCATCTCACTCCAGACCTTCTTTGCAAGGCCACATTCCACAAGGAAGTGTGCGACCGTCTCATCAGCCCCGCAGCCGCTTCGAGGGCAGCGTGCGGTGGTGTTGAGACCTCGAGGGTGCATGAAGGATCTGACGGGAAGGGCCCTTCTCACCACCAGCCAAGCCAGTATCTTGGTGCTTGTTTGAAAGTTCTGGTGATGAGGCATTCTGCCAGATGATACTGACAGTTGGCTCAGGGAACTATCCGACAGGATCCACCATCTCCTTTTCTCTCAGGACATTAAGGACATTACGCGCTGACCACTGCTTGATCGCCATGTGGTCAAAGCTGTGTTTCTGGAAAAATTTCTCCACGAAGAACAGATGCTGCGGTACGGTCCAACTACTTGGAGCGTTCCATGGCAGTGTGGCCAGACCCATCCTCCGCAACACTCGGGGTAGCTCGAACCTCAAAAAGTAGTGGCACGTGGTGTTATCGTACCAAGGATCTACACACAGCTTGATGCAGCCGCACACAAAGGTGGCCATCAGAATGAGGGTGGCGTTGGGAACATTTTTCCCTCCATTCTCCAGAGAGTTATGCATCGCTTCCCTCCGGACACAATCCATCTTAGATTTCCAGATAAATTTGAAGATGGCCTGGGTGACTGATGCTGTGCATGATTTGGGGGTGGGCCAGACCTGCTCTACGTACAATAAAATGGACAGTACCTCACACCGGATGACCAGGGGCTTGCCGGTGATAGAGAGGGAGCATTGCTCCCACAAGCCGAATTTCTGCCTTACTTTGGCGAAGCGCTCTTCCCAGTTTTTGGCGCATGCCCCCGCAGCTCCAATCCACATCCCCAGCACCTTAAGGAAGTCTGCCCTGACGGTGAAGGGGACAAAGGATCTGTCAGCCCAGTTCCCAAATAACAAAGCTTCATCTTGCCCCAGTTCACTTTGGCTCCCGAGGCCAGCTCGAACTGCTCACAAACTTGGAGGAGCCTGCGAACAGACGACAGGTCCAAGCAGAAGACAGCCACATCATCAATGTACAGGGAAGCTTTGACTTGCATGCTTCCACTGCCTGGCACGGTAACCCCTTTAATGCCTGAGTCCTTTCTGACGAACTCAGCAAAGAGTTCAGTGCAACACACAAAAAGGATGGAGGAGAGAAGGCAGCCCTGACTGACTCCAGACCTGATCTGAAAGTTATCTGATTCCCACCCATTGATTGAGACTGCGCTACTGATGTCTCTGCAGACTTGTTGGATCCAATTGCGGATTCCCTCCCCAAAGCCCATTTTGGAGAGCACATTCATCACGTAGGTGTGCAATATTCTGTCAAACGCCTTCTCCTGGACTAGGCTGATGAGGCAGGTGTCCATCTGCCTGGCCTGCACAATTGTATCCCTGAGTAGCGCAAGGTTATCAGAGGTCTTCCTGCCGGGTACAGCACAGGTTGGATCAGGATGGATCACCGACTCCAGAGCAGACTTGACCCGGTTCGCGATGACCTTGGCTAGTATTTGGTAATCCACAGTCAACAGTGAAATGGGTCGCCAATTTCTAATTTCTTCCCTTTCCCCCTTCTGCTTGTAGATGAGCGTAATGATGCCTTTCCTCATGGATTCTGACATCGCCTTCCGGAAGCATACTCTTGTATACTTC
The DNA here is from genome assembly GCF_964213995.1 of Mustelus asterias. Taxonomy (NCBI): domain Eukaryota; kingdom Metazoa; phylum Chordata; class Chondrichthyes; order Carcharhiniformes; family Triakidae; genus Mustelus; species Mustelus asterias. The sequence continues at coordinate 1,706,937 of NC_135820.1, read as the reverse complement.
CAGTAGGTCCAGCCACGTCAACTCCCACAACGCCGAGTAAAACTCAGCCGGTAAACCGTCGCTTCCAGGAGTTTTATCCATCTGAAAGGACTCAACGGCCTTTGTCAGCTCAGCCAGAGAGAACGGTTTGTCCAGGCTCTCCTGCTCACTGTTGTCTAAGACCTCCGTGATAGACGACAGGAAAGACTGGGAGGCCGTGCTGTCTGTTGGCTTCAAGTCACACAGTCCGGCATAGAAGGATTTGCAGATCTTCAGAATGTCAGACTGCGATGACTTTACAGAGCCATCTTCTTCCTTCAAGCTGCTGATCACAGAGGTTTCTCTGTGCACCTTTTGGAAGAAGAAACGCTGGCACGTTTCATCCTGCTCCTTGGAGCGGACCCTCGATCGGAAGATGACTTGGAGGCCGCCGAGGCAAAGAGCGAGGCTTGCTGGCTCTTTCACCTCCCGGACATCCTCCTTGGCATTAACCCCCATCAACTGCAGTTGGAGTAGATTCTGCGCGCTTTTCTGGTCTTGGGACATTTTCCCCCGTCTCTCCCTGGCTTCTGAATCCCTTTTCAGATGAAGAACCTTTTGATGTTATCCTTGGTTGTTTCCCACCAGAGCGATAGAGACTCAGAAAAGGGTTTCACGGTTCTCCAACACTGGTAAACCCTTTTGAGTTCCTCGAGGTTCTCTGGGGTCAACAGTTATACGTTTTGCTTCCAGGATCCCCTGCCCATTTTCTGCTTTTCCTCTAGATGACATTCAGCCAGTAGGAGGCAGTGGTCAGAGAAGAACACCGGTTTGACATCGGTGGACCTGACCGTCAGCGCGCGGGACACAAACAGGAAATCAATTCTGGAGCGGACAGACCCGTCTGGCCGTGACCACATGTATCTATGCTGAGCTTCGTCTGCAGGGTTGCTGAAGACAGCGTGCAGCTTGGCATCTTTGACTGTTCCCAACAGGAGTCTGGACATGGCGTCCAGTTCATTTTCGGCCCTGCTGGATCGCACGGCTGTGTCAACGATACAGTTCAAGTTCCCACCCGGAATGATTGGCCGGGAGGTCATGAGCAGCAGTGGCAGCTGTTGAAAGACTGCCAGCCGTTCACTCTGAATGGGAAGGGGATGCACTTATCACCCCGAGAGGGCAGTTCTTGTAAGTGACATCTGCTACGAGGAGGTATCCACCCACCACCTCCTTAACTTCGGAGATGGTGAAGTTGCGTCCTTGCAGCAGAATGCCGAGGCCAGACGAACGGCAGTCATTCCCGCCTGACCAGATGGACTGTCCATGCGACCACACAACTCGATCAGCGCCTGTCACTGCTGAGGTGAGGTATTCCACACTCCTGCAGGAACAGGAGGTTGGCCTTGATATTGGCCAGGTAGGTTAGGTTGGCCGCACATCGCAAAGTGTCTTTAATACTTTGCACATGAATGGGTGCAAACTTCAAAGACATTTTTAAAGCTTAAAAGATTTGACAGTTCTTACATGTCCAGAGTCTTTCAATCAGCTCCAGTTGCTGCATGCCTGTGGTGCTGACTCTGCAGGGATACAGGGCTGAGGTAGCAGTCCGACACTGCCTCAGGTCCCCGACCGTGACTGGGTGACATCGACGGTGTTCTGTAGCCCTCGGTTGGTGCCAGGGTTGCAGGCCGGTCTCCGCCTTGGATGTTGCTGCTGCTGTTGGTGTCCTCGTTTGTGTTTCCCGGGGTCAGGAGAGTCTCCGCTGCACTGTTGCTTCCGATGGCTGGATGTTCCCCGGCTGTTTCGTTGTTCGTGGTCTGCTGCTGCTGTGGTTCCTGTGCCGCTTTCGTGCTGAGCCTCTTGTTGTTCCATCGGTTGCCAGCTTGTTTTCCCTCGTCTGAGGAGGCGTAGCCAATGAAGGTTCCAGCTGCGGGGGATTTCCTTCCGTGGTCCTTTTTTCAGGAGATTGGGTCCCACCAGGGCTCCTTGAGATCTCCACCCTCCTGCTGCATGGGTTGTACCGCCTTCTGCTGGGGGGTGTGGGTGTCATCGTGCTGTGCTGGGGCATCCACCTTTGCTTCAGAAGTTTTCTCTGTGCCAGCTTCTTTTGCGGTGGAGTTCTTGTGCTCGGAGGAGGCAGGAGTTTCCTTTGCTTTGGCCTTTCTCGCTCCGCCACTGGTGATCTGGACATAGGTTAGCTTTCGTTTGGGGCAGATCTTGTAGACATGGCCAGCCCCCGCACAGGTTGCAGCATTTGCTTTCTTTGCAGTCATTTGTTGAGTGTCCCTCCTGCAAGCTGTTTCTGCAGAAGGTGGTGCTGCAACTTGCGGCAAAATGGCCGGTTTTCCCACAGATGCGGCACACTCATGGCTGCCCCGTGTAATAGAGGAAGCCTCAATTCCCTCCAATGGCAAAATTGGAGGGGGTGCAGAAAGCCTCCCTTGGGGTCGGTCTTCAGGGTGACTTTCACCTGTCTTTTACATGTCCAGACACCATACTTGTCCATCACATCCACGCTCTCTCCCTTCACCTCCACATACCTGGAGAGGAATGTCAACATGTCCGCCGCAGGGACGAAAGGGTTATACATTTGGAAGGTGATAACCCGGTTCCGCTGCAACATAATGGTGAACAGAGGCTCCGCTGTCAGTATAGGGAGGGGCCCCTCTTTGCCTTTTTCCTTCAACGCTGTCAGGCTTTTGAAACTGACATCAACAAATGGCTGCTTGTTGTACTGCGCCACACCGTAGAAGTCTGCTGCTTGGAATCCACAGCACTCGAACAACACCTTCTTCATGAGGTTATCCCGATCCACAGGCCAGCCTCCTCCTGAAGTCTTCACCCGGATCGTATTTGGCAGCCCTTCACCTGTTGCTGTCGGAGCAGCTGCAGTTATAGCTCTAAAACATTGAGTCTAAACTGTTCTGGCGTTAGGTCCAAGCCAGGAGCTTGAAACCGGCATAAAGATCCACCAGTAGCAGCAGAACTCAAGTGGCCCATTAAAGAGATTTGTGCATGTCATCCAGACCGACAGCACGATGCTGCAGTGAAGGAGTGCTGGACTGTCAGAGGTCCTGTATTTCAAAGCGTGCGAGACTGCACATTGTCTCCAGGCCACGTTTTACTATCAAGTAAAATTGGGTAAAGTCGGGTGTGAGGGGAGTAGCACGATCCGCGTCCGCCTCTGCGCCGGTTCCCCCTTTACCAAAGCGTGAAAATGGCTGTGATCGGGACTGCGCCTGAAACTGGTGTGACAGCCATTTAAATGTATTTAAATTGACAATGGGCTGCACGCCCAACGTTATCGGCACTTCCCCCTTTACCACCGTGTTCACCCATCCAGAATCGGCACAAAACAGACATGTTCCACAAACGTCTGATCCGGTTAGTGAGAAGGTAAGTGCCAAGCGTCTGACGGCTCTCTGCCTGAGATCGGTGGGTGGTGGGAGGGGAGGGGGCAGGTGTTCCAACAGCTCTCTGCTTGAGATCAGTGGAGGGGAATGGGGGGGTCCGCTGCCATTCTGCCTGTGATCAGTGAAGAGGAAGAGAGATCCGCTGCCACTCTGCCTGTGATCAGTGAAGGGGAAGGGAGACCCACTGCCACTCTGCCTCTGATCAGTGAAGGGGTAGGGGGGCCTGCTGCCACTCTGCCTGAGATTGGTGAAGGGAAAGGGGCAGGAGGGGCCCACGATCGGTCTGGGTGGCGGAGGGGGTGGGGAGATAAGGGGGTCAGTAATGTTGGGGCAATGTCTTTGGGGACCAGGGGGAGGCATTATCCGGCCTGGGAGCGTTGTGTCAGGGGAGCCACATTCTAACATTTATTTTTACTGCACATGCACAGTTCAAGGTGCCAATCGGAGCAGCAGGAATTTGGGTGCATTAAGCCTTCTGAAGCACGAATAGGAATTGCTGATATTTCTGCAGGCAGAATGTGTATGGAGGTGCCTGAGAACGGGTCTAAAAGTCGGATCTGAAACACTCCCAGTTGTGTGAGAGAGGGTGAGTGTGTGTGTGTGTGTGTGAGAGGGAGTGTGCGTGGATGCGATAAGGGAATGAGTATCTGTGTGTGTGTGTGAGAGAGGGAGTTCAGTGTGCGTTAAGAGGGGTGAGTGTATCACAGAGAGAGAGGATGAGTATGAGAGACGGGTGAGTTTGTTAGAGAGAGCGAGTGAGTGTTTACGAGAGAGGAAGGTCATGTGTGAGTGTGCAGGGGGGTGAGTGTATGAGAGAGGGAGTTAGTGATTGTGAGGGAGTTAGAGTGTGTGGGAAATGGAGTGTGTGTGTGTGAGAGGGTGAGTGAGTGTGTGCGTGCGACGGAGTGAGTGTGAGGGGAAGAGAAGAGTGTGCGTGAGAGACGGTGAAGAGCGTGTGTGAGGGAGGGCATTGAGTATGAATGAGGAGGAGTTGAGTGTGTGTGAGAGGGAGTGAGTGCACTTGAGTGAGAGAGTAGAGTGTGTGAGACAGGGCGGTAGGGTGTGTGTGAGAGAGGGGAAGTCAGTGTTTGGGAGGGTGAGTGTGTATGTGTCCAATACGGGCATCAGCTTTCCAGCATCATTCCTCCCATTAAAGGTGAGAAAATGTAAGAATTAAATATGTTTTAAAATGAGACTTTCTAGATTACCGCCTCTGAAACTGGGTATTACTTCCAGGAACAATGTTGGAGCGTGGGAGGGTGTTTTGGTCAGGGGTAAATGTGAGAGGGTCATGTAGCTGGTGAATGTATTTGTGACCATGTTCCTCTTCATAAATCCGTACAAGTGCACAGATGTAGTCAGAAAAGACTTGTTTACATTTGGTTCCTATGGTTGAACCTATTTCATGACAAAAAGGGGCGTCGATATTAAGAGAAGTCTTGTGGCTCCCTGGTGCACTGGGGAGGTCACTAAGATTCTGCAGCACGAGAAGTTTGGGAAGCCCGGATTGATTTTCTACCGACTGTACAACTGCACCATTAACACCGCAGATTTCACTTTGTAAACAAGTCTATAATGTGGCACTTTGTCACAATGACATTATCACAGAAAACCAAAAAATCTTTCACCTAAGTTCCCAATTTTGGTCAGAATTCTTACATTTCGATTGCTGTTTTGAATTCCACATTGTCATCCATTTGATGCCCAGTTCCTTTGCATATTCATCCCCATACCAGACCAGCAGCTCACAGCGAGGAGGAACAGCCTTGCAGGTCCTGTAGTAAATTTTGCCTTGGTGCTGAAAGGCCACAAGGTTCTGCTCCTCCTCCTTCCTGGCACAGTTAACAAATCTGGAACATAAGTGAATACTCAACTGGTGAAAGCTCAGTTCACATTGTTGCATCAATACACAATGAGAAACATGTTCGTGTCGTGTGTGACAATAACAGGGGATATCTCCACCCATTGCCAAATTTCACCTTCAAGCACACTGTCAGAAGGAGACCAGTGGTCTCAGTGGAGACCAATCACTTCAGTGTAGGTGTCAAAAACAGTCACCTCAACATTTCTGGGAAGATGGATGGGGGGAGGGGGTGGATTTTCGGGGAGGTGGTAGACGTGTCCAGAAATATGCATTTGCTGGTTTCAGAGTCTTCCTGCTGCACTTCCTCTTCTAGAATAAGCCGAGTATTTTGCAGCAAGCCATTTGTCAGGCACCATGTCACATATTAAACACATGTCAAGGGACAAGGATACCCTGCTGGGATCTTTACTCGGAAACCATCTCACTGCCCAACTCCCTTCATCTCCTGAATACTCACTCGGAACTATGCACATGTTTAAATTCAAAGGCTCTGGACCCTCAGTTTGTGTAAAATTAGTTATTTGCAAATCTGCACAAAGGTAGATCCAGGCTGTTCTTTGCTGTGTTTGAATGTTGCCACAGCCACCCAGACTGAGAGGCTGTCTGGCTGTGGAGCAGAAACTCCTGCGGCATCATGCTGCAGCTGAGGATTGTAGAGCAAAGAGGAAAACACTGTGAGTCAGAGGGAGGAATGAGAAAATCAGTCCAATCAGCTGGACAGACAGGGATGGCTTCAGGGTGATCATTCAGCCTCGGGAAGATTGGCTGGGGCCAAGGTGCTCAAATCAGGACAATATTGTATCAGTTTTCCCTTACCTCATCCAATTTGAATTAGATTCATCCTTCGCGTCAATATATTCAAAATCCTGCTTGCCTTTACTGATCTGCAGAAAGGTATTTTCATAAAAGATTATTCAAAGTTTAGAAAATCAATTTGATCTTGATCAAAGTCATCAAGCTGAATACAACTGGCAAAGAGTTGGTCGTGGCCTCTCACTTCTTGCAATAAAACTTAACCAAACCCTTATCTGATTTCTGTGATTATTCCATTGAATTAGAAAGCCCAGAGCTGCATACAAGCTACAAACACAGAGGTGGTGAACAGTTTCACGGAGCTTCACAAAGTCAGTCTTCGAGCCATAGAGGTTTACAGCATGGAAACAGGTCGTTCAACCCAACTTGTCCATGCTGTCTTTCTTTCAACCACTAAGCTAGTCCCATTTGCCCGCATTTGGTAACAGATACTGACTATCTCGCTGATCTACGCCCCTCATTATTTTATCAACCTCTATAACATCCTAATAAGCCTCCTGCACTCCAAGGAAAAAAGTCCCAGTCTATCCAGCCTCTCCTTATAACTCAAACCATCAAGCTCCGGGAGCATCCAAGTAAATCTTTACTGCACTCTTTCTAGTTTAATAATATACTTTCTATAATAGGGTGACCAGAACTTTCTATAATAGGGTGCACAATATTCCAAGTGTGACCTTACCAATGTCTTGAACAACTTCAACAAGATGTCCCAACTCCTGTATTCAATGTTCTGACCGATGAAACCAAGCATGCCGAATGCCTTCATCACCACACTGTTCACCTGTGACTCCACTTTCAAGGAGCTATGAACCTGTACCCCTCGATCTCTTTGTTCTATAACTCTAACCATCGCCCTACCATTAACTGAGTAATCCCTGCCCTGGTTCGATCTGCCAAAATGCATCACCTCGCATTTATCTAAATTAAACTCCATCTGCCATTTGTCAGCCCACTGGCCCAATTGAACAAGATACCGTTGCAATCCGAGATAATCTTCTTCACTGTCCACTATGCCGCCACCCTTGGTGTCATCTGCAAACTTACTAACCATGCCTCCTAGGTTCTCATCCAAATCATTAATATAAATGACAAATAACAATGGACCCAGCACTGATCCTTGAGGCACACCGCTGGTCACAGGCCTCCAGTTTGAAAAACAACCCTCTACAACCACCCTCTGTCTTCTGTCATCAAGCCAATATTGTACATAGGAATATAAGAACTAGGAGCCAGAGTAGGCCATCTGGCCCCTGGAGCCTGTTCTGCCATTCAAAACAAGATCATGGCTGATCTTTTTGTGGACTCAGCTCCTCTTACCCACCCGCGCACCACAACCCTTAATTCCTTTACTGTTCAAAAATTTATCTATCTTTGCCTTAAAAGCATTCAGTGAGGTAGCCTCAACTGCTTCACTGGGCAAGGAATTCCACAGATTCACAACCCTTTGTGTGAAGAAGTTCCTCCTCAACACAGTCCTAAATCTGTTCCCGCTTATTTTGAAACTATGCCCCTTAGTTCTAGTTTCACCAGCCAGTGGAAACAACTTCTCTGCTTCTGTCTTATCTGTTCCCTTCATAAGCTTACAAGATCTCCCCTCATTCTTCTGAATTCCAATGAGTATAGCCCCTGTCTACTCAGTCACTCCTCATAAGCCAACCCTTTCAACTCCGGAATCAACCGAGTAAATCTCCTCTGCACACATTCCAGTGCCAGTATATCCTTTCTCAAGTATCTCTTTGGCTACCTCACCCTGGATCCCATGAGAGTTAACCTTATGCAACAACCTACCATGCGGTACCTTGTCAAAGGCCTTGCTAAAGTCCATGTAGACAACATCAACTGCACTGCCCTCATCTACCTTCTTGGTCACCCCTTCAAAAAACTCCATCAAATTTGTGAGACATGATTTTCCACTCACAAAGCCATGCTGACTGTCCCTAATCAGTCCTTGCATCTCTCAATGCCTGTAGAGCCTGTCTCTCAGAATACCTTCTGACAACGTACCCACGACAGATGTGAGGCTCACCGGCTTGTACCTCCCAGGCTTTTCCCTGCAGCCCTTTTAAAACAAAGGCACAACATTTGCCACCCTCCAATCTTCAGGCACCTCACCTGTGGCTGTTGGTGATTCAAATACGTCTGCTAGGGGACCTGCAATTTCCTCCTTAGCCTCCCACAATGTCCTGGGATACACTTCATTAGGTCCCCAGGGATTTATCTACCTTGATGAGCTTTAAAACTTCCAGCACCTACTTCTCTGTTAGATGTACACTCCTCAAGACATCACTATTTATTTTCCCGAGTTCCCTCACATCCATGCTTTTCTCAACAGTAAATACTGATGAGAAATATTAATTTAAGATCTCATCCATCTCTTGTGGATCCACACATAGATGACCTTGTTGATCCTTAAGACCCCCTACTCTCTCCCTTGTTAATCTTTTGCCCTTTATGAATTTGTAGAAGCTCTTTAGATTCTCCTTTGCCTTATCTGCCAAAGCAATCTCGTGTCCTCTTTTTGCACTCCTGATTTCTCTCTTAAGACTACTCCTACACCCTCCCCACTCTTCAAGGGATCCACTTGATCCTCGCTGCCTATGCAGTTCATATGCCTCCTTCTTCTTGACCAGGGCCTCAATATCCCGAGTCATCCATGGTTCCCTACATCTCCCATTCACTCGAAGAGGAATGTGCTTGCCCTGAACCATGATTAACACTTTTGAGGAATAATCCCTGAACTAAGTGAAGATATCAATGCTCTCTGTCATGTTGCCATCTCTTCCACAACTTCCTCCTAACCTTAGCCTACTCCGTGCTGACCATTTCCCACTCAGATATCTCAAAGACTAACTCATCGCTCCCTCATGGCACCACTTCCCCAACATTGGGAAATCGTGTTAGTTTTGTAAAAAATCAAGGCAACCGTCAACGAGAGACCCATGATAGTCTCAACTCAGCCAAAGAACAAATTATCCTGATTTCCAATGTTCACTTCCTCATGTGTGCAAAAGAATATCAATAAAGTGAAGGGGAGGGAAGATAGAGAACAAGAGATTGAAAAGAAGGAGAATGAAGGAAGAGGAACTGGTTGAGGGGTAGAAGAGAGAGCAGAGGGACAGGAGGATTGCAAAATCAGCTGAGGAGAGAGGTGAGAAAAAGGAGAGAAGGTGTGAGCAGTGAAATGAAAAGTGATTAGAAATAAGGAATGAGTGGGATAACGGAAGACAAACAGGGACAGATAGAAATCAAAATTTGCCTCGGACAACAGCTGAGATTTATCCGAATGACGAATTTTCGGCTGGGGGAAGAGATTTAATCTAAAGGCGAGAGGTTGGGGGGGTCTGAGTTGGTCTTCAGTGAGAGGCGTTTTGTCCAGATGAAGCTCTGGGCCTGAATTCTCCAATCTCACCCGTGTCTGGGATTCTCCAGTCCCGCTGCTGTGAATGGAGATTTGGCCAAGCACCAAATTCTCCATTCTCATTGACAGTGGTGAAGTGTATGATCTTGAAAAATTTTGACTTTTGATTGCTTTCTTAATATTGACAAAGGATCTCTGTAGAATGCTGCAATTAACTTGGATGTATCTTTGGTCCCAGTGGGGTGAATTAAAATGATTTATCCTGTTGTGGTGTTTCGTGGGTTTCAGCCTGATTGAGGTGTATTTGCTTTTTGTTTTCTGTCAGTGGTGATTCCGACTCAAAGCTTTCCTTGGCTGCTGCCAGACCTCCAATGTGCAAATCCAGTAATCCAGTCTGCACTTGTGAACATATCTACATGTTTTCAAACCAAATGAATAAATCAGCCCAATCGGCTCGAGAGATGGATGCGTTCAGGGTGATCATTTGGGCCCTGGGAGATTGGCTGAGGCCAAGATGCTCAAATCCTGACAATATTGTTTCAGTCTTCTCTTACCTCATTCCAATTTGAATTAGATTCATCCTTCACATCAGGTAAAGCTCAATAAAGCTGATTTGTCTTCGCTTGTTTTCTATTTATCAGTTCCATCCAGTAGCAACCAGGAACAGAAATCTTAAATAACTTGTTGAAACTGCATTCAGATAAAGCCTGAACTTTCTCTTGAAACAAGTAAGAAAGTTGAGAACCATTTTCAGAACTCACCATCCATGAATATCCACTGACAGCAGCTGACTCTTCATTTGATATGACTCCTTCATAAGGTCCAAAGTGAACTCCTTTGGGAATAATCTTTCCTTCATTCCATACACCAAGACCCGCTTTTCGAATTTTTGAAGTTGCGATGCTCAGACCCTCTGGAAGGGTTAAGCGTGCTCTGTCTGGTTGGCTGAATTCAACAACCATGTCCTTGATGAATATTGGAGGACCATGCACAGGACATTCTTCAATGAAGAATGTCTCACAATCTTCACAAACTATCAGAAAACAAATTAATTAAAGATCAATCAGGATTTAAGTTCATTATTCAGGGTTTATAAATGTGATGGGGCTTTTTCTGAGAAGGGGAAGATGACCTATCATCGGTCTTTATTGTATAATTGCAATTCAGTTTGCAAATAGAAGCAGGATCTTTCTGTGATTGATCAGATGGTGAAAGTGGCTGGGTACCTTCCCTTACTGAAAATAACATCCAGTGCCAGTCAGATCTTCCCCATTCTGTTGTACAAAGGGGTTTGTTGTGGGAAAGGTGTTCAGTCCTTCACTCCAAGAGGCAACACTGATATCGGGAACAATAACAATGCAAACTCTGGCAAAAGTATCTCCAACTAAGCTCCGCCTGAAAAGATGTGCATGGACAGCACTGGAACTTTGAAAGTGGAGACTGAATTTCAAGGAAGGCTGAATATCATGCGTGCAATAACAAGCTACAATTACAGAGACAATTACAAATTGTCACTACCCACATACCATCCCATACTGAGGGACTCCAAACTTGATTCTTAAAGTATATTGAATAAATGTAATGAAATGTATTGCCGAAAATAGACAAAGGCTGTTATTCCTGTAACCAGAGGATTTGAGTTTACAAAAGCAAGAAGTCATATTCTATTTTATTGCACAATTTCAGAATTATAACCAGCAGTTTGGGATTATTTTTGTGATTATATTAAGTTAGTGAAGAAGAATTAGTGCCAGGCAAACACAGGCCTTCACTCCTCCCCTGCCACTACGCTGTGCTGTATTGCTGTCGCAATGCCCTGGCTTACCAAGGCCTTATGTCATCAGACTAACCCTCCCAATAAATTCTTCCTGATACAAAGATTGGATACTTTGTACATACACAAGTAGTCATCATCACAAAGTTCTCTTTCTTCGGTGTAAACTTTTCCCTCTCTATTTCTTAAATTGTATCTTCTACTTTCAATCTCTTTGGTCGCCTGTTGATTTGAAGATCCCACACTATTTCCAGCACAAGCAACTGCGGAATAAATCAAAAACATCATGGACAGAACTTGAACAAATCAACTGTAATTCTTCGTACACAAAACGTTGTCTGTTTGAACAGCAGACATTGAAGATATTTACATAGTACAGATGGACAGGCAGTTGGTACAACTTCAATCACTCCTGCACTGGTCACATTAACACAAGAACATAAGAACTAGGAGCAGGAGTAGGTCACCTGGCCCCTCAAGCCTGCTCCGCCATTCAATAAGATCATGGCTGATTTTTTTGTGGACTCAGCTCCACTTACCCGCCCACTCACCATAACCCTTAATTCCTTTACTGTTCAAAAATGTATCTATCCTTGCCTTCAAAACATTCAATGAGGTAGCCTGAACTACTTCACTGGGCAGGGAATTCCACAGATTCACAACCCTTTCTCTGAAGAAGTTCCTCCTCAACTCAGTCCTAAATCTGCTCCCCCTTATTTTGAGCCTATGCCCCCCTAGTTCTAGATTCACCTGCCAGTGGAAACAACTTCCCTGCTTCTATCTTATGTATTCTCTTCATAATCTTATATGTTTCTATCAGATCTCCCCTCATTCTTCTGAATTCCAAAGAGTACAGCCCCGGTCCACTCAGTCTCTCCTCATAGGCCCACCCCCTCAACTTCGAAATCAACCTCGTGAATCAACTCTGCACCCCCTCCAGTGCCAGTGTATCACTTCTCAAGTAAGGAGACCAAAACTGTACACAGCACTCCAGGTGTGGCCTCACCAGCACCTTATACAGGTGCAACATAACCTCGCTGTTTTTAAACTCCAGCCCTCTCGTAATGCGTGACAAAATTCCATTTGCCTTCTTAATTACCTACTGCACCTGCAAACCATATGATACATGCACAAGGACACCCAGGTCCCTCTGCACAGCAGCATGCTGCAATTTCATACCATTTAAAAATTGGTCCATTTTGCTGTTACTCCTACCAAAATGGATGACCTCACATTTACCAACATTGCACTCCATTTGCCAGACCCTTGCCCACTCACTTAGACTATCTATATCCCTTTGCAGACAATCAACATCCTCTGCACACTTTGCTCTGCCACTCATCTTAGCGTCATCTGCAAATTTGGACACATTACACTTGGTCACCAACTCCAAATCGTAAACAATTGCAGTCTCAACACTGATCCTTGAGGTACACCATTCGTCACTGGTCGCCAAGCAGAAAAACACCCATTTACCCCCACTCTTTGCTTTCTGTTAGTGAACCAATCCTCTATCCATGCATTCCCCGCAACACCTGCACGTTTATCTAATGCAGGCACCTTGTCGAATGTCTTCTGGAAATCCAGATACACCACATTCACAGGTTCCCCATTGTCCACTGCGCATGTAAAGTTCTCAAAGAATTCCACCAAATTAGTCAAACATGACCTGACCTTCATGAACCCACACTGCTTCTTTCCAATGAGACAATTTATATCCAGATGTCTCGCTATTTTTTCCTTGATGATAGATTCAAGCATTTTCCCTACTACATATTCGACATAGAGAAATTCATCCTTGAAATTTCCCCAAGTATTTAAAATCAGTCTACATTACTGAAATCCTTTATTCCAGGACAAAAACCTATATTGGATTCACTACGAGCATCACTTTCCCAAACTAATGTACCTGTTTCTTTGTTGATATTTTTAACGGAAACTGTCTCTTCCATAGCTGAGACAGTGTCATTCGGGAAGCCCCCAAAGCCATCATTTTTATCCTCTTCTGAAGGGGATGCAATCGATGATGGATCTTTTTGGTTCTAAATGGAGAAAATGTGGATTTTTCATTTTTTGTATTTGTATTTATCGATAATCCACTCCGTTATTTATGATATATTTCCTAATCAAAGGTGTCCCACAACCCATCTGAGAAAACCAGTCGCTCACCAGTGTAGCATCAAGCTTAACATTTCAGAAAGTTCCCAGGTTTGATACAATCCTCCTGTGTTCTGTTCGCTGATATCAGCAATTGGAGCAAACTCATGCACAATCGCTGGAAGAGAAGTAGTTTTGTCCAACAAACAACATAGAATTCTACCTGAGGTACACAAGCAACTGGAAATTTCTCACACATGGCACTATCTATTTGAATTTAAGCACATCCACATGTCTACAAGGCAATTACAGAAAGAAAATCCACAATTGAGGAATTATCTGTGTGAGTAAATAATAATCAGATACTATACTCGGTTTTCTTTCATTCGCTCAGCTTTTCTGACGAAATTAAAGTATGCTCTATCGGTGTTAATTATTATCCATTCTCTTGTTCAAATCACTACACAGCAAATATTAACAAGAAAATCAAGACTCAGAGATCATGAAATGAGAGCTTGATCATGATGCCTTCCAACACCACACACAAACTGATTTTTCCAGTGGAGCTCAAGACGTCAAAACTGCAGTGACCCTGATTCAGCCCAGCTGTAGCTTTCAGTGACTTATCAGTGATCACTGAGGTTTATCTTTGTGAACCATACTCTGGAGCCTCATGGTTACAAATAAAGTTAATGTCCACCATCTAAGAAATTTGGAACAATTTATTCATCAACAACATTACGAAAAGTTAATTTTCCGAATCCCCAAGTCATGAAATTCAAACAGGACAAACTGCAGTTACAGAATGTAAGTACAAGTACAATTAAGTTACCAGGGACACTGAGCAGGCATGTCACATTGATAAAAGGAAACATTAAGTGTTGGAAAAGGGTGGGTTAAAATCCTGGAACTCTATCATACAAACCATAGAAATCATAGAAACCCTACAGTACAGAAAGAGGCCATTCGGCCCATCGACACTGCACCGACCACAATCCCACCCAGGTCCTACCCCCATATCCCTACATATTTTACCCGCTAATCCCTCGAATCTACGCATCCCAGGACACAAAGGGGCAATTTTAGCATGGCCAATCAACCTAACCCGCACATCTTTGGACTGTGGGAGGAAACCGGAGCACCCGGAGGAAACCCACGCAGGCATGAGGAGAATGTGCAAACTCCACACAGACAGTGACCCAAGCCGGGAATCGATCCCTACAAGCACTGAGGGTGTACCTACACCATGTGGATGGCAGCAGCTCAAGAAGGTACCTCATCACCACCATCTCAAGGGCAATTAGGGATGGACTAGCTGGTCACGCCCAATGAGCTGATATTAAATAAATGAAGACAGAAAATGCTGAAAGTGTGGAGAGGTCAATTTCAGTCTGAAGGCGAACAGCTGGTTAAAGTTAGAGATGGGATCCTGCAGCTCGATATCTTTCCGATGCTGACAGGCCTGCAGTGAATATCGAACAGCTTGTTTCCATCTGGATATAATTGTCTCGATAGAATTTCTGTCCATTGAATTACCTTTCTGATGGAAACATTCTCAGTCTTCTTGCTATCTTCATTCTTGAAAGGAAGCTTCAAGCTTCTCACCTCTTTGAAAGAATAATAATGATAGTTTAGATTTCTGTTTTCACATGTTTCTGCTTTTTATGTTAGCAGAGCGGCAATTCCAGAAATATGTAACATTCTGTATCTAAAGTCAGATCAAAACATAAATAAACTTAAAAATTAGACAAAGAAAGCTTACATTAATTTCCTATGTCCATATACAGGTACACGCAAAATGTTTCCAGTTCTCAGAGACTGGTGGAAGCCTCTGGGGCTGGGCTGAATCATCACCCAAGGAAATTATATTTCTGTTCAGTTAGTTCAATTTCCTTTGAATTTTTGGCTCAGTTACATTGTCCCATCACAGACTGTCATCCATTTAATGATTTTTAGTTCATTTTGTCTTATCAAATGAATATACACAAAAGTTAGCATCACACATTTAATCTGATTGGTCCTCGGGTTCCAGTCCCACTCTGGCAAAAGATGTTCAACTCCTTTGAAAACACAGAAGGCGAACAATTTACGCTGAATTCTGCTCCCTCAATGAAAGTGAGAGTTATACACAAAACTAAAGAAAAATGTCATTCAATTTATTTTATCTTCCGGCTGTCTAAAACTCACAGTAAAGTAACTGTCCTTGACGAGCTCAAGGCAAGACTGATTATAATCAGGGTGAACAAAAAGTGCTTTGAATATTTTCATGAAGAAAACATTTTCAATTTACGTGGTGGGTTTTTCACAAGACGTTGAGGTGTCCAATCTTCATCTGAATTACTAGATTCATACACAGGAGGTTGACGCCCCCTGCCATGTCTTGACATGAATGCTGGCTTTGGTGCATTCAATCCTGCAAAAATTAAAATATTCCAATTACCTGCAGTATTTAATTTGACTTCGCTTACTGACATTAGGTACATGCTGAATTAATCCAACCATTTTAGAATATCAGGAAAGGGTAGTACAGAGAGTTTCTTTCCACCTTTGGCAACTGAATTTAAATTCTGCCCAACCTCCTCAGATGAAAAGGGGATTTCATCTCATGCTAGAGTGCTGGAAACATAGCACTCAGACCCATGACATCGAAGAGTCTTCTCAAAGTTGTTATTTCTGGTACCTCACTGATCCCTATTCCACCAATTGCAGAGTTGAAAGAAAGGAGCTTTACATTTGTGACAGCTGATGATCACTCTCTGATCCTGAGGAGTAAATAAACCTGTTGGACTTTAACCTGGTGTTGTGAGACTTCTTACTGCTCGGAAAGGCAGGGCAATAATTACATCTGAGATGCACCGTTAGCCTCCATTATACCTGTGCTAGAATCTATATAGAGAAGGAGTGAGGGAGGAAACTTCAATTTTTCACCCAGTTCCATTCATTTCTCCATCAAGTGAAACAGAATAGTACTCTTCACTTTACTTTTTTTTTCATGAGATTTGGGCATCACTGGTTGGGCCAACATTTATTGCCCATCCCTAATTGAACTGAGTGGCTTGCTCGGTCATTTCAGAGGGCAGTTAAGAATGAACCACAATGCTGTAGGGTTGGAGTCACATGTAGGCAGATGAGAGATTTCCCTCCCTAAAGGATTAGTGAACCAGATGGGAGAGTTTTACAACAATGGTTTCATGGTCATCGTTAAATTGTTATTTCCAGATTTTATCGAATTCAAATTGCACCCTCTGCCATGGAGGGATAAAACTCGGATCCCCAGAGCATTGCCCTGGATTACGAGTCCAGTGACAATACCACTGCACACCGCCTCTCCACTGCTTTCAAACAGTCTCTGTCTTCTTCCGAACTGCAATATTCCTCCTTATATCAACCAGGGTAATCTTTACCTTTATGAATGTGGATATTGAGTTGTTCGCTCATTTACCGTTCATGGTAATTTCTACACAAATCTGTGGTTACAAACCAATCATGACAAGAGGTCACAATTTTACCTTTCTGTGAAGGCCATTAGCTCTCTGATATAAATCATTATATTTCATTATGGTGTAAAATGGCCAATATCGATTGGAAATCAATTGTTGGAGACACTGGTGCATCATCGGTTTGGAAGCTGTCCTCTCAAGGAAGGGAGGATGTGAGGGAAAAGTGTACATACCCTCACGCATCTTTCAAAACTGCAATGACAGGTGCTGAGGAAGGCTGCTACCAAACACACTTTCAGCTACATTCAGTAGTTTGCTTGATAGAGATTAGTGGGGCTGGAAAGAATCTCATAACATGAAAGCTGTCAGCTTCTTAAAGTCGATTATTTGTGAAAATGTTCTGCACAATAATAGTTTAGAACATAGAACAGTACAGCACAGCACAGGCCCTTCAGCCCTCTATGTTATGCCGAGCTTTGTCCGAAACCAAGATCAAGCTATCCCACTCCCTATCATTCTGGTGTGCTCCATGTGCCTATCTAATAACCGCTTGAAAGTTCCAAAAGTGTCTGACTCCACTATCACAGCAGGCAGTCCATTCCATCCCCAACCACTCTCTGAGTAAAGCACCTACCTCGGACATCCCTCCTATATAAACGCTAACACACTATAGGCCTTCTGCACGGCTCTATCCACTTGAGTGCAACCTTCAGAGATCTGTGGATATGAACCCCAAGATCTCTCTGTTCCTCCACATTCCTCAGAGTCCTGCCGTTGACCCTGTAATCCGCATTCAAATTTGTCCTACCAAATGAATCACCTCGCACTTCTCACGGTTAAACTCCATCTGCCATTTTTCGGCCCAGCTCTGCATCCTATCAATGTCTGAATTTGTTTTAAATTCACAAAGATCACAAACTCCGACATGCAATGTGGGTTGGGCAGTTCGCTCATTTCCAGCACAGTGACATAGCATTGGGAGTAATGATCTGACTTTAGCTTGGGAAGGAGTAAAAATATCGATCGAGAGATTAACATTTCTTGACAATACAGTTTTCCTGCTGGAAAGTACACATGAGCTGGTCCGGTGAGCAAGGATCAGCTTTCCCATCTCCCACATCACATTGCCGCTAACACTCAGACAGGATTTTTCACTGCAGCATTCCTGATGCACAGAAGAAAGAACATTTGGAAATTCAGCTGGTTATTTCACAGCCGTTAGTTTAATATTCAGAGGCTCACAGCCTGATGCTGGGGAATTTCTCAATATTCATTCCTGAAGTCTCAGCACTGATGAAATGGAAATTCCCAGACAAAATGTCTGTCCTCTTCAGAGATTGTCCACTTGTGTGTAACATCGGAAGAATGCTGTGCCTGTGTGTGTCAAAGTTTTCAGAAGGGGGAGTGAGAAATGTAGAAAGGAAAACATCACTGATTTTGTACAGACCTATAGCGAGCATGGCCTCATAGTTCCGCTTCACATTCTTATACCGGACCTTTTCCCATTCACTTAGCTCTGCCCATTCATCTTTGGAAAAGTGAGCGGAAATGTCTTTAAACTGGTCTGTAATCTGGAAATGCAAAACAATTGTGATTCCTCACTCATCACTGAATCAGTAATATTCACCAACATAAGCTCTATAAATGTAGGGTTAGCCTCCCTGTCAGCTCTGCCATCCTGTATAAGAGTGACATCCACTAGAAAGCAAGGCCTCCATAATCACCGGTAGAAAACTGACATAAAGAACAGTTTCTCGACAAAACAATTCAATGAAGTGATGGTGAGATTGTTATTCATGTGATCTTGGGGTTGTGACTCATTAAAAACAGAACTGGACAAGGCCAAGAGGCACCACCTCGATCAGATCACCCCTCATATCCAGGGAAGTTCACTCCATATTTGATGGGAGCTAAGATGGAATGGAATGAAAAAGGCAAATTCAAAAACATGCTTTCAATTAAATTGGAACAACAGGACTGGGATCAACCTGGAAAAAGAAAGCTCAGAATTAATGTCACAGGGAAAATTATCAAGAACTGAAAGTCACCAGGTCAGATAGCAGGAAAAAAATAATTTAAACTTATATTTTGAGAAGGACTTTGTATATTTCCACAGGAAGGATCAATTAGATGGACTGAATTGTCTCTGATCAATATTGATATTTTTAATCCCATTGACACACTGGGGAACTCCCTCACTCCCGACTGACAGTATTAATGTGACTGACCAGCTGAATCTACCCCATCACAAGCTGCAATAAATATCTAACTGACCAGCTGAATTTTATTTATTTATTCGTCACAAATAAGTACATTAACACTGCAATGAAGTTACTGTGAAATTCACCGAGTCACCTCAGTCCGTCGCCTGGTCAGGTCAATGCACCCTAACCAGCACGTCTTTCAAACTGTGGGAGGAAACCGGAGCACCCGGAGGAAACCCACGCAGACACGGGGAGAATGTGCAAATGCCACACAGACGGTGACCCAAGCACGGGAATTGAACCCGGATGCATGGAGCTGTGCGGCAGCAGTGCTCACCACTGTGCTCCATCTCAATCTGCAATAAATACCCAGACCCAGCATTTTCTATCTGGTTTCCATTTCAAGTCTCCCAGGATCTTACCTCGGATTTCCTCTGCTCAGACAGGGTCTTTCCCTCTCCACTATCAGCTCTGTCACTCTTACTTTTACCCATCGCCTTCCTGAGAACTGGGCACCTGATTCACTCGACTTTTCCCGAGAATGTTTTCTGTGCTAATCTACCCCACAGGCCTTTGAATAGTTATGTCCCAGGTCTGTTATTTCTTCCTTTTCTTGTTCCCTCACAATCTGAAATGAAGTCCAATCTCAGTTAAATACTTTCCCATCAGCAGCAGTGTCGAATGTTTATGGTACTAATGTCTGAAGCTGTCTTTTTTACTGACTTTCCCTCAGCCTAACACCACCACAATCTCTCTCTCACTAAAATTAAACACACCAGCTCCTGTCTCCCCTCAGGAAATTCAAATATTATCTAAAAAGCATCTGAAATATTAAATACAATTTATAAATTGAATTTGCCGAATAATAATCTAAATGCAAATAAATCCTTACAATACAAAACTATTCCAAACTAATTTTCCTATTTCATAAACTGGGAATAAAATTTCTAAACTGAATTATTATTTTTCTCACCAATTTATCAAATATAAAATTCAAATCAAAATAATGAAATTTAAATTTAAATTCTTTCAGGAAAAGATTCCTTGAATTTAGATCTAATGATTTGATGAAATAATCTGCAGTAATTTAATCTCTGCTCTTGTTTCTCTCTCAGGCAGTTTAAATAATTTCTCTGAATGATTGAAGTTTAAATTGTAGCTGTCGCTCTCCTCAGTTATTTCTTTCAGCTCCAGTCCCTCAGTGTGTGAAAGGGTGAAATGAATTGAGAATGATTTGCTCCCTCTGCCACACTCTGTTGACTATCTCCGTCCGCCCAGCCTCACTCCTCCCTCTCCCTCCTTCAGCCTCCCGCAAACTCAGCACCGTGCGGCCCCGCCGCCTCTATTTATATCCCCGACCCCTCCCTGAAGGACGACTTCAGCCTCGAGCTTCTCCTGCTCCTTGCCGCCTTTTTTCGAAGCCCTCGCGCTCCGTCTCCCCGGGCCGGCACGTGCTGGCGCGCAGGCGCACTCTCTTCGCACCGCCAGAGCTCGCGCCGCCGCCCAACCGGGAAAGATTCTGCTCCAATTGTGACCTCTGCAGTGATCATTGCAGTCAGATTAATGCAATGTGCCTCACAAAATCACCTCAATAGCTTCACCTGCCACTGAAACAAGAACGAACCTTTCAATGAATAAAACTCATTATTCTGATTTACTCCACCTTTGCTTTCACTGGAAAGAATTTGGGATCAGCAAATTGAAGAAAGGAACAAAAAGTCTGAAAGTTTGAAATACAGTTTTGTAAAACAGAGAAATGTTTCGACTGAGGAAAGGGAACTTTGCAAAGATGATTCGTTGTGTGTGTGCAAAGTAACCAATCCATTTCGTTAGGGCAGGAAGAATTAATTAGGAGGGTTGGGTTGGTGAGGTGACACAATGCCTGGGTAGAGCAGGGCATTTACAGAGCAATACAGCGTGTGACAGGAGAGGAATCCAGACCTGTGTTTACACACAACCTGGTGCTGATCGTGCTCCATGAATAAAAACACACACTCTCCCCCAAACATTTGATCATTTTGAAATTGTGTAATAAAATAGATCGCTGCTTTCAGTAATTGTAAGCAAATGATCCCCATTATGGAGAATAACATTGCCTTGTTTATTTAAGACAATCCTTTCAATTGCGGTCATTCGATTCCTGAAAGCCAGTGGTTCTTCTCATGGGCGACTCGCACGATTACTGGACGGTGTATTTATCTGTTTTCATCCTGAAAATAATATCCAACAGATGGTAGAACTGTTCACTGAGAAACTATAAGATATCGCAGTGAGAGGTTTGGGATATTTAGTCTTCCCGTGTGGATGACAGAGGTTTCACCAAAGCTGATTCATGCTCCAGAAGCATCTGAGTTTTGTGACAGGCAGTCAGGACTCTAAATGAAGCCCAAGGGTATTTACCAAACAGAATTTCATTCAGATGTGGCTCCTTTTACTGAAGGGGTCAAACAGGGACATCACAGAGCAAGCCTCACCCTCACAATGAGTCTCACCGTCAGATCAAACATCACAACAGGTTGATAACTGAGTATATTGGAGGCATGAGGCTAAACAATCAGTTTCAGTGAAGGAAATGCAGTTGGACAGAGTGCATTTTCGGACGTGGGAATCTGTTTCTACTTTCCAGATCATTCTGTCATTGTGAACTGAATGAAAGCCCCGGGAGTGTTTGATCAACTCTTTCATCAAGGTGAAGTCCACCTTAGCTGGTTCAGTGAAACCGTGAGATCACAGAGCAAGTCCCATCCTCACTCTGAGCATCACAATGAGTTCAGACATCACAATAGCTTCAAAAACACAACAACTTTGAGTGAAAGAAATGGAACTGCACAGATTGGTACTAACTGCCCATCTATCTCGAAGTCAAGGGGGGTCGCCTGGAAGATCTGGACAAATTTACTTTGTGAACTGAGTGTGAGGAACAGCAACACCATCAAGCGATAGATTAGAGAGAAGGCTGAGGACATTGATAGCTTGTCTTTATATTATTATTCTTTCACGGGAGGTGGGCATTGCTGGCAAGACCAGAATTTGTTGCCCTTGAATAAAGTGTTTTGCTCGGCCGTTTACAAGCCAGTTAAGAATCAACATGCGTACTGTGTAGCTTCTGACCATCATGATGAGCAATATAATCAGTATAACAGACCCAGTGATACTGAAGCGCAATCGGGTGGATTAATTGAAGTTGTTGTTGCGGGTTACTCTTCGATATTGTTATTCATGGGAAATCTGTGTCATGGATGCTCGCACTGATGGTTACACAAACCCCACTGTCAAATAATTCCTTATTGTCCCTCACCAACCGACTACAACCTGTTCTTGAATTTGTTTCTCACTCTTCTGTATCTCAACAAAACAGAATCTGCTTCTTGTCAATTCAGCTCAGCTTTGTGAAGTTTGAATCGAATGAAATTCAGAAATATTGAAAATAAACGCTATGATCAATTTTGCTCGAGTGATGTTACTAATTGTAAATATTTGAGCGCTGTGATTTGAGTCAATTAATGATGTTGATGTCAGATACAGTGCCTCTAATTTTAGTCCATAGCTAAATGATTAGTTTTGAATATAAGTGATGTAAAATGACAGCTAAATGATTGCTTTGGAGGGAAATTGATATTGAGTGCAAATGAAAGCCGTTGAACATAAATAAGGTCAAACTTTTCAGGTCGGGTCTGATGCCTCTTGTATTCCAGTATGCTGAAAGCTCATAGAAAGGTACCAATGTGGTGGATGGATTACTGAGCTTGAACATTGGAAGTTTGTTGGCAGCCAAGGAACTACTTGAGGTGGAATAATCAACAACGGGAAGAAAGAAAGATGCAGTTGCCTCAGGGTTAAAAATGAGAATAAAAGTTCATTTGAACTTAGCAGGGCTGGATTGAACCCCACCAGCTTCTAATATATAATGAGATGTCAAGTTTGTCTTTCTCTTTCCCATTGAGCCCTCATGTTGTCCCCTCCCCCCATGGGTGGCTGAAGTGGGTTTTGGCGCCTTTTTTCAAGGCCCTCGCGCTCCGGCTCGCTGGGCACGTGAGGCGCGCGCTAACCTCACGCCGGGGCAACGCGCTGATTGGCGGAGTTCGAATCACGTGTCACCTGTCCCAACGGTCCAGGGGGGGGGTCGCTGCTATAAATAGAGGGGGCGTCGAGGATCGAGCGGGAGAAAACTGGAGGCTGAGCTGGAGGAGGAGGGAGTGAGGCTGGGCAGGAGGGAGTGAGGCTGGGCAGGAGAGAGTGAGGGTGGGCAGGAGGAGGGAGTGAGGCTGGGTAAGAAGGAGTGAGGGTGGGCAGGAGAGAGTGAGGCTGGGCAGGAGGGAGAGGCTGGGCAGGAGCCTCCTCTATTTATAACCTCGACCCCTCCCTGAAAGACGCCGACAGCCTCGAGCGTTTCCTGCTCCTTGCCGCCTTTTTTCCGAAGCCCTCGCGCTCCGCCACCACGGGCCGGCACGTGCTGGCGCGCACGCGCACTCCTTTCGCATCGCCGGCGCTCGCGCCACCGCCCGTCAGAGGCAGCTGGAGGGCGGATCACGTGTCTCCATTCCAGGCGCCGGCCACAGGGAGGTCCGAGGCTATCAATAGAGGCGGTGCCGCTGTGCGGTGGGCGGGGCTGCAGGAGGGGGCGGGGCTGCAGGAGGGGGCGGGGCACTGAGCTGCCTGTGTTTCGTCTTTCGACAAAGTTAATTCAGGAGTGTTCTCATCATAAACCTCAGCAAGAGTCTTTATTGATTCAACCCTGGTTAACAGTTCAACTTACACATGGGAATAATTTAAATACAATACAGAATAGTACAAATCACGGTTTATTTCAGTGTATCCAACTTGTGTCAAATAAATTACAACAAATACAATTTTCAAATTCAAATTCTGCTTCAAATTTTTTCAACTATTTCTTCAACTTTCAAAACAAAAACAAGAGAATTTTATTCATCATCCTCTGATTAAACAGTGAGAAGTTCATGTGGGAGGAGGTGTTTGAACAAAGTAACTGGAGCACTGAGCCCACAGCACAGAACAGTTTCCAACAATCACAACAATAAAAGTCATTAAAATTATAAATTATTTACCATTCTCTTCATTAGGTTTCAAAACATTTCCTGATGTGAATTTTGAAAGTTGCTGAATCTTTGAAGACTTCCCCACAATGAGGGCAGGTTTGAAAACAAGTGTGAGCTTTCAACTGACAGTTATAAACAAAGCTCTCTCCACAGTCTATACATTTATAGGGTCTCTCTCCCGTGTGGATCCGCTGGTGACGATGGAGGCTCCCTGATTCTGTGAAACTCCTCCCACAGTCTGTACATTTATAGGGTCTCTCTCCCATGTGGATCCGCTGGTGACGATGGAGGCTGCCTAATCGTGTGAAACTCCTCCCACAGTCTGTACATTTATAGGGTCTCTCTCCCGTGTGGATCCACTGGTGACGATGGAGGTGACCTGAGTCTGTGAAACTCCTCCCACAGTCTGTACATTTATAGGGTCTCTCTCCCGTGTGGATCCACTGGTGACGATGGAGGTGACCTGAGTCTGTGAAACTCCTCCCACAGTCTGTACATTTATAGGGTCTCTCTCCCGTGTGGATTCGCTGGTGAACATGGAGGCTTCTGGTTCGTGTGAATTTCTTCCTGAATTCGGGACATTCAAACACCTTCTCTGCTGTGTGGATCCGTGGCTGGTGAAGATGTTCTGACTTTATGAATTTGTTCCCCTGTGCAGATTTTGTAGATGATCCCTCCTCTGCTTGATGCTGCAAAAGCCCATTGCTGGAAGGAGAGTTTTGTCTTTTTAAAATCTGCCCACTGGATTCAGGATGCCTTTGCATGTGCTTGACAAGAAAATCCACAGTGGAGAATGTAACTCTGCAATAACGGAAAGGATGACACTCATCTTGTTCCCCTGCTGGAGAAGAAAGATGGAAAATTGTCAGTGTGATCAAACATCTT
Source organism: Mustelus asterias (assembly GCF_964213995.1). Taxonomy (NCBI): domain Eukaryota; kingdom Metazoa; phylum Chordata; class Chondrichthyes; order Carcharhiniformes; family Triakidae; genus Mustelus; species Mustelus asterias. The sequence goes on along the minus strand of NC_135820.1, from coordinate 1,682,074 downwards.
GAAGATTCTTTTGGAGATACAATTCAGGATTGTGTGGGGATGGGGCTGCAGGATCAGGAGTGAGCATTCTCACATCCAAATCCTACCTTGGATGTGGATCTACCTCGCATTAAGCTGATCTTTCTCTGCACCCTAAGCTGTGACCGTAGCACTACATTCTCTACTTCTCCTTTCATTTTCTATGAACAGTATGCTTTGTCTGCAAAGCACGCAAGAAACAATACTTTACACTCTATACTAATACATGTGACAAAAATAAATTCAATCGTCAGAGTTTGTGGGTTCATGTCCCATTGAAGAGATTTTTTTTAATGTATCCAATTCAATCCAAAGTCCAACTCAAAGTCTCAGCAAGTGAGATATTCCAGATCCAAGTTGACAAGACAGGCTCACCACTTCCTGTTTTGGGCTTGATCTACATGGTCCAAGCTGATTGGAGTAGGCATTGCACCTTCTCCAAGGCTTGATCTCATTTGCATCTTTGCCAAAAGGCTCAGATGCCGCTTTAAAAAATTGCTTCAAATGAAGCCTCAGTGTAACCTCATGACTTCAACCAAGTGCAGGATGCCAAACCTACACTTGATCTTAGCCAAAAGTCCGAGAAGCAGCCCATTGAAGAGATTTTTTTTATTTCAAAAATATACTTTATTCATAAATATTCTGAAATAAACCATTGCAGAAACGACATTTCCAATAATTACAAAGTGTCAAAAACAGCCATATTTACAATACTTCACAGTGCTCAGTTCCGAGACATTACATTCATTACAGGTCAGTTCTTCATCAAAATCTATAGACATTCATCACATTTCACTGTGTGCTGTTGTTTTTACAGGGCTGCACACAGTTCTGCAGTCCGAGGGTTTTTTTACAGTTATTGGTCCCTCGGTCTGTCTTGGTTGAAAGGCTTTAAATGGGGGCCTTTCCCCACTGTGACTTTGGAGCGGCTGCCCCAAGCTTGAGAGCATCCCTCAGCATTGGAATGTGCCAATCTGCAACACTCAGTCAAGGACAAATCTTTGCATTGGACGATCAGCAAGTTTCGGGCGGACCAAAGTGCGTCCTTCACCGAGGTGATGACCCTTCAGCAGCAGTTGATATTTGTCTCGGTGTGCGTCCCTGGAAACAGCCCGTAGAGCACAGAGTCCTGCATCACCGAGCTGCTCGGGATGAACCTCGACAAATACCACTGCACCTCACTCCAGACCTTCTTTGCAAGGCCACATTCCACAAGGAAGTGTGCGACCGTCTCATCACCCCTGCAGCCGCTTCGAGGGCAGCGTGCGGTGGTGTTGAGACCTCGAGGGTGCATGAAGGATCTGACGGGAAGTGCCCTTCTCACCACCAGCCAAGCCAGTATCTTGGTGCTTGTTTGAAAGTTCTGGTGATGAGGCATTCTGCCAGATGATACTGACAGTTGGCTCAGGGAACTATCCGACAGGATCCACCATCTCCTTTTCTCTCAGGGCATTAAGGACATTACGCGCTGACCACTGCTTGATCGCCATGTGGTCAAAGCTGTGTTTCTGGAAAGATTTCTCCACGAAGAACAGATGCTGCGGTACGGTCCAACTACTTGGAGCGTTCCATGGCAGTGTGGCCAGACCCATCCTCCGCAACACTCGGGGTAGCTCGAACCTCAAAAAGTAGTGGCACTTGGTGTTAGCGTACCAAGGATCTACACACAGCTTGATGCAGCCGCACACAAAGGTGGCCATCAGAATAAGGGTGGCGTTGGGAATATTTTTCCCTCCATTCTCCAGAGATTTATGCATCGCTTCCCTCCCGACACGAACCATCTTAGATTTCCAGATAAATTTGAAGATGGCCTGGGTGACTGATGCTGCGCAGGATTTGGGGATAGGCCAGACCTGCTCTATGTACAATAAAATGGACAGTACCTCACACCGGATGACCAGGGTCTTGCCGGTGATAGAGAGGGAGCGTTGCTTCCACAAGCCCAATTTCTGCCTTACTTTGGCGATGCACTCTTCCCAGTTTTTGGCACATGCCCCCGCAGCTCCAATCCACATCCCCAGCACCTTAAGGAAGTCTGCCCTGACGGTGAAGGGGACAAAGGATCTGTCAGCCCAGTTCCCAAATAACAAAGCTTCATCTTGCCCCAGTTCACTTTGGCTCCCGAGGCCAGCTCGAACTGCTCACAAACTTGGAGGAGCCTGCGAACAGACGACAGGTCCAAGCAGAAGACAGCCACGTCTTCAATGTACAGGGAAGCTTTGACTTGCATGCTTCCACTGCCTGGCACGGTAACCCCTTTAATGCCTGAGTCCTTTCTGATGAACTCAGCAAAGAGTTCAGTGCAACACACAAAAAGGACGGAGGAGAGAGGGCAGCCCTGCCTGACTCCAGACCTGATCTGAAAGTTATCTGATTCCCACCCGTTGATTGAGACTGCGCTACTGATGTCTGTTTGGAGCAGTTCCCTCCCCAAAGCCCATTTTGGAGAGCACCTTCATCACGTGGGTGTGCAATATTCTGTCAAACGCCTTCTCCTGGACTAGGCTGATGAGGCAGGTGTCCATCTGCCTGGCCTGCACAATCGTATCCCTGAGTAGCGCAAGGTTATCAGAGGTCTTCCTGCCGGGTACAGCACAGGTTGGATCAGGATGGATCACCGACCCCAGAGCAGACTTGACCCGGTTCGCGATGACCTTGGCCAGTATTTGGTAATCCACAGTCAACAGTGAAATGGGTCGCCAATTTCTAATTTCTTCCCTTTCCCCCTTCTGCTTGTAGATGAGGGTAATGATGCCTTTCCTCATGGATTCTGGCATTGCCTTCCAGAAGCATACTCTTGTATACTTCCAGCAGGTCCAGCCACGTCAACTCCCACAACGCCGAGTAAAACTTAGCCGGTAAGCCGTCGCTTCCAGGAGTTTTATCCATCTGAAAGGACTCAACGGCCTTTGTCAGCTCATCCAGGGAGAACGGTTTGTCCAGGCTCTCCTGCTCACTGTTGTCTAAGACCTCCGTGACAGACGACAGGAAAGACTGGGAGGCCGTGCTGTCTGTTGGCTTCAAGTCACACAGTCCGGCATAGAAGGATTTGCAGATCCTCAGAATGTCAGACTGCGATGACTTTACAGAGCCATCTTCTTCCTTCAAGCTGCTGATCACAGAGGTTTCTCTGTGCACCTTTTGGAAGAAGAAACGCTGGCACGTTTCATCCTGCTCCTTGGAGCCGACCCTCGATCAGAAGATGACTTGGAGGCTTCCGAGGCAAAGAGCGAGGCTTGCTGGCTCTTCACCTCCCAGACATCCTCCTCGGCATCAACCCCCATCAACTGCAGTTGGAGTAGATTCTGCGCGCTTTTCTGGTCTCGGGACATTTCCCCCGTCTCTCCCTGGCTTCTGAACCCCTTTACGGATGAAGAACCTTTTGATGTTATCCTTGGTTGTTTCCCACCAGAGCGATGGAGACTCAAAAGAGGGTTTCACGGTTCTCCAACCCTGGTAAACCCTTTTGAGTTCCTCGAGGTTCTCTGGGGTCAACAGTTATACGTTTTGCTTCCAGGATTTCCTGCCCACTTTCTGGTTTTCCTCTAGATGACAGTCGGCCAGTAGGAGGCAGTGGTCAGAGAAGAACACCGGTTTGACATCGGTGGACCTGACCGTGAGTGTGCGCGACACAAACAGGAAATCAATTCTGGAGCGGACAGACCCATCTGGCTGTGACCACATGTATCTATGCTGAGCTTCGTCTGCAGCGTTGCTGAAGACAGCGTGCAGCTTGGCATCTTTGACTGTTCCCAACAGGAGTCTGGACATGGCGTCCAGTTCATTTTCGGCCCTGCTGGATCGCACGGCCATGTCGACGATACAGTTCAAGTTCCCACCCGGAATGATTGGCCGGGAGGTCGTGAGCAGCAGTGGCAGCTGTTGAAAGACTGCCAGCCGTTCACTCTGAATGGGAAGGGGATGCACTTATCACCCCGAGAGGGCAGTTCTTGTAAGTGACATCTGCTACGAGGAGGTATCCACCCACCACGTCCTTAACTTCGGAGATGGTGAAGTAGCGTCCTTGCAGCAGAATGCCGAGGCCAGACGAACGGCAGTCATTCCCACCTGACCAGATGGACGGTCCGTGCGACCACACAACTCGATCAGCGCCTGTAACTGCTGAGGTAATGTATCCCACACTCCTGCAGGAACAGCAGGTTGGCCTTGACATTGGCCAGGTAGGTTAGGTTGGCCGCACATCGCAAAGTGTCTTTAATACTTTGCACATGAATGGGTGCAAACTTCAAAGACATTTTTAAAGCTTAAAAGATTTGACAGTTCTTACATTGTCCAGAGTCTTTCAATCAGCTCCAGTTGCTGCATGCCTGTGGTGCTGACTCTGCAGGGATACAGGGCTGAGGTAGCAGTCCGACACTGCCTCAGGTCCCCGACCGTGACTGGGTGACATCGACGGTGTTCTGTAGCCCCCGGTTGGTGCCAGGGTTGCAGGCCGGTCTCCGCCTTGGATGTTGCTGCTGCTGTTGGTGTCCTCGTTTGTGTTTCCTGGGGTCAGGAGAGTCTCCGCTGCACTGTTGCTTCCGATGGCTGGATGTTCCCCGGTGTTTTGTTGTTCGTGGTCTGCTGCTGCTGTGGTTCCTGTGCCGCTTTCGTGCTGAGCCTCTTGTTGTTCCATCGGTTGCCAGCTTGTTTTCCCTCGTCTGAGGAGGCGTAGCCAATGAAGGTTCCAGCTGCGGGGGATTTCCTTTCGTGGTCCTTTTTTCAGGAGTTTGGGTCCCACCAGGGCTCCTCGAGATCTCCACCCTCCTGCTGCATGGGCTGTACCGCCTTCTGCTGGGGGGTGTGGGGGTGTCATCCTGCTGTGCTGGGGCATCCACCTTTGCTTCGGAAGCTTTCTCTGAGCCAGTTTCTTTTGCGGTGGGTTCTTGTTCTCGGAGGAGGCAGGAGTTTCCTTTGCTTTGGCCTTTCTCGCTCCGCCACTGGTGATCTGGACATACGTAACCGGGTTCCGCTGCAACATAATGGTGAACAGAGGCTCCGCTGTCAGTATAGGGAGGGGCCCCTCTTTGCCTTTTTCCTTCAACGCTATCAGGCTTTTGAAGCTGACATCGACAAGTGGCTGGTTGTCATACTGCGCCACACCGTAGAAGTCTGCTGCTTGGAATCCACAGCACTCAAACAACGTGGCCCATTGAAGAGATTTGTGCATGTAATCCAGACCGACAGCACGATGCTGCAGTGAAGGAGTGCTGGACTGTCAGAGGTCCTGTCTTTCAAAGCGTGCGAGACTCCACATTGTCTACAGGCCTGGTTTTACCATCAAATAAAATTTGGTAAAGTCGGGCGTGAGGCGAGTAGCACGATCCATGTCCGCCTCTGCGTTGGTTCCCCTTTTACCAAGGCATGAAAATGGCTGCGATCGGGACCGCGCCTGAAACGGGCGTGACAGCCATTTAAATGTATTTAAATTGACAATGGGCTGCACGCCCAACGTTATCGGCACTTCCCCCTTTACCACCGTGTTCACCCATCCAGAATCGGCACAAAACAGACATGTTCCACAAACGTCCGATTCGGGTGCTCCGGTGAGTGAGAAGGTAAGTGCCAAGCGTCTGACGGCTGGGTGGGTGGTGGGAGGGGAGGCGGGAGCTGTTCTGACAGCTCTCTGCTTGAGATCAGTGGGTCTAAAAGTGAGATCTGAAACACTCCCAGTTGTGTGTGTGTGTGTGTGTGTGTGTATGTGTGTGTGTGTGTGTGTGTGTGAGAGGGAGTCCAGTGTGTGTTAAGGGGGGGTGAGTGTATCTCAGAGAGAGAGACTGAGTATGAGAGACGGGTGTGAGTTTGTGAGAGAGAGCAAGTGAGTGTTTACAAGAGAGGGAGGTAGTCTGTGAGTGTGAGGGGGGTGAGAGTATGAGAGAGGGAGTTTCTGAATGTGAGGGAGTTAGAGTGTGTGAGAATTGGAGTGTGTGTGTGTGAGGGTGAGTGAGTGTGTGCGTGCGACGGAGTGAGTGTGAGGGGAAGAGCAGAGTGTGCGTGAGAGACGGTGAAGAGCGTGTGTGAGGGAGGGCATTGAGTATGAATGAGGAGGAGTTGAGTGTGTGTGAGAGGGAGTGAGTGTACTTGAGTGAGAGAGTAGGGTGTGTGAGACAGGGCGGTAGGGTGTGTGTGAGAGAGGGGAAGTCAGTGTTTGGGAGGGTGAGTGTGTACGTGTCCAATACAGGCATCAGCTTTCCAGCATCATTCCTCCCATTAAAGGTGAGAAAATGTAAGCATTAAATATGTTTTAAAATGAGACTTTCTAGATTCCCGCCTCTGAAACTGGGTATTACTTCCAGGGACAATGTTGGAGCGTGGGAGGGTGTTTTGGTCCAGGGTAAATGTGAGGGGGTCATGTCGCTGGTGAATGTATTTGTGACCATGTTCCTCTTCATAAATCCGTACAAGTGCACAGATATAGTCAGAAAAGACTTGTTTACATTTGGTTATTGTGTTTGAAACTTTTTCGTGACAAAAAGGGGCGTTGTTATTAAGAGAAGTCTTGTGGCTCCCTGGTGCACTGGGGAGGTCACTAAGATTCTGCAGCACGAGAAGTTTGGGAAGCCCGGATTGATTTTCTGCCTACTGTACAACTGCACCATTAGCACCGCAGATTTCACTTTGTAAACAAGTCTATAATGTGGCACTTTGTCACAATGACATTATCACAGAAAACAAAAGAATCTTTCACCTAAGTTCCCAATTTTGGTCAGAATTCTTACATTTCGATTGCTGTTTTGAATTCCACATTGTCATCCATTTGATGCCCAGTTCCTTTGCATATTCATCCCCATACCAGACCAGCAGCTCACAGCGAGGAGGAACAGGCTTGCAGGTCCTGTAGTAAATTTTGCCTTGGTGCTGAAAGGCCACAAGGTTCTGCTCCTCCTCCTTCCTGGCATAGTTAACAAATCTGGAACATAAGTGAATACTCAACTGCTGAAAGCTCAGTTCACATTGTTGCATCAAAACACAATGAGAAACACGTTAGTGTCGTGTGTGAGAATGACAGGGCATATCTCCACCCATTGCCAAATTTCACCTTCAAGCACACTGTCAGAAGGGGACACTCACTGGAGACCAATCACTTCAGTGTAGGTATCGAAAACAGTCACCTCAACATTTCTGGGAAGATGGATGGGGGGAGGGGGTGGATTTTCGGGGAGGTGGTAGACGTGTCCAGAAATATGCATTTGCTGGTTTCAGAGTCTTCCTGCTGCACGTTCTCTTCTAGAATAAGCCGAGTATTTTGCAGCAAGCTATTTGTCAGGCACCATGTCACATATTAAACACATGTCAAGGGACAAGGATACCCTGCTGGGATCTTTACTCGGAAACCATCTCACTGCCCAACTCCCTTCATCTCCTCAAAACTCACTCCAAACTCAGCACATGTTTAAAATCAAAGGCCCTGGACCTTCAGTTGTGTAAAATTAGTTATTTGCAATTCTGCACAAAGGTAGATCCAGGCTGTTTCTTTGCTGTGTTTGAATGTTGCCACAGCCACCCAGACTGAGAGGCTGTGGAGCAGAAACTCCTGCGGCATCATGCTGCAGCTGAGGATTGTAGAGCAAAGAGGAAAACACTGTGAGTCAGAGGGAGGAAAGAGGAAATCAGTCCAATCAGCTGGAGAGACAGGGATGGGTTCAAGGTGATCATTCAGCCTCGGGAAGATTGGCTGGGGCCAAGGTGCTCAAATTCTGACAATATTGTATCAGTTTTCCCTTACCTCATCCAATTTGAATTAGATTCATCCTTCGCGTCAATATATTCAAAATCCTGCTTGCCTTTACTGATCTGCAGAAAGGTATTTTCATAAAAGATTATTCAAAGTTTAGAAAATCAATTTGATCTTTATTTTCACAAGTGATCAAGCTGATTACAAATGGCAAGGAGTTGGTCGTGGCCTCTCACTTCTTGCAATAAAACTTAACCAAACCCTTATCTGATTTCTGTGATTATTCCATTGAATTAGAAAGCCCAGAGCTGCATACAAGCTACAAACACAGAGGTGGTGAACAGTTTCACGGAGCTTCGCAAAGTCAGTCTTCGAGCCATAGAGGTTTACAGCATGGAAACAGGCCGTTCGACCCAACTTGTCCATGCTGTCTTTCTTTCAATCACTAAGCTAGTCCCATTTGCCCGCATTTGGGAACAGATATTGACTATCTCGCTGATCTATGCCCCTCATTATTTTATCAACCTCTATAACATCCTAATAAGCCTCCTGCACTCCAAGGAAAAAAGTCCCAGTCTATCCAGCCTCTCCTTATAACTCAAACCATCAAGTTCTGGGAGCATCCAAGTAAATCTTTACTGCACTCTTTCTAGTTTAATATACTTTCTATAATAGGGTGACCAGAACTTTCTATAATAGGATGCACAGTATTCCAATTGTGGCCTTACCAATGTCTTGAACAACTTCAACAAGATGTCCCAACTCCTGTATTCAATGTTCTGACCGATGAAACCAAGCATGCCGAATGCCTTCATCGCCACACTGTTCACCTGTGACTCCACTTTCAAGGAGCTATGAACCTGTACCCCAAGATCTCTTTGTTCTATAACTCTAACCATCGCCCTACCATTAACTGAGTAAGTCCTGCCCTGGTTCAACCTGACAAAATGCATCACCTCGCATTTATCTAAATTAAACTCCATCTGCCATTTGTCAGCCCACTGGCCCAATTGATCAAGATACCGTTGCAATCCGAGATAATCTTCTTCACTGTCCACTGTGCCACCAATCTTAGTGTCATCTGCAAACTTACTAACCATGCCTCCGAGGTTCTCATCCAAATCATTAATATAAATGACAAATAACAATGGACCCAGCACTGATCCTTGAGGCACACCGCTGGTCACAGGCCTCCAGTTTGAAAAACAACCCTCTACAACCACCCGCTGTCTTCTGTCATCAAGCCAATATTGTACATAGGAATATAAGTACTCGGAGCAGGAGAAGGCCATCTGGCCCCTTGAGCCTGTTCCGCCATTCAAAACAAGATCATGGCTGATCTTTTTGTGGACTCAGCTCCACTTACCCACCCGCGCACCACAACCCTTAATTCCTTTACTGTTCAAAAATTTATCTATCCTTGCCTTAAAAGCATTCAGTGAGGTAGCCTCAACTGCTTCACTGGGCAGGGAATTCCACAGATTCACAACCCTTTGTGTGAAGAAGTTCCTCCTCAACACAGTCCTAAATCTGTTCCTGCTTATTTTGAGACTGTGCCCCTTAGTTCTAGTTTCACCAGCCAGTGGAAACAACTTCTCTGCTTCTGTCTTATCTATTCCTTTCATAATCTTATAAGATCTCCCCTCATTCTTCTGAATTCCAATGACTATCGCCCCAGTCTACTCCGTCTCTCCTCATAAGCCAATCCTCTCAACTCCAGAATCAACCTAGTGAATCTCCTCTGCACCCCTCCAGTGCCAGTAGATCCTTTCTCAAGAATCTCCTTGGCTACCTCACCCTGGATCCCATGAGAGTTAACCTTGTGCAACAACCTACCATGCGGTACCTTGTCAAAGGCCTTGCTAAAGTCCATGTAGACAACATCAACTGCACTGCCCTCATCGACCTTCTTGGTCACCCCTTCAAAAAACTCCATCAAATTTGTGAGACATGATTTTCCACTCACAAAGCCATGCTGACTGTCCATAATCAGTCCTTGCATCTCTAAATGACTGTAGAGCCTGTCTCTCAGAATACCTTCTGACAACATCCCCACTACAGATGTGAGGCTCACCGGCTTGTAGTTCCCAGGCTTTTCCCTGCAGCCCTTTTATAACAAAGGCACAACATTTGCCACCCTCCAATCTTCAGGCACCTCACCTGTGGCTGTTGATGATTCAAATATCTCTGCTAGGGGACCTGCAATTTCCTCCCTAGCCTCCCACAATGTCCTGGGATACACTTCATTAGGTCCCCAGGGATTTATCTACCTTGATGAGCTTTAAGACTTCCAGCACCTCCTTCTCTGTTAGATGTACACTCCTCAAGACATCACTATTTATTTTCCCAAGTTCCCCAACATCTATTCTTTTCTCAACAGTAAATACTGATGAGAAATATTACTTTAAGATCTCATCCATCTCTTGTGGATCCGCACATAGATGACCTTGTTGATCCTTAAGACCCCCTACTTTCTCCCTTGTTAATCTTTTGCCCTTTATGAATTTGTAGAAGCTCTTTGGATTCTCCTTTGCCTTATCTGCCAAAGCAATCTCGTGTCCTCTTTTTGCACTCCTGATTTCTCTCTCAACTCTACTCCTACACCCTCCCTACTCTTCAAGGGATCCACTTGATCCTCGCTGCCTATGCAGGTCATATGCCTCCTTCTTCTTGACCAGGGCCTCAATATCCCGAGTCATCCATGGTTCCCTACATCTCCCATTCACTCGAAGAGGAATGTGCTTGCCCTGAACCATGATTAACACACTTTTGAGGAATAATCCCTGAACTAAGTGAAGATATCAATGCTCTCTGTCATGCTGCCATCTCTTCCACAACTTCCTCCTAACCTTAGCCTACTCCGTGCTGACCATTTCCCACTCAGATACCTCAAAGACTAACTCATCGCTCCCTAATGGCACCACTTTCCCAACATTGGGAAATCGTGTTAGTTTTGTAAAAAATCAAGGCATCCGTCAACGAGAGACCCATGATAGTCTCAACTCAGCCAAAGAACAAATTATCCTGATTTCCAATGTTCACTTCCTCATGTGTGCAAAAGGATATCAATAAAGTGAAGGGGAGGGAAGATAGAGAACAAGAGATTGAAAAGAAGGAGACTGAAGGAAGAGGAACTGGTTGAGGGGTAGAAGAGAGAGCAGAGGGACAGGAGGATCGCAAAATCAGCTGAGGAGAGAGGTGAGAAAAAGGAGAAGGTGTGAGCAGTGAAATGAAAAGTGATTAGAAATAAGGAATGAGTGGGATAATGGAAGACAAACAGGGACAGATCGAAATCAAAATTTGCCTCGGCCAACAGCTGAGATTTATCCGAATGACGAATTTTGGGCTGGGGGTAGAGATTTAATCTAAAAGCGAGAGGTTGGGGAGTTTGGGTTGGTCTTCAGAGAGCGGAGTTTTGTCCAGATGAAGATCTGGACCTGAATTCTCCAATCTCACCCGTGTCTGGGATTCTCCAGTCCCGCTGCTGTGAATGGAGATTTGGCCAAGCACCAAATTCTCCATTCTCATTGACAGTGGTGAAGTGTATGACATTGAAAAATTTTGACTTTTGATTTCTTTCTTAATATTGACAAAGGATCTCTGTAGAAAGCTGCAATTAACTTGGATGTATCTTTGGTCCCAAGGGGCTGAATTAAAATGATTTATCCTGTTGTGGTGTTTCGTGGGTTTCAGCCTGTTTGAGGTGTATTTGCTTTTTGCTTTCTGTCAGTGGTGATTCCGACTCAAAGCGTTCCTTGGCTGCTGCCAGACCTCCAATGTGCAAATCCAGTAATCCAGTCTTCACTTGTGAACATATCTACATGTTTTCAAACCAAATGAATAAATCAGCCCAATCGGCTAGAGAGACGGATGGGTTCAGGGTGATCATTTGGGCCCTGGGAGATTGGCTGAGGCCAAGGTGCTCAAATCCTGACAATATTGTTTCAGTCTTCTCTTACCTCATTCCAATTTGAATTAGATTCATCCTTCACATCAGGTAAAGCTCAATAAAGCTGATTTGTCTTCGCTTGTTTTCTATTTATCAGTTCCATCCAGTAGCAACCAGGAACAGAAATCTTAAATAACTTGGTGAAACTGCATTCAGATAAAGCCTGAACTTTCTCTTGAAACAAGTAAGAAAGTTGAGAACCATTTTCAGAACTCACCATCCATGAATATCCACTGACAGCAGCTGACTCTTCATTTGATATGACTCCTTCATAAGGTCCAAAGTGAACTCCTTTGGGAATAATCTTTCCTTCATTTCATACACCAAGACCCGCTTTTCGAATTTTTGAAGTTGCGATGCTCAGACCCTCTGGAAGGGATAAGCGTGCTCTGTCTGGTTGGCTGAATTCAACAACCATGTCCTTGATGAATACTGGAGGACCATGCACAGGACATTCTTCAATGAAGAATGTCTCACAACCTTCACAAACTATCAGAAAACAAATTAATTAAAGATCAATCAGGATTTAAGTTCATTATTCAGGGTTTATAAAGGTGAAGGGGCTTTTTCTGAGAAGGGGAAGATGACCTATCATCGGTCTTTATTGTATAATTGCAATTCAGTTTGCAAATAGAAGCAGGATCTTTCTGTGATTTATCAGATGGTGAAAATGGCTGGGTACCTTCCCTTACTGAAAATTACATCCAGTGCCAGTCAGATCTTCCCCACTCTGTTGTACAAAAGGGTCTGTTGTGGGCAAGGTGTTCAGTCCTTCACTCCAAGAGGCAACACTGATATCGGGAACAATAACAATGCAAACTCTGGCAAAAGTATCTCCAAGCTAAGCTCCGCCTGAGAAGATGTGCATGGACAGCACTGGAACTTTGAAAGTGGAGACTGAATTTCAAGGAAGGCTGAATATCATGCGTGCAATAACAAGCTACAATTACAGAGACAATTACAAATTGTCACTACCCACATACCATCCCATACTGAGGGACTCCAAACTTGATTCTTAAAGTATATTGAATAAATGTAATGAAATGTATTGCCGAAAATAGACAAAGGCTGTTATTCCTATAACCAGAGGATTTGAGTTTACAAAAGCAAGAAGTCATATTCTATTTTATTGCACAATTTCAGAATTATAACCAACAGTTTGGGATTATTTTTGTGATTATATTAAGTTAATGAAGAAGAATTAGTGCCAGGCAAACACAGGCCTTCACTCCTCCCCTGCCACTACGCCGTGCTGTATTGCTGTCGCAATGCCCTGGCTTACCAAGGCCTTATGTCATCAGACTAACCCTCCCAATAAATTCTTCCTGATACAAAGATTGGATACTTTGAACATACACAAGTAGTCATCATCACAAAGTTATCTTTCTTCGGTGTAAACCTTTACCTCTCTATTTCTTAAATTGTATCTTCTACTTTCAATCTCTTGGGTCGCCTGTTGATTTGAAGATCCCACACTATTTCCAGCACAAACAACTGTGGAATAAATCAAAAACATCATGGACAGAACTTGAACAAATCAACTGTAATTCTTCGTACACAAAACGTTGTCTGTTTGAACAGCAGACAAAGAACAAAGAACAAAGAACAATACAGCACAGGAACAGGCCCTTCGGCCCTCCAAGCCCGCGCCGCTCCCCGGTCCAGGATTGAATCCTGAATCCAGGATCCCCGCCCAATTTTCCAGCCTATCTACATCCTAATATCCTATCCACCGAGCTGTCCCTCACAGCTACGATGCTTTGTTCATCACAACCTATTAACTCACTCCCACCCCCCCATTCCAGACCATGTGATCTCCAGGGAGAGGCGAAAACCCAGAGTGAAAACCCCAGGGCCAATATGGGGAAAAGAAATCTGGGAAATTCCTCTCCGACCCCCTGAGGCGATCGAAACGAGTCCAGGAGATCACACTGGCCCAGATCAGAAAATGCTTCCCAACCCTATTCATTTCCCCTTCTGCTTTACGAACACCATCTGAATTCCCTGCCCCCGAGACAGGTTCCCAACTATCCGCAGTTTCGCTCTGTACTGGCACCAGCAAGATGATCATAGAATGAAGCCTTGAAACGAGAAACAAAGAACAATTAGCCCGCGCCGCTCCCTGGTCCAAACTAGACCACTCTTTTGTATCCCTCCATTCCCACTCCGTTCATATAGCTGTCTAGATAAGTCTTAAACGTTCCCAGTGTGTCCGCCTCCACCACCTTGCCCGGCAACACATTCCAGGTCCCCACGACCCTCTGTGTAAAATATGTCCTTCTGATATCTGTGTTAAACCTCCCCACCTTCACCTTGAACCTATGACCCCTCGTGAACGTCACCACCGACCCGGGGAAAAGCTTCCCACCGTTCACCCTATCTATGCCTTTCATAATTTTATACACCTCTATTAAGTCTCCCCTCATCCTCTTTCTTTCCAAGGAGAACAACCCCAGTTTCCCCAATCTCTCCTCATAACCAAGCCCCTCCATACCAGGCAACATCCTGGTAAACCTCCTCTGTACTCTCTCCAAAGCCTCCACGTCCTTCTGGTAGTGTGGCGACCAGAACTGGACGCAGTATTCCAAATGCGGCCGAACCAACGTTCTATACATCTGCAACATCAGACCCCAACTTTTATACTCTATGCCCCATCCTATAAAGGCAAGCATGCCATATGCCTTCTTCACCACCTTCTCCACCTGTGACGTCACCTTCAAAGATCTGTGGACTTGCACACCCAGGTCCCTCTGCGTCTCTACACCCTTTATGGTTCTTCCATTTATCGTGTAGCTCCTCCCTACATTATTCCCACCAAAATGCATCACTTCGCTTTTATCAGGATTGAACTCCATCTGCCATTTCTTTGCCCAAATTTCCAGCCTATCTATATCCTTCTGTAGCCTCTGACAATGTTCCTCACTATCTGCAAGTCCTGCCAGTTTTGTGTCGTCCGCAAACTTACTGATCACCCCAGTTACTCCTTCTTCCAGATCATTTATATAAATCACAAACAGCAGAGGTCCCAATACAGAGCCCTGCGGTACACCACTAGTCACAGGCCTCCAGCCGGAAAAAGACCCTTCCACTACCACCCTCTGTCTTCTATGACCAAGCCAGTTCTCCACCCATCTAGCCACCTCCCCCTTTATCCCATGAGATCCAACCTTTTTCACTAGCCTACCATGAGGGACTTTGTCAAACGCTTTACTAAAGTCCATATAGACAACATCCACGGCCCTTCCTTCGTCAACCATTTTGGTCACTTCTTCAAAAAACACCACCAGGTTAGTGAGGCATGACCTCCCTCTCACAAAACCATGCTGACTATCGTTAATGAGTTTATTCCTTCTAAATACGCATACATCCTATCTCTAAGAATCTTCTCCAACAACTTCCCCACCACGGACGTCAAGCTCACCGGCCTATAATTACCCGGGTTATCCTTCCTACCCTTCTTAAATAACGGGACCACATTGGCTATCCTCCAATCCTCTGGGACCTCACCTGTGTCCAGTGACGAGACAAAGATTTGCGTCAGAGGCCCAACGATTTCACCTCTCGTCTCCCTGAGCAGCCTTGGATAGATTCCATCAGGCCCTGGGGATTTGTCAGTCTTTATATTCTCTAACAAACCTAACACTTCCTCCTTTGTAATGGAGATTTTCTCCAACGGTTCAACACTCCCCTCCGAGACACTCCCAGTCAACACATCCCTCTCCTTTGTGAATACCGACGCAAAGTATTCATTTAGGATCTCCCCTACTTCTTTGGGCTCCAAGCATAAGTCCCCACTTTTGTCCCTGAGAGGTCCGATTTTTTCCCTAACAACCCTTTTGTTCCTAACGTATGAATAAAATGCCTTGGGATTCTCCTTAATCCTGTCTGCCAAGAACATTTCGTGACCCCTTTTTGCTCTTCTAATTCCCCGTTTGAGTACTTTCCTACTTTCTTTGTACTCCTCCAGAGCTCCCTCCGTTTTTAGCTGCTTGGACCTAACATACGCCTCTCTTTTCTTTTTGACCAGTCCCTCAATTTCCCTGGTTATCCACGGTTCTCTAATCCTACCCTTCCTATCCTTCTTTTTTACAGGCACATGCTTGTCCTGTAGCCCTAACAACCGTTCCTTAAAAGATTGCCACATACCAGATGTGGATTTACTCTCAAACAGCCTCTCCCAATCAAGAGCTGCCAATTTCTGCCTGATCCCAGTAAAGTTAGCCTTCCCCCAATCCAACACCTTACCCTTGGGACACCACTCATGCTTTTCCATCACTATCCTAAAGCTAACAGAATTGTGGTCACTATTTGCCACATGTTCCCCTACCGAAACTTTGAAGACCTGACCGGGCTCATTCCCCAGTACCAGGTCCAGTATAGCCCCTTCTCTAGTCGGGCTGTCTACATATTGTTCCAACGAACCCTCCTGTACACATTTTACAAATTCCTCCCCATCCAGAGACCCTGCCCTCAGCGATTTCCAGTCTATACCAAGGAAATTGAAGTCTCCCACTACAACAACCCTATTTTTCCTGCACCTATCCAGTATCTCCTGACATATCCATTCTTCCACTTCCCTTGGGCTGTTGGGGGGCCTGTAATACACCCCCAACATAGTGACTGCGCCTTTCCTGTTTCTAAGCTCCACCCAGAGTGACTCGTTACACGACCCCTCTGAATTGTCCTCCCTCTGCACCGCTGTAATATGCTCTCCAACTAATACCGCTACTCCCCCACCTCTTTTGGCCCCTCCTCTGTCTCGCCTAAAACACTTGTACCCTGGAATATTCAGCTGCCAGTCCTGTCCCTCTTTCAACCAAGTCTCTGTCACCGCAACCACATCCAAATTCCTCGTGCGCATTAGGGCCCCAAGTTCGTCTGTCTTACCTTGCATTGAAGTATAAGCACTCCAGACCTCCAGGCTCAGTGAGGTCGTCCTCCCCCAGAGTGCTCTTCTTCTTTGCCAGCCTTGTCCCAGCCCCAAGCTCGTCCCCAGCCTCCACACTTGTAGACCTAATATTTTGATCCCCACCCCCCTGCCATACTAGTTTAAACCCCCCCGAACTGTACTAGCAAAGCTCCCAGCCAGGATATTTGTGCCCTTCCAACTTAGTTGTGACCCCTCCCAGTGACCCAGACATTGAAGATATTTACATAGTACAGATGGACAGGCAGTTGGTACAACTTCAATCACTCCTGCACTGGTCACATTAACACAAGAACATAAGAACTAGGAGCAGGAGTAGGCCATCAGGCCCCTCAAGCCTGCTCCGGCATTCAATAAGATCATGGCTGATTTTTTTTTGGACTCAGCTCCACTTACCCGTCCACTCACCAGAGCCCTTAATTCCTTTACTGTTCAAAAATGTATCTATCCTTGCCTTCAAAACATTCAATGAGGTAGCCTGAACTGCTTCACTGGGCAGGGAATTCCACAGATTCACAACCCTTTCTCTGAAGAAGTTACTCCTCAACTCAGTCCTAAATCTGCTCCCCCTTATTTTGAGGCTATGCCCCCTAGTTCTAGTTTCACCTGCCAGTGGAAACAACTTCCCTGCTTCTATCTTATGTATTCTCTTCATAATCTTATATGTTTCTATCAGATCTCCCCTCATTCTTCTAAATTCCAAAGAATACAGCCCCGGTCCACTCAGTCTCTCCTCATAAGCCCACCCCCTCAACTTCGAAATCAACCTCGTGAATCAACTCTGCACCCCCTCCAGTGCCAGTGTATCCCTTCTCAAGTAAGTAGACCAAAACTGTACACAGCACTCCAGGTGTGGCCTCACCAGCACCTTATACAGGTGCAACATAACCTCGCTGTTTTTAAACTCCAGCCCTCTCGTAATGCGTGACAAAATTCCATTTGCCTTCTTAATTACCTACTGCACCTGCAAACCATATGATACATGCACAAGGACACCCAGGTCCCTCTGCACAGCAGCATGCTGCAATTTCATACCATTTAAAAATTGGTCCATTTTGCTGTTACTCCTACCAAAATGGATGACCTCACATTTACCAACATTGCACTCCATTTGCCAGACCCTTGCCCACTCACTTAGACTATCTATATCCCTTTGCAGACAATCAACATTCTCTGCACACTTTGCTCTGCCACTCATCTTAGCGTCATCTGCAAATTTGGACACATTACACTTGGTCCCCAACTCCAAATCGTAAACAATTGCAGTCTCAACACTGATCCCTGAGGCACACCACACATCACTGGTCGCCAAGCAGAAAAACACCCATTAACCCCCACTCTTTGCTTTCTGTTAGTTAACCAATCCTCGATCCATGCATTCCCCGCAACACCTGCACGTTTATCTTATGCAGGCACCTTGTCGAATGCCTTCTGGAAATCCAGATACACCACATTCACAGGTTCCCCATTGTCCACTGCGCATGTAAAGTTCTCAAAGAATTCCACCAAATTAGTCAAACATGACCTGACCTTCATGAACCCACACTGCGTCTTTCCAATGGGACAATTTATATCCAGATGACTCGCTATTTTTTCCTTGATGATAGATTCAAGCATTTTCCCTACTACATATTCGACATAGAGAAATTCATCCTTGAAATTTCCCCAAGTATTTAAAATCAGTGTACATTTCTGAAATCCTTTATTCCAGGACAAAAACCTATATTGGATTCACTACGAGCATCACTTTCCCAAACTAATGTACCTGTTTCTTTGTTGATATTTTTAACGGAAACTGTCTCTTCCATAGCTGAGACAGTGTCATTCGGGAAGCCCCCAAAGCCATCATTTTTATCCTCTTCTGAAGGGGATGCAATCGATGACGGATCCTTTTGGTTCTAAATGGAGAACATGTGGATTTTTTGATTTTTTGTATTTGTATTTGTTGATATTCCACTCCGTTATTTATGATATATTTAATAAATAATAATCAGATACTATACTCGGTTTTCTTTCATTCTCTCAGCTTTTCTGACGAAATTAAAGTATGCTCTATCGGTGTTAATTATTATCCATTCTCTTGTTCAAATCACTACACAGCAAATATTAACAGGAAAATCAAGACTCAGAGATCATGAAATGAGAGCTTGATCATGATGCCTTCCAACACCACACACAAACTGATTTTTCCAGTGGAGCTCAAGACGTCAAAACTGCAGTGACCCTGATTCAGCCCAGCTGTAGCTTTCAGTGACTTATCAGTGATCACTGAGGTTTATCTTTGTGAACCACACTCTGGAGCCTCATGGTTACAAATAAAGTTAATGTCCACCATCTAAGAAATTTGGAACAATTTATTCATCAACAACATTACGAAAAGTTAATTTTCCGAATCCCCAAGTCATGAAATTCAAACAGGACAAACTGCAGTTATGGAATGTAAGTACAAGTATAACTAAGTTACCAGGGACACTGAGCAGGCATGTCACATTGACAAAAGGAAACATTAAATGCTGGAAAAGGGTGGGTTAAAATCCTGGAACTCTATCATACAAACCATAGAAATCATAGAAACCCTACAGTACAGAAAGAGGCCATTCGACCCATCGACACTGCACCAACCACAATCCCACCCAGGTCCTACCCCCATATCCCTACATATTTTACCCGCTAATCCCTCTAATCTACGCATCCCAGGACACGAAGGGGCAATTTTAGCATGGCCAATCAACCTAACCCGCACATCTTTGGACTGTGGGAGGAAACCGGAGCACCCGGAGGAAACCCACGCAGGCATGAGGAGAATGTGCAAACTCCACACAGACAGTGACCCAAGCCGGGAATCGATCCCTACAAGCACTGAGGGTGTACCTACACCATGTGGATGGCAGCAGCTCAAGAAGGTACCTCAGCACCACCTTCTCAAGGGCAATTAGGGATGGACTAGCTGGTCACGCCCAATGAGCTGATATTAAATAAATGAAGACAGAAAATGCTGAAAGTGTGGAGAGGTCAATTTCAGTCTGAAGGAGAACAGCTGGTTAAAGTTAGAGTTGGGATCCTGCAGCTCGATATCTTTCAGATGCTGACAGGCCTGCAGTGAATATCGAACAGCTTGTTTCCATCTGGATATAATTGTCTCGATAGAATTTCTGTCCATTGAATTACCTTTCTGATGGAAACTTTCTTAGTCTTCTTGCTATCTTCATTCTTGAAAGGAAGCTTCAGGCTTCTCACCTCTTTAAAAGAATAATAATGATAGTTTAGATTGCTGTTTTCACATGTTTCTGCTTTTTATGTTAGCAGTGCGGCAATTCCAGAAATATGTAACATTCTGTATCTAAAGTCAGATCAAAACATAAATAAACTTAAAAATTAGACAAAGAAAGCTTACATTAATTTCCTATGTCCATATACAGGTACACGCAAAATGTTTCCAGTTCTCAGAGACTGGTGGAAGCCTCTGGGGCTGGGCTGAATCATCACCCAAGGAAATTATATTTCTGATCAGTTAGTTCAATTTCCTTTGAATTTTTGGCTCAGTTACGTTGTCCCATCACAGACTGTCATCCATTTCATGATTTTTAGTTCATTTTGTCTCATCAAATGAATATACACAAAAGTTAGCATCACACATTTAATCTGATTGGTCCTGGGGTTCCAGTCCCACTCTGGCAAAAGATGTTCAACTCCTTTGAAAACACAGAAGGCGAACAATTTACGCTGAATTCTGCTCCCTCAACGAAAGTGAGAGTTGTGCACAAAACTAAAGAAAAATATCATTCAATTTATTTATCTTCCGGCTGTCTAAAACTCAAAGTAAAGTAACTGTCTTTGACGAGCTCAAGGCAAGGCTGATTATAATCAGGGTGAACAAAAAGTGCTTTGAATATTTTAATGAAGAAAACATTTTCAATTTACGTGGTGGGTTTTTCACAAGACGTTTAGGTGTCCAATCTTCATCTGAATCACTAGATTCATACACAGGAGGTTGACGCCCCCGGCCATGTCTTGACATGAATGCTGGCTTTGGTACATTCAATCCTGCAAAAATTAAAATATTCCAATTACCTGCAGTATTTAATTTGACTTCGCTTGCTGACATTAGGTACATGCTGAATTAATCCAACCATTTTAGAATATCAGGAAAGGGTAGTACAGAGAGTTTCTTTCCACCTTTGGCAACTGAACTTAAATTCTGCCCAACCTCCTCAGATGAAAAGGGGATTTCATCTCACGCTAGAGTGCTGGAAACATAGCATCAGACCCATGACATCGAAGAGTCTTCTCACAGTTGTTGTTTCTGGTACCTCGCTGATCCCTATTCCACCAATTGCAGAGTTGAAAGAAAGGAGCTTTACATTTGTGACAGCTGATGGTCACTCTCTGATCCTGAGGAGTAAATAAACCTGTTGGACTTGAACCTGGTGTTGTGAGACTTCTTACTGCCCGGAAAGGCAGGGCAATAATGACATCTGAGATGCAGTTTGCCTCCATTATACCTGTGCTAGAATCTATATAGAGAAGGAGTGAGGGAGGAAAACTTCAATTTTTCACCCAGTTCCATTCATTTCTCCATCAAGTGAAACAGAATAGTACTCTTCACTTTACTTTTTTTTTCATGAGATTTGGGCATCACTGGTTGGGCCAACATTTATTGCCCATCCCTAATTGAACTGAGTGGCTTGCTCGGTCATTTCAGAGGGCAGTTCAGAATGAACCACAATGCTGTAGGGTTGGAGTCACATGTAGGCAGATGAGAGATTTCCCTCCCTAAAGGATTAGTGAACCAGATGGGAGAGTTTTACAACAATGGTTTCATGGTCATCGTTAAATTGTTATTTCCAGATTTTATCGAATTCAAATTGCACCCTCTGCCATGGAGGGATAAAACTCGGATCCCCAGAGCATTGCCCTGGATTACTAGTCCAGTGACAATATCACTGCACACCGCCTCTCCACTGCTTTCAAACAGTCTCTGTCTTCTTCCTAACTGCAATATTCCTCCTTATATCAACCAGGGTAATCTTTACCTTTATGAATGTGGATATTGATTTGTTCGCTCATTTACCGTTCATGGTAATTTCTACACAAACCTGTGGTTACAAACCAATCATGACAAGAGGTCACAATTTTACCTTTCTGTGAAGGCCATTAGCTCTCTGATATAAATCATTATATTTGATTATGGTGTAAAATGGCCAATATCGATTGGAAATCAGTTGATGGAGACACTGGTGCATCATCGGTTTGGAAGTTGTCCTCTCAGGAAAGGGAGGATGTGAGGGAAAAGTGTACATACCCTCACACATCTTTCAAAACTGCAATGACAGGTGCTGAGGAAGGCTGCTATCAAACACACTTTCAGCTACATTCAGTAGTTTGCTTGATAGAGATTAGTGGGGCTGGAAAGAATCTCATAACATGAAAGCTGTCAGCTTCTCAAAGTCGATTACTTGTGAAAATGTTCTGCATAATAATGGTTTAGAACATAGAACAGTACAGCACAGCACAGGTCCTTCAGCCCTCTGTGTTGTGCCGAGCTTTGTCCGAAACCAAGATCAAGCTATCCCACTCCCTATCATCCTGGTGTGCTCCATGTGCCTATCCAATAACTGCTTGAAAGTTCCTAAAGTGTCTGACTCCACTATCACAGCAGGCAGTCCATTCCACACCCCAACCACTCTCTGAGTAAAGCACCTACCTCGGACATCCCTCCTATATAAAAGCTAACACACTATAGGCCTTCTGCACGGCTCTATCCACTTGAGTGGCAACCTTCAGAGATCTGTGGTTATGAACCCCAAGATCTCTCTGTTCCTCCACATTCCTCAGAATCCTGCCGTTGACCCTGTCATCCACATTCAAATTTGTCCTACCAAAATGAATCACCTCGCACTTATCAGGGTTAAACTCCATCTGCCATTTTTCGGCCCAGCTCTGCATCCTATCAATGTCTAAATTTGTTTTAAATTCACAAAGATCACAAACTCCCACATGCAATGAGGGTTGGGCAGTTCGCTCATTTCCAGCACAGTGACATAGCATTGGGAGTAATGATCTGACTTTAGCTTGGGAAGGAGTAAAAATATCGATCGAGAGTTTAACATTTCTTGACAATAGTTTTCCTGCTGAAAAGTACACATGAGCTGGTCAGGTGAGCAAGGATCAGCTTCCCCATCTCCCACATCACATTGCCGCTAACACTCAGACAGGATTTTTCACTGCAGCATTCCTGATGCACAGAAGGAAAGAACATTTGGAAATTCAGCTGGTTATTTCACAGCCCTTAGTTTAATATTCAGAGGCTCACAGCCCGATTCAGTCCTGAAGTCTCAGCAGTGATGAAATGGAAATTCCCAGACAAAATGTCTGTCCTCTTCAGAGATTGACCACTTGTGTGTAACATCGGAAGAGTGCTGTGCCTGTGTGTGGCAAAGTTTTCAGAAGGGGGAGTGAGAAATGTAGAAAGGAAAACATCACTGATTTTGTACAGACCTATAGCGAGCATGGCTTCATAGTTCCGCTTCACATTCTTATACCGGACCTTTTCCCATTCACTTAGCTCTGCCCATTCATCTTTGGAAAAGTGAACGGAAATGTCTTTAAACTGGTCTGTAATCTGGAAATGCAAAACAACTGTGATTCCTCACTCATCACTAAATCAGTAATATTCACCAACACAAACTCTATAAATGTAGTATTAGCCTCCCTGTCAGCTCTGCCATCCTGTATAAGAGTGACATCCACTAGAAAGCATGGCCTCCATAATCACCGGTAGAAAATTGACATAAAGAATCGTCTCTCCACAAAACAATTCAATGAAGTGATGGTGAGATTGTTATTCATGTGACCTTGGGGTTGTGACTCATTGAAAACAGAACTGGACAAGGCCAAGAGGCACCACCTCGATCAGATCACCCCTCATATCCAGAGAAGTTCACTCCGTTTTTGATCAGAGCTAAGATGGAATGGAATGAAAAAGGCAAATTCAAAAACATGCTTTCAATTAAATTGGAACAACAGGACTGGGATAAACCTGGAAAAAGAAAGCTCAGAATTAATGTCACAGGGAGAATTATCAGGAACTGAAAGTCACCTGGTCAGATAGCAGGAAAAAAATAATTTAAACTTATATTTTGAGAAGGACTTTGTATATTTCCACAGGAAGGATCAATTAGATGGACTGAATTGTCTCTGATCAATATTGATACTTTTAATCCCATTGACACACTGGGGAACTCCCTCACTCCCGACTGACAGTATTAATGTGACTGACCAGCTGAATCTACCCCATCACAAGCTGCAATAAATATCTAACTGACCAGCTGCATTTTATTTATTCGTCACAAATAAGTACATTAACACTGCAATGAAGTTACTGTGAAATTCACCTAGTCACCTCAGTCCGGCACCTGGTCAGGTCAATGCACCCTAACCAGCACGTCTTTCAAACTGTGGGAGGAAACCGGAGCACCGGGAGGAAACCCACACAGACACGAGGAGAATGTGCAAACGCCACACAGACAGTGACCCAAGCCGGGAATTGTACCTGGGTGCATGGAGCTGTGCGGCAGCAGTGCTCACCACTTTGCTGAATCTTCCCCATCTCAATCTGCAAGAAATACCCAGACCCAGCATTTTCTATCTGGTTTCCATTTCAAGTCTCCCAGGATCTTACCTCGGATTTCCTCTGCTCAGACAGGGTCTTTCCCTCTCCACTGTCTGTCCTGTCACTCTTACATTTACCCATTACCTTCCTGAGGTCAGGCACCTGATTCACTCGACTTTTCCCTCTAATTTTTTCTGTGCTAATCTACCTCACAGTCCTTTGAATAGTTATGTCCGGGGTCTAATATTTCTTCCTTTTCTTGTTCCCTCATAATCTGAAATGAAGTCCAATCTCAGTTAAATACTTTCCGATCAGCAGCAGTGTCGAATGTTTATGGTACTAATGTCTGAAGCTGTCTTTCTTACTGACTTTCCCTCAGCCTAACACCACCTCAGTCTCTTTCTCACGAAAAGTAAACACACCGGCTCCTGTCTCCCCTCAGGAAATTCAAATATTATCTAAAAAGCGTCTGAAATATTAAATACAATTTATAAATTGAATTTACCGAATAATAATCTAAATGCAATCTAAAGGGATGCGTGTAAAAACGGAACGGCAATAATCATGGGGGACTTCAACATGCACATTGATTGGCAGACTCAAGTCGGTAAGGGTGGAATGGAGGAAGAGTTCTTAGAATGCTGTCGGGATAGTTTCCTTGAACAGCATGTTACGGAACCGACGAGGGAACGAGCTATTTTGGATCTGGTATTGTGTAACGAGGTAGGTAGAATTAAGGATCTTATTGTGAAGGACCCTCTTGGGTCTAGTGACCACAATATGGTCGAATTTCTGATTCAGATGGAAGAGGAGAAAGTTTGGTCCCAAACCAGTGTCCTCTGTTTGAACAGAGGGAAATATGATAGGATGAGGGATGAATTGGCTAAGGTAGACTGGGAGAGCAGGCTGGCAGGTAGGATAGCTGAGGAACAGTGGAGGATTTTTAAGGAGATCCTTTTCAGTTCTCAGCAAAAATATATTCCAGCAAAAAACAAGGATTGTAAGAAAAGGGAGAACCAGCCGTGGATAACGAAGGAAATAAAGGAGAGTATTAAAATAAAAACAGCTGCGTACAGAGTGGCCAAAAATAGTGGAGAAACAAGTGATTGGGAAAAATTTAAGAAACAACAAAGAGAGACTAAGAAAGCGATAAAGAAAGGAAGGATAGACTATGAAGCTAGCCTAGCAATTCATATAAAAAATGATAGTAAAAGTTTTTATAAATATATAAAAAGGAATAGAGTGGCTGGAGTGAATGTTGGACCCTTGGAGAGGGGGGAGTTAATAGTGGGAAATGAGGATATGGCTGAGTCTTTAAATAAGTTTTTTGTGTCGGTCTTCACGGTGGAGGACACAAATAGTTTGCCAAATATTAACGATAGAGGGTTGGCAGCAGGAGAAATACTTAATACAATTAATGTTACCAGAGAGGCAGTGCTGGGTAGACTAATGGGACTGAAGGTGGACAAGTCCCCGGGTCCGGATGGAATGCATCCCAGGGTATTGAAAGAAATGTCAGAGGTAATAGTGGATGCGTTAGTGATTATTTATCAAAACTCGTTGCATTCTGGGGTAGTGCCGGTTGATTGGAAAACGGCTAATGTTACGCCGCTGTTTAAAAAAGGAAGGAGACAAAAGGCGGGTAACTATAGGCCGGTCAGCTTAACGTCTGTAGTAGGGAAAATGCTGGAATCCATTATTAAAGAGGAGATAGCAGGGCATCTGGATAGAAATGGTTCGATCAATCAGACGCAGCATGGATTCATGAGGGGAAAGTCGTGCCTGACGAACATGTTGGATTTTTATGAAGATGTGACTAGGGCGGTTGATGGAGGAGAACCGGTGGATGCGGTGTTTTTGGATTTCCAAAAGGCGTTTGATAAGGTGCCCCATAAAAGGCTGCTGAAGAAGATTACGGCACACGGAGTTGGGGGTAGTGTGTTAAAGTGGATTGGGGACTGGCTATCTGACAGGAAGCAAAGAGTCGGAATAAATGGGTGTTTTCCCGGTTGGAGGAAGGTAACTAGTGGCGTGCCGCAGGGATCGGTACTCGGGCCGCAACTATTTGGGGCGGCACGGTAGCACAGTGGTTAGCACTGCTGCTTCACAGCTCCAGGGTCCCGGGTTCGATTCCCGGCTTGGGTCACTGTCTGTGTGGAGTTTGCACATTCTCCTCGTGTCTGCGTGGGTTTCCTCCGGGTGCTCTGGTTTCCTCCCACAGTCCAAAGATGTGCGGGTTAGGTTGATTGGCCAGGTTAAAAATTGCCCGAGATGCGTAGGTTAGAGGGATTAGCGGGTAAATATGTGGGGGTAGAGCCTGGGTGGGATTGTGGTCGGTGCAGACTCGATGGGCCGAATGGCCTCCTTCTGCACTGTAGGGTTTCTATGATTTCTATGATTTACCATTTATATAGATGATCTGGAGGAGGGGACGGAGTGTAGGGTAACGAAGTTTGCAGACGACACAAAGATAAGTGGAAAAGTGAATCGTGTGGAGGGCGGAGAAGATCTGCAGAGAGATTTGGACAGGCTGAGTGAGTGGGCGAGGATATGGCAAATGGAGTATAACGTTGATAAATGCGAGGTTATACACTTTGGAGGAAATAATAACAAATGGGATTACTATCTCAATGGAAACAAATTAAAACATGCTACCGTGCAAAGGGACCTGGGGGTCCTTGTGCATGAGACGCAAAAGCCCAGTCTGCAGGTACAACAGGTGATCAAGAAGGCAAATGGGATGTTGGCCTATATCGCGAGAGGGATAGAATATAAAAGCAGGGATGTCTTGATGCACCTGTACAGGGCATTGGTGAGGCCGCAGCTGGAATACTGTGTGCAGTATTGGTCCCCTTATATGAGGAAGGATATATTGGCATTGGAGGGAGTGCAGAGAAGGTTCACCAGGTTGATACCGGAGATGAGGGGTATGGATTATGAGGAGAGGCTGAGGAGATTGGGTTTGTACCCGTTGGAGTTTAGAAGGATATGGGGGGATCTTATGGAGACTTATAAGATAATGCGGGGGCTGGATAGGGTGGAGGCGGAGAGATTCTTTCCACTTAGTAAGGAAGTTAAAACTAGAGGACACAGACTCAAAATAAAGGGGGGTCGGTTTAAGACAGAGTTGAGGAGGAACTTCTTCTCCCAGAGGGTGGTGAATCTCTGGAATTCTCTGCCCACTGAGGTGGTGGAGGCTACCTCGCTGAATATGTTTAAAGCGCGGATGGATGGATTCCTGATCGGTAAGGGAATTAAGGGTTATGGGGATCAGGCGGGTAAGTGGTACTGATCCACGTCAGATCAGCCATGATCTTATTGAATGGCGGGGCAGGCTCGAGGGGCTAGATGGCCTACTCCTGCTCCTATTTCTTATGTTCTTATGTAAATCCTTACAACACAAAAATATTCCTAACTAATTTTCCTATTTCATAAACTGGGAATAACATTTCTAAACTGAATTATTATTTTTCTCACCAATTTATCAAATATAAAATTCAAATCAAAATAATGAAATTTAAATTTAAATTATTTCAGGAAAAAATTCCTTGAATTTAAATCTAATAATTTGATGAAATAATCTGCAGTAATTTAATCTCTGCTCTTGTTTCTCTCTCAGGCAGTTTAAATAATTTCTCTGAATGATTGAAGTTTAAATTGTAGCTGTCGCTCTCCTCAGTTATTTCTTTCAGCTCCAGTCCCTCAGTGTGTGAAAGGTTGAAATGAATTGAGAATGATTTGCTCCCTCTGCCACCCTCTGTTGACTCTCTCCGTCCGCCCAGCCTCACTCCTCCCTCTCCCTCCTTCAGCCTCCCGCAAACTCAGCACCGTCCGGCCCCGCCGCCTCTATTTATATCCCCGACCCCTCCCTGAAGGACGACTTCAGCCTCGAGCTTCTCCTGCTCCTTGCCGCCTTTTTTCGAAGCCCTCGCGCTCCGCCTCCCTGGGCACGTGAGGCGCGCGATCACCTCACGCCGGGGCAACGCGCTGATTGGCGGAGTTCGAATCACGTGTCACCTGTCCCAACGGTCCTGCAGCAGTCGCTGCTATAAATAGAGGCGGCGTCGAGGATCGAGCTGGAGAAAACTGGAGGCTGAGCTGGAGGAGATGGGAGTGAGGCTGGGCAGGAGGAGGGAGTGAGGCTGGGCAGGAGGAGGATGTGAGGCTGGGAAGGAGGAGGGAGTGAGGCTGGGTAAGAGGGAGTGAGGGTGGGCAGGAGGGTGAGGGTGGGCAGGAGGGTGAGCAGGAGGGTGAGGGTGGGCAGGAGGGTGAGGGTGGGCAGGAGGGTGAGGGTGGGCAGGAGGGAGAGGCTGGGCAGGAGCCGCCTCTATTTATAGCCCCGACCCCTCCCTGAAGGACGCCGACAGCCTCGAGCTTCTCCTGCTCCTTGCCGCCTTTTTTCCGAAGCCCTCGCGCTCTGTATCCCCGGGTCGGCACGTGCTGGCGCGCACGCGCTCTTTTCGCACCGCCGGCGCTCGCGCCACCGCCCAACCGTCAGAGGCAGGTGGAGCGCGGGTCACGTGTATCCCTTCCAGCGGCCGGCCGCAGGGAGGTCCGAGTCTATCAATAGAGGCGGTGTCGCTGTGCGGGGCTGTAGGAGGGGGCGGGGCACTGAGCTGCCTGTGTTTCGTCTTTCGACAAAGTTAATTCAGGAATGTTCTCATCATAAACCTCAGCAAGAGTCTTTATTGATTCAACCCTGGTTAACAGTTCAACTTACACATGGGAATAATTTAAATACAATACAGAATAGTACAAATCACAGTTTATTTCAGTGTATCCAACTTGTGTCAAATAAATTACAACAAATACAATTTTCAAATTCAAATTCTGCTTCAAATTTTATCAACAATTTCTTCAACTTTCAAAACAAAAACAAGAGAATTTTATTGATCATCTTATGATTAAACAGTGAGAAGTTCATGTGGGAGGAGGTGTTTGAACAAAGTAACTGGAGCACTGAGCCCACAGCACAGAACAGTTTCCAACAATCACAACAATAAAAGTCATTAAAATTATAAACTATTTACCATTCTCTTCATTAGGTTTCAAAACATTTCCTGATGTGAATTTTGAAAGTTGCTGAATCTTTGAAGACTTCCCCACAATGAGGGCAGGTTTGAAAACAAGTGTGAGCTTTCAACCGACAGTTATAAACAAAGCTCTCTCCACAGTCTGTACATTTATAGGGTCTCTCTCCTGTGTGGATCCGCTGGTGACGATGGAGGTGACCTGATTCTGTGAAACTCCTCCCACAGTCTGTACATTTATAGGGTCTCTCTCCTGTGTGGATCCGCTGGTGAACATGGAGGTTTCCTAATCGTGTGAAACTCCTCCCACAGTCTGTACATTTATAGGGTCTCTCTCCCGTGTGGATCCGCTGGTGACGATGGAGGCTGCCTAATCGTGTGAAACTCCTCCCACAGTCTGTACATTTATAGGGTCTCTCTCCCGTGTGGATCCGCTGGTGAACATGGAGGTTTCCTAATCGTGTGAAACTCCTCCCACAGTCTGTACATTTATAGGGTCTCTCTCCCGTGTGGATCCGCTGGTGAACATGGAGGTTTCCTAATCGTGTGAAACTCCTCCCACAGTCTGTACATTTATAGGGTCGCTCTCCCGTGTGGATCCGCTGGTGAACATGGAGGTGTCCTAATCGTGTGAAACTCCTCCCACAGTCTGTACATTTAAAGGGTCTCTCTCCCGTGTGGATCCGCTGGTGACGATGGAGGTCACCTGATTCTGTGAAACTCCTCCCACAGTCTGTACATTTATAGGGTCTCTCTCCCGTGTGGATCCGCTGG
Organism: Mustelus asterias; assembly: GCF_964213995.1. Lineage (NCBI taxonomy): Eukaryota > Metazoa > Chordata > Chondrichthyes > Carcharhiniformes > Triakidae > Mustelus > Mustelus asterias. Next base: position 1,652,089 of record NC_135820.1, on the reverse strand, counting down.
TGACGATGGAGGTCACCTGATTCTGTGAAACTCCTCCCACAGTCTGTACATTTATAGGGTCTCTCTCCCGTGTGGATCCGCTGGTGAACATGGAGGCTTCCTAATCGTGTGAAACTCCTCCCACAGTCTGTACATTTATAGGGTCTCTCTCCTGTGTGGATTCGCTGGTGACGATGGAGGCTCCCTGAGTCTGTGAAACTCCTCCCACAGTCTGTACATTTATAGGGTCTCTCTCCTGTGTGGATTCGCTGGTGAACATGGAGGTGTGGTGCCCGTGTGAAACTCCTCCCACAGTCTGTACATTTATAGGGTCTCTCTCCTGTGTGGATTCGCTGGTGAACATGGAGGTGTGGTGCCCGTGTGAAACTCCTCCCACAGTCTGTACATTTATAGGGTCTCTCTCCCGTGTGGATCCGCTGGTGAACATGGAGGTTTCCGGCCTGTGTGAATTTCTTCCTGCATTCGGGACATTCAAACACCTTCTCTGCTGTGTGGATCCGTGGCTGGTGAAGATGTTCTGATTTTATGAATTTGTTCCCCTGTGCAGATTTTGTAGATGATCCCTCCTCTGCTTGATGCTGCAAAAGCCCATTGCTGGAAGGAGAGTTTTGTCGTTTTAAAATCTGCCCACTGGATTCAGGATGCTTTTGCATGTGCTTGACAAGAAAATCCACAGTGGAGAATGTAACTCTGCAGTAACGGCAAGGATGACACTCATCTAGTTCCCCTGCTGGAGAAGAAAGATGGACAATTGTCAGTGTGATCAAACATCTTGAAGATTCTTTTGGAGATACAATTCAGGATTGTGTGGGGATGGGGCTGCAGGATCAGGAGTTAGCATTCTCACATCCAAATCCTACCTTGGATGTGGATCTACCTCGCATTAGGCTGATCTTTCTCTGCACCCTAAGCTGTGACTGTAGCACTACATTCTCTACTTCTCCTTTCATTTTCTATGAATAGTATGCTTTGTCTGCATAGCACGCAAGAAACAATACTTTACACTTTATACTAATACATGTGACAATAATAAATTCAATCGTCAGAGTTTGTGGGTTCATGTCCCATTGAAGAGATATTTTTTATATATCCAATTCAATCCAAAGTCCAATTCAAAGTCTCAGCAAGTGAGTCATTCCAGATCCAAGCTGACAAGACAGGCTCACCACTTCCTGTTTTGGGCTTGATCTACATGACCAAGCTGATTGGAGCAGGCATTGCACCTTCTCCAAGCTTGATCTCATTTGCATCTTTGCCAAAAGGCCCAGATGCCGCTTTAAGAAATTGCTTCAAATGAAGCCTCAGTGTAACCTCATGACTTCAACCAAGTGCAGGATGCCAAACCTACACTTGATCTTAGCCAGAAGTCCGAGAAGCAACCAATTGAAGAGATTTTTTTTAATTTCAAAAATATACTTTCTTTATAAATATTCTGAAATAAACCATTGCAGAAATGACATTTCCAATAATTACAAAGTGTCAAAAACAGCCATATTTACAATACTTCACAGTGCTCAGTTCCCAGACATTACATTCATTACAGGTCAGTTCTTCATCAAAAACTATAGATATTCATCACAATTCACTGTGTGCTGTTGTTTTTACAGGGCTGCACACAGTTCCGCAGTCCGAGGGTTTTTTACAGTTATTGGTCCCTCGGTCTGTCTTGGTTGAAAGGCTTTAAATGGGGGCCTTTCCCCACTGTGCCTTTGGAGTGGCTGCCCCAAGCTTGAGAGTGTCCCTCAGCATTGGAATGTGCCAATCTGCAGCACTCAGTCAAGGACAAATCTTTGCATTGGACGATCAGCAAGTTTCGGGCGGACCAAAGTGCGTCCTTCACCGAGTTGATGACCCTTCAGCAGCAGTTGATATTTGTCTCGGTGTGCGTCCCTGGAAACAGCCTGTAGAGCACAGAGTCCTGCATCACCGAGCTGCTCGGGATGAACCTCGACAAATACCACTGCATCTCACTCCAGACCTTCTTTGCAAGGCCACATTCCACAAGGAAGTGTGCGACGGTCTCATCACCCCTGCAGCTGCTTCAAGGGCAGCGTGCGGTGGTGTTGAGACCTCGAGGGTGCATGAAGGATCTGACGGGAAGTGCCCTTCTCACCACCAGCCAAGCCAGTATCTTGGTGCTTGTTTGAAAGTTCTGGTGATGAGGCATTCTGCCAGATGATACTGACAGTTGGCTCAGGGAACTATCCGACAGGATCCACCATCTCCTTTTCTCTCAGGACATTAAGGACATTACGTGCTGACCACTGCTTGATCGCCATGTGGTCAAAGCTGTGTTTCTGGAAAAATTTCTCCACGAAGAACAGATGCTGCGGTACAGTCCAACTACTTGGAGCGTTCCATGGCAATGTGGCCAGACCCATCCTCCGCAACATTTGGGGTAGCTCGAACCTCATAAAGTAGTGGCACTTGGTGTTAGCGTACCAAGGATCTACACACAGCTTGATGCAGCCGCACACAAAGGTGGCCATCAGAATGAGGGTGGCGTTGGGAACATTTTTCCCTCCATTCTCCAGAGATTTATGCATCGCTTCCCTCCGGACACGATCCATCTTAGATTTCCAGATAAATTTGAAGATGGCCTGGGTGACTGATGCTGTGCATGATTTGGGGATAGGCCAGACCTGCTCTACGTACAATAAAATGGACAGTACCTCACACCGGATGACCAGGGTCTTGCCGGTGATAGAGAGGGAGCGTTGCTCCCACAAGCCCAATTTCTGCCTTACTTTGGCGAAGCGCTCTTCCCAGTTTTTGGCACATGCCCCCGCAGCTCCAATCCACATCCCCAGCACCTTAAGGAAGTCTGCCCTGACGGTGAAGGGGACAAAGGATCTGTCAGCCCAGTTCCCAAATAACAAAGCTTCATCTTGCCCCAGTTCACTTTGGCTCCCGAGGCCAGCTCGAACTGCTCACAAACTTGGAGGAGCCTGCGAACAGACGACAGGTCCAAGCAGAAGACAGCCACATCATCAATGTACAGGGAAGCTTTGACTTGCATGCTTCCACTGCCTGGCACGGTAACCCCTTTAATGCCTGAGTCCTTTCTGATGAACTCAGCAAAGAGTTCAGTGCAACACACAAAAAGGATGGAGGAGAGAAGGCAGCCCTGACTGACTCCAGACCTGATCTGAAAGTTATCTGATTCCCACCCATTGATTGAGACTGCGCTACTGATGTCTCTGCAGACTTGTTGGATCCAATTGCGGATTCCCTCCCCAAAGCCCATTTTGGAGAGCACCTTCATCACGTAGATGTGCAATATTCTGTCAAACGCCTTCTCCTGGTCTAGGCTGATGAGGCAGGTGTCCATCTGCCTGGCCTGCACGTAGGCAATTGTATCCCTGAGTAGCGCAAGGTTATCAGAGGTCTTCCTGCCGGGTACAGCACAGGTTGGATCAGGATGGATCACCGACCCCAGAGCAGACTTGACCCGGTTCGCGATGACCTTGGCCAGTATTTGGTAATCCACAGTCAACAGTGAAATGGGTCGCCAATTTCTAATTTCTTCCCTTTCCCCCTTCTGCTTGTAGATGAGGGTAATGATGCCTTTCCTCATGGATTCTGACATTGCCTTCCAGAAGCATACTCTTGTATACTTCCAGCAGGTCCGACCACGTCAACTCCCACAACGCCGAGTAAAACTCAGCCGGTAAACCGTCGCTTCCAGGAGTTTTATCCATCTGAAAGGACTCAACGGCCTTTGTCAGCTCATCCAGAGAGAACGGTTTGTCCAGGCTCTCCTGCTCACTGTTGTCTAAGACCTCCGTGATAGACGACAGGAAAGACTGGGAGGCCGTGCTGTCTGTTGGCTTCAAGTCACACAGTCCGGCGTAGAAGGATTTGCAGATCTTCAGAATGTCAGACTGCGATGATTTTACAGAGCCATCTTCTTCCTTCAAGCTGCTGATCACAGAGGTCTCTCTGTGCACCTTTTGGAAGAAGAAACGCTGGCACGTTTCATCCTGCTCCTTGGAGCGGACCCTCGATCGGAAGATGACTTGGAGGCCGCCGAGGCAAAGAGCGAGGCTTGCTGGCTCTTTCACCTCCCGGACATCCTCCTTTGCATCAACCCCCATCAACTGCAGTTGGAGTAGATTCTGCGCGCTTTTCTGGTCTCGGGACATTTTCCCCCGTCTCTCCCTGGCTTCTGAATCCCTTTTCAGATGAAGAACCTTTTGATGTTATCCTTGGTTGTTTCCCACCAGAGCGATGGAGACTCAGAAAAGCGTTTCACGGTTCTCCAACACTGGTAAACCCTTTTGAGTTCCTCGAGGTTCTCTGGGGTCAGCAGTTCTACGTTTTGCTTCCAGGATCCCCTGCCCATTTTCTGCTTTTCCTCTAGATGACATTCAGCCAGTAGGAGGCAGTGGTCAGAGAAGAACACCGGTTTGACATCGGTGGACCTGACCGTGAGCGCGCGGGACACAAACAGGAAATCAATTCTGGAGCGGACAGACCCGTCTGGCTGTGACCACATGTATCTATGCTGAGCTTCGTCTGCAGGGTTGCTGAAGACAGCGTGCAGCTTGGCATCTTTGACTGTTCCCAACAGGAGTCTGGGCAGAGCGTCCAATTCATTTTCGGCCCTGCTGGATCGCACGGCTGTGTCAACGATACAGTTCAAGTTCCCACCCGGAATGATTGGCCGGGAGGTCGTGATCAGCAGTGGCAGCTGTTGAAAGACTGCCAGCCGTTCACTCTGAATGGGAAGGGGATGCACTTATCACCCCGAGAGGGCAGTTCTTGTACGTGACATCTGCTACGAGGAGGTATCCACCCACCACCTCCTTAACTTCGGAGATGGTGAAGTTGCGTCCTTGCAGCAGAATGCCGAGGCCAGACGAACGGCAGTCATTCCCACCTGACCAGATGGACGGTCCGTGCGACCACACAACTCGATCAGCGCCTGTCACTGCTGAGGTGAGGTATTCCACACTCCTGCAGGAACAGGAGGTTGGCCTTGATATTGGCCAGGTAGGTTAGGTTGGCCGCACATCGCAAAGTGTCTTTAATACTTTGCACATGAATGGGTGCAAACTTCAAAGACATTTTTAAAGCTTAAAAGATTTGACAGTTCTTACATGTCCAGAGTCTTTCAATCAGCTCCAGTTGCTGCATGCCTGTGGTGCTGACTCTGCAGGGATACAGGGCTGAGGTAGCAGTCCGACACTGCCTCAGGTCCCCGACCGTGACTGGGTGACATCGACGGTGTTCTGTAGCCCTCGGTTGGTGCCGGGGTTGCAGGCCGGTCTCCGCCTTGGATGTTGCTGCTGCTGTTGGTGTCCTCGTTTGTGTTTCCCGGGGTCAGGAGAGTCTCCGCTGCACTGTTGCTTCCGATGGCTGGATGTTCCCCGGCTGTTTCGTTGTTCGTGGTCTGCTGCTGCTGTGGTTCCTGTGCCGCTTTCGTGCTGAGCCTCTTGTTGTTCCATCGGTTGCCAGCTTGTTTTCCCTCGTCTGAGGAGGCGTAGCCAATGAAGGTTCCAGCTGCGGGGGATTTCCTTTCGTGGTCCTTTTTTCAGGAGATTGGGTCCCACCAGGGCTCCTTGAGATCTCCACCCTCCTGCTGCATGGGTTGTACCGCCTTCTGCTGGGGGATGTGGGTGTCATCGTGCTGTGCTGGGGCATCCACCTTTGCTTCAGAAGCTTTCTCTGTGCCAGCTTCTTTTGCGGTGGAGTTCTTGTTCTCGGAGGAGGCAGGAGTTTCCTTTGCTTTGGCCTTTCTCGCTCCGCCACTGGTGATCTGGACATACATTAGCTTTCGTTTGGGGCAGATCTTGTAGACATGGCCAGCCCCCACACAGGTTGCAGCATTTGCTTTCTTTGCAGTCATTTGTTGAGTGTCCCTCCTGCAAGCAGTTTCTGCAGAAGGTGGTGCTGCAACTTGCAGCAAAATGGCCGGTTTTCCCACAGATGCGGCACACTCATGGCTGCCCCGTGTAATAGAGGAAGCCTCAATTCCCTCCAAAGGCAAAATTGGAGGGGGTGCAGAAAGCCTCCCTTGGGGTCGGTCTTCAGGGTGACTTTCACCTGTCTTTTACATGTCCAGACCCATACTTGTCCATCACATCCACGCTCTCTCCCTTCACCTCCACATACCTGGAGAGGAATGTCAACATGTCCGCCGCAGGGACGAAGGGGTTATACATTTGGAAGGTGATAACCCGGTTCCGCTGCAACATAATGGTGAACAGAGGCTCCGCTGTCAGTATAGGGAGGGGCCCCTCTTTGCCTTTTTCCTTCAACGCTGTCAGGCTTTTGAAGCTGACATCAACAAATGGCTGCTTGTTGTACTGCGCCACACCGTAGAAGTCTGCTGCTTGGAATCCACAGCACTCGAACAACACCTTCTTCATGAGGTTATCTCGATCCACAGGCGAGCCTCCTCCTGAAGTCTTCACCCGGATCGTATTTGGCAGCCCTTCACCTGTTGCTGTCGGAGCAGCTGCAATTATAGCTCTAAAACATTGAGTCTAAACTGTTCTGGCGTTAGGTCCAAGCCAGGAGCTTGAAACCGGCATAAAGATCCACCAGTAGCAGCAGAACTCAAGTGGCCCATTAAAGAGATTTGTGCATGTCATCCAGACCGACAGCACGATGCTGCAGTGAAGGAGTGCTGGACTGTCAGAGGTCCTGTATTTCAAAGCGTGCGAGACTGCACATTGTCTCCAGGCCACGTTTTACTATCAAGTAAAATTGGGTAAAGTCGGGTGTGAGGGGAGTAGCACGATCCGCGTCCGCCTCTGCGCCGGTTCCCCCTTTACCAAAGCCTGAAAATGGCTGTGATCGGGACTGCGCCTGAAACTGGTGTGACAATTGACAATGGGCTGCACGCCCAACATTATCGGCACTTCCCCCTTTACCACCGTGTTCACCCATCCAGAATTGGCACAAAACGGACATGTTCCACAAACGTCCGATTCGGGTGCTCCGGTTAGTGAGAAGGTAAGTGCCAAGCGTCCGACGGCTCTCTGCCTGAGATCGGTGGGTGGTGGGTGGGGAGGGGCCAGGTGTTCCAACAGCTCTCTGCTTGAGATCAGTGGAGGGGAATGGGGGGGTCCGCTGCCATTCTGCCTGTGATCAGTGAAGAGGAAGAGAGATCCGCTGCCACTCTGCCTGTGATCAGTGAAGGGGAAGGGAGACCCACTGCCACTCTGCCTCTGATCAGTGAAGGGGTAGGGGGGCCTGCTGCCACTCTGCCTGAGATTGGTGAAGGGAAAGGGGCAGGAGGGGCCCACGATCGGTCTGGGTGGCGGAGGGGGTGGGGAGATAAGGGGGTCAGTTATGTTGGGGCAATGTCTTTGGGGACCAGGGGGAGGCATTATCCGGCCTGGGAGCGTTGTGTCAGGGGAGCCACATTCTAACATTTATTTTTACTGCACATGCACAGTTCAAGGTGCCGATCGGAGCAGCAGGAATTTGGGTGCGTTAAGCCCTGCCCACAGACTTCTGAAGCACGAATAGGAATTGCTGATATTTCTGCAGGCAGAATGTGTATGGGGGTGCCTGAGAACGGGTCTAAAAGTCGGATCTGAAACACTCCCAGTTGTGTGAGAGAGGGTGAGTGTGTGTGTGTGTGTGTGTGAGAGGGAGTGTGCGTGGATGCGATAAGGGAATGAGTATCTGTGTGTGTGTGAGAGAGGGAGTTCAGTGTGCGTTAAGAGGGGTGAGTGTATCACAGAGAGAGAGGATGAGTATGAGAGACGGGTGAGTTTGTGAGAGAGAGCGAGTGAGTGTTTACGAGAGAGGAAGGTCATGTGTGAGTGTGCGGGGGGGTGAGTGTATGAGAGAGGGAGTTAGTGATTGTGAGGGAGTTAGAGTGTGTGGGAAATGGAGTGTGTGTATGTGAGAGGGTGAGTGAGTGTGTGCGTGCGACGGAGTGAGTGTGAGGGGAAGAGAAGAGTGTGCGTGAGAGACGGTGAAGAGCGTGTGTGAGGGAGGGCATTGAGTATGAATGAGGAGGAGTTGAGTGTGTGTGAGAGGGAGTGAGTGCACTTGAGTGAGAGAGTAGAGTGTGTGAGACAGGGCGGTAGGGTGTGTGTGAGAGAGGGGAAGTCAGTGTTTGGGAGGGTGAGTGTGTATGTGTCCAATACGGGCATCAGCTTTCCAGCATCATTCCTCCCATTAAAGGTGAGAAAATGTAAGAATTAAATATGTTTTAAAATGAGACTTTCTAGATTACCGCCTCTGAAACTGGGTATTACTTCCAGGGACAATGTTGGAGCGTGGGAGGGTGTTTTGGTCAGGGGTAAATGTGAGAGGGTCATGTAGCTGGTGAATGTATTTGTGACCATGTTCCTCTTCATAAATCCGTACAAGTGCACAGATGTAGTCAGAAAAGACTTGTTTACATTTGGTTCCTATGTTTGAACCTATTTCATGACAAAAAGGGGCGTCGATATTAAGAGAAGTCTTGTGGCTCCCTGGTGCACTGGGGAGGTCACTAAGATTCTGCAGCACGAGAAGTTTGGGAAGCCCGGATTGATTTTCTACCGACTGTACAACTGCACCATTAACACCGCAGATTTCACTTTGTAAACAAGTCTATAATGTGGCACTTTGTCACAATGACATTATCACAGAAAACAAAAGAATCTTTCACCTAAGTTCCCAATTTTGGTCAGAATTCTTACATTTCGATTGCTGTTTTGAATTCCACATTGTCATCCATTTGATGCCCAGTTCCTTTGCATATTCATCCCCATACCAGACCAGCAGCTCACAGCGAGGAGGAACAGGCTTGCAGGTCCTGTAGTAAATTTTGCCTTGGTGCTGAAAGGCCACAAGGTTCTGCTCCTCCTCCTTCCTGGCACAGTTAACAAATCTGGAACATAAGTGAATACTCAACTGGTGAAAGCTCAGTTCACAATGTTGCATCAATACACAATGAGAAACATGTTTGTGTCGTGTGTGACAATAACAGGGGATATCTCCACCCATTGCCAAATTTCACCTTCAAGCACACTGTCAGAAGGAGACCAGTGGTCTCAGTGGAGACCAATCACTTCAGTGTAGGTGTCAAAAACAGTCACCTCAACATTTCTGGGAAGATGGATGGGGGGAGGGGGTGGATTTTCGGGGAGGTGGTAGACGTGTCCAGAAATATGCATTTGCTGGTTTCAGAGTCTTCCTGCTGCACTTCCTCTTCTAGAATAAGCCGAGTATTTTGCAGCAAGCCATTTGTCAGGCACCATGTCACATATTAAACACATGTCAAGGGACAAGGATACCCTGCTGGGATCTTTACTCGGAAACCATCTCACTGCCCAACTCCCTTCATCTCCTGAATACTCACTCGGAACTATGCACATGTTTAAATTCAAAGGCTCTGGACCCTCAGTTTGTGTAAAATTAGTTATTTGCAAATCTGCACAAAGGTAGATCCAGGCTGTTCATTGCTGTGTTTGAATGTTGCCACAGCCACCCAGACTGAGAGGCTGTCTGGCTGTGGAGCAGAAACTCCTGCGGCATCATGCTGCAGCTGAGGATTGTAGAGCAAAGAGGAAAACACTGTGAGTCAGAGGGAGGAATGAGAAAATCAGTCCAATCAGCTGGACAGACAGGGATGGCTTCAGGGTGATCATTCAGCCTCGGGAAGATTGGCTGGGGCCAAGGTGCTCAAATCAGGACAATATTGTATCAGTTTTCCCTTACCTCATCCAATTTGAATTAGATTCATCCTTCGCGTCAATATATTCAAAATCCTGCTTGCCTTTACTGATCTGCAGAAAGGTATTTTCATAAAAGATTATTCAAAGTTTAGAAAATCAATTTGATCTTGATCAAAGTCATCAAGCTGAATACAACTGGCAAAGAGTTGGTCATGGCCTCTCACTTCTTGCAATAAAACTTAACCAAACCCTTATCTGATTTCTGTGATTATTCCATTGAATTAGAAAGCCCAGAGCTGCATACAAGCTACAAACACAGAGGTGGTGAACAGTTTCACGGAGCTTCACAAAGTCAGTCTTCGAGCCATAGAGGTTTACAGCATGGAAACAGGTCGTTCAACCCAACTTGTCCATGCTGCCTTTCTTTCAACCACTAAGCTAGTCCCATTTGCCCGCATTTGGTAACAGATATTGACTATCTCGCTGATCTACGCCCCTCATTATTTTATCAACCTCTATAACATCCTAATAAGCCTCCTGCACTCCAAGGAAAAAAGTCCCAGTCTATCCAGCCTCTCCTTATAACTCAAACCATCAAGTTCCGGGAGCATCCGAGTAAATCTTTACTGCACTCTTTCTAGTTTAATAATATACTTTCTATAATAGGGTGACCAGAACTTTCTATAATAGGGTGCACAATATTCCAATTGTGGCCTTACCAATGTCTTGAACAACTTCAACAAGATGTCCCAACTCCTGTATTCAATGTTCTGACCGATGAAACCAAACATGCCGAATGCCTTCATCGCCACACTGTTCACCTGTGACTCCACTTTCAAGGAGCTATGAACCTGTACCTACCCCTCGATCTCTTTGTTCTATAACTCTACCCATCGCCCTACCATTAACTGAGTAAGCCCTGCCCTGGTTCGATCTGCCAAAATGCATCACCTCGCATTTATCTAAATTAAACTCCATCTGCCATTTGTCAGCCCACTGGCCCAATTGAACAAGATACCGTTGCAATCCGAGATAATCTTCTTCACTGTCCACTATGCCACCACCCTTGGTGTCATCTGCAAACTTACTAACCATGCCTCCTAGGTTCTCATCCAAATCATTAATATAAATGACAAATAACAATGGACCCAGCACTGATCCTTGAGGCGCACCGCTGGTCACAGGCCTCCAGTTTGAAAAACAACCCTCTACAACCACCCTCTGTCTTCTGTCATCAAGCCAATATTGTACATAGGAATATAAGAACTAGGAGCCAGAGTAGGCCATCTGGCCCCTCGAGCCTGTTCTGCCATTCAAAACAAGATCATGGCTGATCTTTTTGTGGACTCAGCTCCACTTACCCACCCGCGCACCACAACCCTTAATTCCTTTACTGTTCAAAAATTTATCTATCTTTGCCTTAAAAGCATTCAGTGAGGTAGCCTCAACTGCTTCACTGGGCAAGGAATTCCACAGATTCACAACCCTTTGTGTGAAGAAGTTCCTCCTCAACACAGTCCTAAATCTGTTCCCGCTTATTTTGAAACTATGCCCCTTAGTTCTAGTTTCACCAGCCAGTGGAAACAACTTCTCTGCTTCTGTCTTATCTGTTCCCTTCATAAGCTTACAAGATCTCCCCTCATTCTTCTGAATTCCAATGAGTATAGCCCCTGTCTACTCAGTCACTCCTCATAAGCCAACCCTTTCAACTCCGGAATCAACCGAGTAAATCTCCTCTGCACACATTCCAGTGCCAGTATATCCTTTCTCAAGTATCTCTTTGGCTACCTCACCCTGGATCCCATGAGAGTTAACCTTATGCAACAACCTACCATGCGGTACCTTGTCAAAGGCCTTGCTAAAGTCCATGTAGACAACATCAACTGCACTGCCCTCATCGACCTTCTTGGTCACCCCTTCAAAAAACTCCATCAAATTTGTGAGACATGATTTTCCACTCACAAAGCCATGCTGACTGTCCCTAATCAGTCCTTGCATCTCTCAATGCCTGTAGAGCCTGTCTCTCAGAATACCTTCTGACAACGTACCCACGACAGATGTGAGGCTCACCGGCTTGTACCTCCCAGGCTTTTCCCTGCAGCCCTTTTAAAACAAAGGCACAACATTTGCCACCCTCCAATCTTCAGGCACCTCACCTGTGGCTGTTGGTGATTCAAATACGTCTGCTAGGGGACCTGCAATTTCCTCCTTAGCCTCCCACAATGTCCTGGGATACACTTCATTAGGTCCCCAGGGATTTATCTACCTTGATGAGCTTTAAAACTTCCAGCACCTACTTCTCTGTTAAATGTACACTCCTCAAGACATCACTATTTATTTTCCCGAGTTCCCTCACATCCATGCTTTTCTCAACAGTAAATACTGATGAGAAATATTAATTTAAGATCTCATCCATCTCTTGTGGATCCACACATAGATGACCTTGTTGATCCTTAAGACCCCCTACTCTCTCCCTTGTTAATCTTTTGCCCTTTATGAATTTGTAGAAGCTCTTTAGATTCTCCTTTGCCTTATCTGCCAAAGCAATCTCGTGTCCTCTTTTTGCACTCCTGATTTCTCTCTTAAGACTACTCCTACACCCTCCCCACTCTTCAAGGGATCCACTTGATCCTCGCTGCCTATGCAGGTCATATGCCTCCTTCTTCTTGACCAGGGCCTCAATATCCCGAGTCATCCATGGTTCCCTACATCTCCCATTCACTCGAAGAGGAATGTGCTTGCCCTGAACCATGATTAACACTTTTGAGGAATAATCCCTGAACTAAGTGAAGATATCAATGCTCTCTGTCATGTTGCCATCTCTTCCACAACTTCCTCCTAACCTTAGCCTACTCCGTGCTGACCATTTCCCACTCAGATATCTCAAAGACTAACTCATCGCTCCCTCATGGCACCACTTCCCCAACATTGGGAAATCGTGTTAGTTTTGTAAAAAATCAAGGCAACCGTCAACGAGAGACCCATGATAGTCTCAACTCAGCCAAAGAACAAATTATCCTGATTTCCAATGTTCACTTCCTCATGTGTGCAAAAGAATATCAATAAAGTGAAGGGGAGGGAAGATAGAGAACAAGAGATTGAAAAGAAGGAGAATGAAGGAAGAGGAACTGGTTGAGGGGTAGAAGAGAGAGCAGAGGGACAGGAGGATTGCAAAATCAGCTGAGGAGAGAGGTGAGAAAAAGGAGAGAAGGTGTGAGCAGTGAAATGAAAAGTGATTAGAAATAAGGAATGAGTGGGATAACGGAAGACAAACAGGGACAGATCGAAATCAAAATTTGCCTCGGACAACAGCTGAGATTTATCCGAATGACGAATTTTCGGCAGGGGGAAGAGATTTAATCTAAAGGCGAGAGGTTGGGGGGGTCTGAGTTGGTCTTCAGTGAGAGGCGTTTTGTCCAGATGAAGCTCTGGGCCTGAATTCTCCAATCTCACCCGTGTCTGGGATTCTCCAGTCCCGCTGCTGTGAATGGAGATTTGGCCAAGCACCAAATTCTCCATTCTCATTGACAGTGGTGAAGTGTATGATCTTGAAAAATTTTGACTTTTGATTTCTTTCTTAATATTGACAAAGGATCTCTGTAGAATGCTGCAATTAACTTGGATGTATCTTTGGTCCCAGTGGGGTGAATTAAAATGATTTATCCTGTTGTGGTGTTTCGTGGGTTTCAGCCTGATTGAGGTGTATTTGCTTTTTGTTTTCTGTCAGTGGTGATTCCGACTCAAAGCTTTCCTTGGCTGCTGCCAGACCTCCAATGTGCAAATCCAGTAATCCAGTCTGCACTTGTGAACATATCTACATGTTTTCAAACCAAATGAATAAATCAGCCCAATCGGCTCGAGAGATGGATGCGTTCAGGGTGATCATTTGGGCCCTGGGAGATTGGCTGAGGCCAAGGTGCTCAAATCCTGACAATATTGTTTCAGTCTTCTCTTACCTCATTCCAATTTGAATTAGATTCATCCTTCACATCAGGTAAAGCTCAATAAAGCTGATTTGTCTTCGCTTGTTTTCTATTTATCAGTTCCATCCAGTAGCAACCAGGAACAGAAATCTTAAATAACTTGTTGAAACTGCATTCAGATAAAGCCTGAACTTTCTCTTGAAACAAGTAAGAAAGTTGAGAACCATTTTCAGAACTCACCATCCATGAATATCCACTGACAGCAGCTGACTCTTCATTTGATATGACTCCTTCATAAGGTCCAAAGTGAATTCCTTTGGGAATAATCTTTCCTTCATTCCATACACCAAGACCCGCTTTTCGAATTTTTGAAGTTGCGATGCTCAGACCCTCTGGAAGGGTGAAGCGTGCTCTGTCTGGTTGGCTGAATTCAACAACCATGTCCTTGATGAATATTGGAGGACCATGCACAGGACATTCTTCAATGAAGAATGTCTCACAATCTTCACAAACTATCAGAAAACAAATTAATTAAAGATCAATCAGGATTTAAGTTCATTATTCAGGGTTTATAAATGTGATGGGGCTTTTTCTGAGAAGGGGAAGATGACCTATCATCGGTCTTTATTGTATAATTGCAATTCAGTTTGCAAATAGAAGCAGGATCTTTCTGTGATTGATCAGATGGTGAAAGTGGCTGGGTACCTTCCCTTACTGAAAATAACATCCAGTGCCAGTCAGATCTTCCCCATTCTGTTGTATAAAGGGGTTTGTTGTGGGAAAGGTGTTCAGTCCTTCACTCCAAGAGGCAACACTGATATCGGGAACAATAACAATGCAAACTCTGGCAAAAGTATCTCCAACTAAGCTCCGCCTGAAAAGATGTGCATGGACAGCACTGGAACTTTGAAAGTGGAGACTGAATTTCAAGGAAGGCTGAATATCATGCGTGCAATAACAAGCTCCAATTACAGAGACAATTACAAATTGTCACTACCCACATACCATCCCATACTGAGGGACTCCAAACTTGATTCTTAAAGTATATTGAATAAATGTAATGAAATGTATTGCCGAAAATAGACAAAGGCTGTTATTCCTATAACCAGAGGGTTTGAGTTTACAAAAGCAAGAAGTCATATTCTATTTTATTGCACAATTTCAGAATTATAACCAACAGTTTGGGATTATTTTTGTGATTATATTAAGTTAGTGAAGAAGAATTAGTGCCAGGCAAACACAGGCCTTCACTCCTCCCCTGCCACTACGCTGTGCTGTATTGCTGTCGCAATGCCCTGGCTTACCAAGGCCTTATGTCATCAGACTAACCCTCCCAATAAATTCTTCCTGATACAAAGATTGGATACTTTGTACATACACAAGTAGTCATCATCACAAAGTTCTCTTTCTTCGGTGTAAACTTTTCCCTCTCTATTTCTTAAATTGTATCTTCTACTTTCAATCTCTTTGGTCGTCTGTTGATTTGAAGATCCCACACTATTTCCAGCACAAGCAACTGCGGAATAAATCAAAAACATCATGGACAGAACTTGAACAAATCAACTGTAATTCTTCGTACACAAAACGTTGTCTGTTTGAACAGCAGACATTGAAGATATTTACATAGTACAGATGGACAGGCAGTTGGTACAACTTCAATCACTCCTGCACTGGTCACATTAACACAAGAACATAAGAACTAGGAGCAGGAGTAGGTCACCTGGCCCCTCAAGCCTGCTCCGCCATTCAATAAGATCATGGCTGATTTTTTTGTGGACTCAGCTCCACTTACCCGCCCACTCACCATAACCCTTAATTCCTTTACTGTTCAAAAATGTATCTATCCTTGCCTTCAAAACATTCAATGAGGTAGCCTGCTACCTGAACTACTTCACTGGGCAGGGAATTCCACAGATTCACAACCCTTTCTCTGAAGAAGTTCCTCCTCAACTCAGTCCTAAATCTGCTCCCCCTTATTTTGAGCCTATGCCCCCCTAGTTCTAGATTCACCTGCCAGTGGAAACAACTTCCCTGCTTCTATCTTATGTATTCTCTTCATAATCTTATATGTTTCTATCAGATCTCCCCTCATTCTTCTGAATTCCAAAGAGTACAGCCCCGGTCCACTCAGTCTCTCCTCATAAGCCCACCCCCTCAACTTCGAAATCAATCTCGTGAATCAACTCTGCACCCCCTCCAGTGCCAGTGTATCCCTTCTCAAGTAAGGAGACCAAAACTGTACACAGCACTCCAGGTGTGGCCTCACCAGCACCTTATACAGGTGCAACATAACCTCGCTGTTTTTAAACTCCAGCCCTCTCGTAATGCGTGACAAAATTCCATTTGCCTTCTTAATTACCTACTGCACCTGCAAACCATATGATACATGCACAAGGACACCCAGGTCCCTCTGCACAGCAGCATGCTGCAATTTCATACCATTTAAAAATTGGTCCATTTTGCTGTTACTCCTACCAAAATGGATGACCTCACATTTACCAACATTGCACTCCATTTGCCAGACCCTTGCCCACTCACTTAGACTATCTATATCCCTTTGCAGACAATCAACATCCTCTGCACACTTTGCTCTGCCACTCATCTTAGCGTCATCTGCAAATTTGGACACATTACACTTGGTCACCAACTCCAAATCGTAAACAATTGCAGTCTCAACACTGATCCTTGAGGTACACCATTCGTCACTGGTCGCCAAGCAGAAAAACACCCATTTACCCCCACTCTTTGCTTTCTGTTAGTGAACCAATCCTCTATCCATGCATTCCCCGCAACACCTGCACGTTTATCTAATGCAGGCACCTTGTCGAATGTCTTCTGGAAATCCAGATACACCACATTCACAGGTTCCCCATTGTCCACTGCGCATGTAAAGTTCTCAAAGAATTCCACCAAATTAGTCAAACATGACCTGACCTTCATGAACCCACACTGCTTCTTTCCAATGGGACAATTTATATCCAGATGTCTCGCTATTTTTTCCTTGATGATAGATTCAAGCATTTTCCCTACTACATATTCGACATAGAGAAATTCATCCTTGAAATTTCCCCAAGTATTTAAAATCAGTCTACATTACTGAAATCCTTTATTCCAGGACAAAAACCTATATTGGATTCACTACGAGCATCACTTTCCCAAACTAATGTACCTGTTTCTTTGTTGATATTTTTAACGGAAACTGTCTCTTCCATAGCTGAGACAGTGTCATTTGGGAAGCCCCCAAAGCCATCATTTTTATCCTCTTCTGAAGGGGATGCAATCGATGATGGATCTTTTTGGTTCTAAATGGAGAAAATGTGGATTTTTCATTTTTTGTATTTGTATTTATCGATAATCCACTCCGTTATTTATGATATATTTCCTAATCAAAGGTGTCCCACAACCCATCTGAGAAAACCAGTCGCTCACCAGTGTAGCATCAAGCTTAACATTTCAGAAAGTTCCCATGTTTGATACAA
Organism: Mustelus asterias; assembly: GCF_964213995.1. NCBI lineage: Eukaryota > Metazoa > Chordata > Chondrichthyes > Carcharhiniformes > Triakidae > Mustelus > Mustelus asterias. Next base: position 1,635,058 of record NC_135820.1, on the reverse strand, counting down.
TCCTCCTGTGTTCTGTTCGCTGATATCAGCAATTGGAGCAAACTCATGCACAATCGCTGGAAGAGAAGTAGTTTTGTCCAACAAACAACATAGAATTCTACCTGAGGTACACAAGCAACTGGAAATTTCTCACACATGGCACTATCTATTTGAATTTAAGCACATCCACATGTCTACAAGGCAATTACAGAAAGAAAATCCACAATTGAGGAATTATCTGTGTGAGTAAATAATAATCAGATACTATACTCGGTTTTCTTTCATTCTCTCAGCTTTTCTGACGAAATTAAAGTATGCTCTATCGGTGTTAATTATTATCCATTCTCTTGTTCAAATCACTACACAGCAAATATTAACAAGAAAATCAAGACTCAGAGATCATGAAATGAGAGCTTGATCATGATGCCTTTCAACACCACACACAAACTGATTTTTCCAGTGGAGCTCAAGACGTCAAAACTGCAGTGACCCTGATTCAGCCCAGCTGTAGCTTTCAGTGACTTATCAATGATCACTGAGGTTTATCTTTGTGAACCATACTCTGGAGCCTCATGGTTACAAATAAAGTTCATGTCCACCATCTAAGAAATTTGGAACAATTTATTCATCAACAACATTACGAAAAGTTAATTTTCCGAATCCCCAAGTCATGAAATTCAAACAGGACAAACTGCAGTTACAGAATGTAAGTACAAGTACAATTAAGTTACCAGGGACACTGAGCAGGCATGTCACATTGATAAAAGGAAACATTAAGTGTTGGAAAAGGGTGGGTTAAAATCCTGGAACTCTATCATACAAACCATAGAAATCATAGAAACCCTACAGTACAGAAAGAGGCCATTCGGCCCATCGACACTGCACCGACCACAATCCCACCCAGGTCCTACCCCCATATCCCTATATATTTTACCCGCTAATCCCTCGAATCTACGCATCCCAGGACACAAAGGGGCAATTTTAGCATGGCCAATCAACCTAACCCGCACATCTTTGGACTGTGGGAGGAAACCGGAGCACCCGGAGGAAACCCACACAGGCATGAGGAGAATGTGCAAACTCCACACAGACAGTGACCCAAGCCGGGAATCGATCCCTACAAGCACTGAGGGTGTACCTACACCATGTGGATGGCAGCAGCTCAAGAAGGTACCTCATCACCACCATCTCAAGGGCAATTAGGGATGGACTAGCTGGTCACGCCCAATGAGCTGATATTAAATAAATGAAGACAGAAAATGCTGAAAGTGTGGAGAGGTCAATTTCAGTCTGAAGGCGAACAGCTGGTTAAAGTTAGAGATGGGATCCTGCAGCTCGATATCTTTCCGATGCTGACAGGCCTGCAGTGAATATCGAACAGCTTGTTTCCATCTGGATATAATTGTCTCGATAGAATTTCTGTCCATTGAATTACCTTTCTGATGGAAACATTCTCAGTCTTCTTGCTATCTTCATTCTTGAAAGGAAGCTTCAAGCTTCTCACCTCTTTGAAAGAATAATAATGATAGTTTAGATTTCTGTTTTCACATGTTTCTGCTTTTTATGTTAGCAGAGCGGCAATTCCAGAAATATGGAACATTCTGTATCTAAAGTCAGATCAAAACATAAATAAACTTAAAAATTAGACAAAGAAAGCTTACATTAATTTCCTATGTCCATATACAGGTACACGCAAAATGTTTCCAGTTCTCAGAGACTGGTGGAAGCCTCTGGGGCTGGGCTGAATCATCACCCAAGGAAATTATATTTCTGTTCAGTTGGTTCAATTTCCTTTGAATATTTGGTTCAGTTACATTGTCCCATCACAGACTGTCATCCATTTAATGATTTTTAGTTCATTTTGTCTTATCAAATGAATATACACAAAAGTTAGCATCACACATTTAATCTGATTGGTCCTCGGGTTCCAGTCCCACTCTGGCAAAAGATGTTCAACTCCTTTGAAAACACAGAAGGCGAACAATTTACGCTGAATTCTGCTCCCTCAATGAAAGTGAGAGTTATACACAAAACTAAAGAAAAATGTCATTCAATTTATTTATCTTCCGGCTGTCTAAAACTCACAGTAAAGTAACTGTCCTTGACGAGCTCAAGGCAAGACTGATTATAATCAGGGTGAACAAAAAGTGCTTTGAATATTTTCATGAAGAAAACATTTTCAATTTACGTGGTGGGTTTTTCACAAGACGTTTAGGTGTCCAATCTTCATCTGAATCACTAGATTCATACACAGGAGGTTGACGCCCCCTGCCATGTCTTGACATGAATGCTGGCTTTGGTACATTCAATCCTGCAAAAATTAAAATATTCCAATTACCTGCAGTATTTAATTTGACTTCGCTTGCTGACATTAGGTACATGCTGAATTAATCCAGCCATTTTAGAATATCAGGAAAGGGTAGTACAGAGAGTTTCTTTCCACCTTTGGCAACTGAATTTAAATTCTGCCCAACCTCCTCAGATGAAAAGGGGATTTCATCTCACGCTAGAGTGCTGGAAACATAGCACTCAGACCCATGACATCGAAGAGTCTTCTCACAGTTGTTATTTCTGGTACCTCACTGATCCCTATTCCACCAATTGCAGAGTTGAAAGAAAGGAGCTTTACATTTGTGACAGCTGATGGTCACTCTCTGATCCTGAGGAGTAAATAAACCTGTTGGACTTGAACCTGGTGTTGTGAGACTTCTTACTGCCCGGAAAGGCAGGGCAATAATGACATCTGAGATGCACAGTTTGCCTCCATTATACCTGTGCTAGAATCTATATAGAGAAGGAGTGAGGGAGGAAACTTCAATTTTTCACCCAGTTCCATTCATTTCTCCATCAAGTGAAACAGAATAGTACTCTTCACTTTACTTTTTTTTTCATGAGATTTGGGCATCACTGGTTGGGCCAACATTTATTGCCCATCCCTAATTGAACTGAGTGGCTTGCTCGGTCATTTCAGAGGGCAGTTAAGAATGAACCACAATGCTGTAGGGTTGGAGTCACATGTAGGCAGATGAGAGATTTCCCTCCCTAAAGGATTAGTGAACCAGATGGGAGAGTTTTACAACAATGGTTTCATGGTCATCGTTAAATTGTTATTTCCAGATTTTATCGAATTCAAATTGCACCCTCTGCCATGGAGGGATAAAACTCGGATCCCCAGAGCATTGCCCTGGATTACTAGTCCAGTGACAATACCACTGCACACCACCTCTCCACTGCTTTCAAACAGTCTCTGTCTTCTTCCGAACTGCAATATTCCTCCTTATATCAACCAGGGTAATCTTTACCTTTATGAATGTGGATATTGAGTTGTTCGCTCATTTACCGTTCATGGTAATTTCTACACAAACCTGTGGTTACAAACCAATCATGACAAGAGGTCACAATTTTACCTTTCTGTGAAGGCCATTAGCTCTCTGATATAAATCATTATATTTGATTATGGTGTAAAATGGCCAATATCGATTGGAAATCAATTGTTGGAGACACTGGTGCATCATCGGTTTGGAAGCTGTCCTCTCAAGGAAGGGAGGATGTGAGGGAAAAGTGTACATACCCTCACGCATCTTTCAAAACTGCAATGACAGGTGCTGAGGAAGGCTGCTACCAAACACACTTTCAGCTACATTCAGTAGTTTGCTTGATAGAGATGAGTGGGGCTGGAAAGAATCTCATAACATGAAAGCTGTCAGCTTCTTAAAGTCGATTATTTGTGAAAATGTTCTGCACAATAATAGTTTAGAACATAGAACAGTACAGCACAGCACAGGCCCTTCAGCCCTCTATGTTATGCCGAGCTTTGTCCGAAACCAAGATCAAGCTATCCCACTCCCTATCATTCTGGTGTGCTCCATGTGCCTATCTAATAACCGCTTGAAAGTTCCAAAAGTGTCTGACTCCACTATCACAGCAGGCAGTCCATTCCATCCCCAACCACTCTCTGAGTAAAGCACCTACCTCGGACATCCCTCCTATATAAACGCTAACACACTATAGGCCTTCTGCACGGCTCTATCCACTTGAGTGCAACCTTCAGAGATCTGTGGATATGAACCCCAAGATCTCTCTGTTCCTCCACATTCCTCAGAGTCCTGCCGTTGACCCTGTAATCCGCATTCAAATTTGTCCTACCAAATGAATCACCTCGCACTTCTCACGGTTAAACTCCATCTGCCATTTTTCGGCCCAGCTCTGCATCCTATCAATGTCTGAATTTGTTTTAAATTCACAAAGATCACAAACTCCGACATGCAATGTGGGTTGGGCAGTTCGCTCATTTCCAGCACAGTGACATAGCATTGGGAGAAATGATCTGACTTTAGCTTGGGAAGGAGTAAAAATATCGATCGAGAGATTAACATTTCTTGACAATACAGTTTTCCTGCTGGAAAGTACACATGAGCTGGTCCGGTGAGCAAGGATCAGCTTTCCCATCTCCCACATCACATTGCTGCTAACACTCAGACAGGATTTTTCACTGCAGCATTCCTGATGCACAGAAGAAAGAACATTTGGAAATTCAGCTGGTTATTTCACAGCCGTTAGTTTAATATTCAGAGGCTCACAGCCTGATGCTGGGGAATTTCTCAATATTCATTCCTGAAGTCTCAGCACTGATGAAATGGAAATTCCCAGACAAAATGTCTGTCCTCTTCAGAGATTGTCCACTTGTGTGTAACATCGGAAGAATGCTGTGCCTGTGTGTGTCAAAGTTTTCAGAAGGGGGAGTGAGAAATGTAGAAAGGAAAACATCACTGATTTTGTACAGACCTATAGCGAGCATGGCCTCATAGTTCCGCTTCACATTCTTATACCGGACCTTTTCCCATTCACTTAGCTCTGCCCATTCATCTTTGGAAAAGTGAGCGGAAATGTCTTTAAACTGGTCTGTAATCTGGAAATGCAAAACAATTGTGATTCCTCACTCATCACTGAATCAGTAATATTCACCAACATAAGCTCTATAAATGTAGGGTTAGCCTCCCTGTCAGCTCTGCCATCCTGTATAAGAGTGACATCCACTCGAAAGCAAGGCCTCCATAATCACCGGTAGAAAACTGACATAAAGAACAGTTTCTCGACAAAACAATTCAATGAAGTGATGGTGAAATTGTTATTCATGTGATCTTGGGGTTGTGACTCATTAAAAACAGAACTGGACAAGGCCAAGAGGCACCACCTCGATCAGATCACCCCTCATATCCAGGGAAGTTCACTCCATATTTGATGGGAGCTAAGATGGAATGGAATGAAAAAGGCAAATTCAAAAACATGCTTTCAATTAAATTGGAACACCAGGACTGGGATCAACCTGGGAAAAGAAAGCTCAGAATTAATGTCACAGGGAAAATTATCAAGAACTGAAAGTCACCAGGTCAGATAGCAGGAAAAAAATAATTTAAACTTATATTTTGAGAAGGACTTTGTATATTTCCACAGGAAGGATCAATTAGATGGACTGAATTGTCTCTGATCAATATTGATATTTTTAATCCCATTGACACACTGGGGAACTCACTCACTCCCGACTGACAGTATTAATGTGACTGACCAGCTGAATCTACCCCATCACAAGCTGCAATAAATATCTAACTGACCAGCTGAATTTTATTTATTTATTCGTCACAAATAAGTACATTAACACTGCAATGAAGTTACTGTGAAATTCACCGAGTCACCTCAGTCCGTCGCCTGGTCAGGTCAATGCACCCTAACCAGCACGTCTTTCAAACTGTGGGAGGAAACCGGAGCACCCGGAGGAAACCCACGCAGACACGGGGAGAATGTGCAAATGCCACACAGACGGTGACCCAAGCACGGGAATTGAACCCGGATGCATGGAGCTGTGCGGCAGCAGTGCTCACCACTGTGCTCCATCTCAATCTGCAATAAATACCCAGACCCAGCATTTTCTATCTGGTTTCCATTTCAAGTCTCCCAGGATCTTACCTCGGATTTCCTCTGCTCAGACAGGGTCTTTCCCTCTCCACTATCAGCTCTGTCACTCTTACTTTTACCCATCGCCTTCCTGAGAACTGGGCACCTGATTCACTCGACTTTTCCCGAGAATGTTTTCTGTGCTAATCTACCCCACAGGCCTTTGAATAGTTATGTCCCAGGTCTATTATTTCTTCCTTTTCTTGTTCCCTCACAATCTGAAATGAAGTCCAATCTCAGTTAAATACTTTCCCATCAGCAGCAGTGTCTAATGTTTATGGTACTAATGTCTGAAGCTGTCTTTTTTACTGACTTTCCCTCAGCCTAACACCACCACAATCTCTTTCTCGCTAAAATTAAACACACCAGCTCCTGTCTCCCCTCAGGAAATTCAAATATTATCTAAAAAGCATCTGAAATATTAAATACAATTTATAAATTGAATTTGCCGAATAATAATCTAAATGCAAATAAATCCTTACAATACAAAACTATTCCAAACTAATTTTCCTATTTCATAAACTGGGAATAAAATTTCTAAACTGAATTATTATTTTTCTCACCAATTTATCAAATATAAAATTCAAATCAAAATAATGAAATTTAAATTTAAATTCTTTCAGGAAAAGATTCCTTGAATTTAGATCTAATGATTTGATGAAATAATCTGCAGTAATTTAATCTCTGCTCTTGTTTCTCTCTCAGGCAGTTTAAATAATTTCTCTGAATGATTGAAGTTTAAATTGTAGCTGTCGCTCTCCTCAGTTATTTCTTTCAGCTCCAGTCCCTCAGTGTGTGAAAGGTTGAAATGAATTGAGAATGATTTGCTCCCTCTGCCACACTCTGTTGACTATCTCCGTCAGCCCAGCCTCACTCCTCCCTCTCCCTCCTTCAGCCTCCCGCAAACTCAGCACCGTGCGGCCCCGCCGCCTCTATTTATATCCCCGACCCCTCCCTGAAGGACGACTTCAGCCTCGAGCTTCTCCTGCTCCTTGCCGCCTTTTTTCGAAGCCCTCGCGCTCCGTCTCCCCGGGCCGGCACGTGCTGGCGCGCAGGCGCACTCTCTTCGCACCGCCAGAGCTCGCGCCGCCGCCCAACCGGGAAAGATTCTGCTCCAATTGTGACCTCTGCCGTGATCATTGCAGTCAGATTAATGCAATGTGCCTCACAAAATCACCTCAATAGCTTCACCTGCCACTGAAACAAGAACGAACCTTTCAATGAATAAAACTCATTATTCTGATTTACTCCACCTTTGCTTTCACTGGAAAGAATTTGGGATCAGCAAATTGAAGAAAGGGACAAAAAGTCTGAAAGTTTGAAATACAGTTTTGTAAAACAGAGAAATGTTTCGACTGAGGAAAGGGAACTTTGCAAAGATGATTAGTTGTGTGTGTGCAAAGTAACCAATCCATTTCGTTAGGGCAGGAAGAATTAATTAGGAGGGTTGGGTTGGTGAGGTGACACAATGCCTGGGTAGAGCAGGGCATTTACAGAGCAATACAGCGTGTGACAGGAGAGGAATCCAGACCTGTGTTTACACACAAACTGGTGCTGATCGTGCTCCATGAATAAAAACACACACTCTCCCCCAAACATTTGATCATTTTGAAATTGTGTAATAAAATAGATCGCTGCTTTCAGTAATTGTAAGCAAATGATCCCGATTATGGAGAATAACATTGCCTTGTTTATTTAAGACAATCCTTTCAATTGCGGTCATTCGATTCCTGAAAGCCAGTGGTTCTTCTTATGGGCGACTCGCACGATTACTGGACGGTGTATTTATCTGTTTTCATCCTGAAAATAATATCCAACAGATGGTAGAACTGTTCACTGAGAAACTATAAGATATCGCAGTGAGAGGTTTGGGATATTTAGTCTTCCCGTGTGGATGACAGAGGTTTCACCAAATCTAATTCATGCTCCAGAAGCATCTGAGTTTTGTGACAGGCAGTCAGGACTCTAAATGAAGCCCAAGGGTATTTACCAAACAGAATTTCATTCAGATGTGGCTCCTTTTACTGAAGGGGTCAAACAGGGACATCACAGAGCAAGCCTCACCCTCACAATGAGTCTCACCGTCAGATCAAACATCACAACAGGTTGATAACTGAGTATATTGGAGGCATGAGGCTAAACAATCAGTTTCAGTGAAGGAAATGCAGTTGGACAGAGTGCATTTTCGGACGTGGGAATCTGTTTCTACTTTCCAGATCATTCTGTCATTGTGAACTGAATGAAAGCCCCGGGAGTGTTTGATCAACTCTTTCATCAAGGTGAAGTCCACCTTAGCTGGTTCAGTGAAACCGTGAGATCACAGAGCAAGTCCCATCCTCACTCTGAGCATCACAATGAGTTCAGACATCACAATAGCTTCAAAAACACAACAACTTTGAGTGAAAGAAATGGAACTGCACAGATTGGTACTAACTGCCCATCTATCTCGAAGTCAAGGGGGGTCGCCTGGAAGATCTGGACAAATTTACTTTGTGAACTGAGTGTGAGGAACAGCAACACCATCAAGCGATAGATTCGAGAGAAGGCTGAGGACATTGATAGCTTGTCTTTATATTATTATTCTTTCACGGGAGGTGGGCATTGCTGGCAAGACCAGAATTTGTTGCCCTTGAATAAAGTGTTTTGCTCGGCCGTTTACAAGCCAGTTAAGAATCAACATGCGTACTGTGTCGCTTCTGAACATCATGATGAGCAATATAATCAGTATAACAGACCCAGTGATACTGAAGCGCAATCGGGTGGATTAATTGAAGTTGTTGTTGCGGGTTACTCTTCGATATTGTTATTCATGGGAAATCTGTGTCATGGATGCTCGCACTGATGGTTACACAAACCCCACTGTCAAATAATTCCTTATTGTCCCTCACCAACCGACTACAACCTGTTCTTGAATTTGTTTCTCACTCTTCTGTATCTCAACAAAACAGAATCTGCTTCTTGTCAATTCAGCTCAGCTTTGTGAAGTTTGAATCGAATGAAATTCAGAAATATTGAAAATAAACGCTATGATCAATTTTGCTCGAGTGATGTTACTAATTGTAAATATTTGAGCGCTGTGATTTGAGTCAATTAATGATGTTGATGTCAGATACAGTGCCTCTAATTTTAGTCCATAGCTAAATGATTAGTTTTGAATATAAGTGATGTAAAATGACAGCTAAATGATTGCTTTGGAGGGAAATTGATATTGAGTGTAAATGAAAGCCGTTGAACATAAATAAGGTCAAACTTTTCAGGTCGGGTCTGATGCCTCTTGTATTCCAGTATGCTGAAAGCTCATAGAAAGGTACCAATGTGGTGGATGGATTACTGAGCATGAACATTGGAAGTTTGTTGGCAGCCAAGGAACTACTTGAGGTGGAATAATCAACAACGGGAAGAAAGAAAGATGCAGTTGCCTCAGGGTTAAAAATGAGAATAAAAGTTCATTTGAACTTAGCAGGGCTGGATTGAACCCCACCAGCTTCTAATATATAATGAGATGTCAAGTTTGTCTTTCTCTTTCCCATTGAGCCCTCATGTTGTCCCCTCCCCCCATGGGTGGCTGAAGTGGGTTTTGGCGCCTTTTTTCAAGGCCCTCGCGCTCCGGCTCGCTGGGCACGTGAGGCGCGCGCTAACCTCACGCCGGGGCAACGCGCTGATTGGCGGAGTTCGAATCACGTGTCACCTGTCCCAACGGTCCAGGGGGGGGGTCGCTGCTATAAATAGAGGGGGCGTCGAGGATCGAGCGGGAGAAAACTGGAGGCTGAGCTGGAGGAGGAGGGAGTGAGGCTGGGCAGGAGGGAGTGAGGCTGGGCAGGAGAGAGTGAGGCTGGGTAAGAAGGAGTGAGGGTGGGCAGGAGAGAGTGAGGCTGGGCAGGAGGGAGAGGCTGGGCAGGAGCCTCCTCTATTTATAACCTCGACCCCTCCCTGAAAGACGCCGACAGCCTCGAGCGTTTCCTGCTCCTTGCCGCCTTTTTTCCGAAGCCCTCGCGCTCCGCCACCACGGGCCGGCACGTGCTGGCGCGCACGCGCACTCCTTTCGCATCGCCGGCGCTCGCGCCACCGCCCAACCGTCAGAGGCAGCTGGAGGGCGGATCACGTGTCTCCATTCCAGGCGCCGGCCACAGGGAGGTCCGAAGCTATCAATAGAGACGGTGCCGCTGTGCGGTGGGCGGGGCTGCAGGAGGGGGCGGGGCTGCAGGAGGGGGCGGGGCACTGAGCTGCCTGTGTTTCGTCTTTCGACAAAGTTAATTCAGGAATGTTCTCATCATAAACCTCAGCAAGAGTCTTTATTGATTCAACCCTGGTTAACAGTTCAACTTACACATGGGAATAATTTAAATACAATACAGAATAGTACAAATCACAGTTTATTTCAGTGTATCCAACTTGTGTCAAATAAATTACAACAAATACAATTTTCAAATTCAAATTCTGCTTCAAATTTTATCAACAATTTCTTCAACTTTCAAAACAAAAACAAGAGAATTTTATTCATCATCCTCTGATTAAACAGTGAGAAGTTCATGTGGGAGGAGGTGTTTGAACAAAGTAACTGGAGCACTGAGCCCACAGCACAGAACAGTTTCCAACAATCACAACAATAAAAGTCATTAAAATTATAAATTATTTACCATTCTCTTCATTAGGTTTCAAAACATTTCCTGATGTGAATTTTGAAAGTTGCTGAATCTTTGAAGACTTCCCCACAATGAGGGCAGGTTTGAAAACAAGTGTGAGCTTTCAACTGACAGTTATAAACAAAGCTCTCTCCACAGTCTGTACATTTATAGGGTCTCTCTCCCGTGTGGATCCACTGGTGACGATGGAGGTGACCTGAGTCTGTGAAACTCCTCCCACAGTCTGTACATTTATAGGGTCTCTCTCCCGTGTGGATCCACTGGTGACGATGGAGGTGACCTGAGTCTGTGAAACTCCTCCCACAGTCTGTACATTTATAGGGTCTCTCTCCCGTGTGGATTCGCTGGTGAACATGGAGGCTTCTGGTTCGTGTGAATTTCTTCCTGAATTCGGGACATTCAAACACCTTCTCTGCTGTGTGGATCCGTGGCTGGTGAAGATGTTCTGACTTTATGAATTTGTTCCCCTGTGCAGATTTTGTAGATGATCCCTCCTCTGCTTGATGCTGCAAAAGCCCATTGCTGGAAGGAGAGTTTTGTCTTTTTAAAATCTGCCCACTGGATTCAGGATGCCTTTGCATGTGCTTGACAAGAAAATCCACAGTCGAGAATGTAACTCTGCAGTAACGGCAAGGATGACACTCATCTTGTTCCCCTGCTGGAGAAGAAAGATGGAAAATTGTCAGTGTGATCAAACATCTTGAAGATTCTTTTGGAGATACAATTCAGGATTGTGTGGGGATGGGGCTGCAGGATCAGGAGTGAGCATTCTCACATCCAAATCCTACCTTGGATGTGGATCTACCTCGCATTAAGCTGATCTTTCTCTGCACCCTAAGCTGTGACTGTAGCACTACATTCTCTACTTCTCCTTTCATTTTCTATGAACAGTATGCTTTGTCTGCAAAGCACGCAAGAAACAATACTTTACACTCTATACTAATACATGTGACAAAAATAAATTCAATCGTCAGAGTTTGTGGGTTCATGTCCCATTGAAGAGATTTTTTTTTATGTATCCAATTCAATCCAAAGTCCAACTCAAAGTCTCAGCAAGTGAGACATTCCAGATCCAAGTTGACAAGACAGGCTCACCACTTCCTGTTATGGGCTTGATCTACATGGTCCAAGCTGATTGGAGTAGGCATTGCACCTTCTCCAAGGCTTGATCTCATTTGCATCTTTGCCAAAAGGCTCAGATGCCGCTTTAAAAAATTGCTTCAAGTGAAGCCTCAGTGTAACCTCATGACTTCAACCAAGTGCAGGATGCCAAACCTACACTTGATCTTAGCCAAAAGTCCGAGAAGCAGCCCATTGAAGAGATTTTTTTTTATTTCAAAAATATACTTTATTCATAAATATTCTGAAATAAACCATTGCAGAAACGACATTTCCAATAATTACAAAGTGTCAAAAACAGCCATATTTACAATACTTCACAGTGCTCAGTTCCCAGACATTACATTCATTACAGGTCAGTTCTTCATCAAAATCTATAGACATTCATCACATTTCACTGTGTGCTGTTGTTTTTACAGGGCTGCACACAGTTCTGCAGTCTGAGGGTTTTTTTACAGTTATTGGTCCCTCGGTCTGTCTTGGTTGAAAGGCTTTAAATGGGGGCCTTTCCCCACTGTGACTTTGGAGTGGCTGCCCCAAGCTTGAGAGCATCCCTCAGCATTGGAATGTGCCAATCTGCAACACTCAGTCAAGGACAAATCTTTGCATTGGACGATCAGCAAGTTTCGGGCGGACCAAAGTGCGTCCTTCACCGAGGTGATGACCCTTCAGCAGCAGTTGATATTTGTCTCGGTGTGCGTCCCTGGAAACAGCCCGTAGAGCACAGAGTCCTGCATCACCGAGCTGCTCGGGATGAACCTCGACAAATACCACTGCATCTCACTCCAGACCTTCTTTGCAAGGCCACATTCCACAAGGAAGTGTGCGACCGTCTCATCAGCCCCGCAGCCGCTTCGAGGGCAGCGTGCGGTGGTGTTGAGACCTCGAGGGTGCATGAAGGATCTGACGGGAAGGGCCCTTCTCACCACCAGCCAAGCCAGTATCTTGGTGCTTGTTTGAAAGTTCTGGTGATGAGGCATTCTGCCAGATGATACTGACAGTTGGCTCAGGGAACTATCCGACAGGATCCACCATCTCCTTTTCTCTCAGGGCATTAAGGACATTACGCGCTGACCACTGCTTGATCGCCATGTGGTCAAAGCTGTGTTTCTGGAAAAATTTCTCCACGAAGAACAGATGCTGCGGTACGGTCCAACTACTTGGAGCGTTCCATGGCAGTGTGGCCAGACCCATCCTCCGCAACACTCGGGGTAGCTCGAACCTCAAAAAGTAGTGGCACGTGGTGTTATCGTACCAAGGATCTACACACAGCTTGATGCAGCCGCACACAAAGGTGGCCATCAGAATGAGGGTGGCGTTGGGAACATTTTTCCCTCCATTCTCCAGAGAGTTATGCATCGCTTCCCTCCGGACACAATCCATCTTAGATTTCCAGATAAATTTGAAGATGGCCTGGGTGACTGATGCTGTGCATGATTTGGGGATAGGCCAGACCTGCTCTACGTACAATAAAATGGACAGTACCTCACACCAGATGACCAGGGTCTTGCCGGTGATAGAGAGGGAGCATTGCTCCCACAAGCCCAATTTCTGCCTTACTTTGGCGAAGCGCTCTTCCCAGTTTTTGGCGCATGCCCCCGCAGCTCCAATCCACATCCCCAGCACCTTAAGGAAGTCTGCCCTGACGGTGAAGGGGACAAAGGATCTGTCAGCCCAGTTCCCAAATAACAAAGCTTCATCTTGCCCCAGTTCACTTTGGCTCCCGAGGCCAGCTCGAACTGCTCACAAACTTGGAGGAGCCTGCGAACAGACGACAGGTCCAAGCAGAAGACAGCCACATCATCAATGTACAGGGAAGCTTTGACTTGCATGCTTCCACTGCCTGGCACGGTAACCCCTTTAATGCCTGAGTCCTCTCTGATGAACTCAGCAAAGAGTTCAGTGCAACACACAAAAAGGATGGAGGAGAGAAGGCAGCCCTGACTGACTCCAGACCTGATCTGAAAGTTATCTGATTCCCACCCATTGATTGAGACTGCGCTACTGATGTCTCTGCAGACTTGTTGGATCCAACTGCAGATTCCCTCCCCAAAGCCCATTTTGGAGAGCACATTCATCACGTAGGTGTGCAATATTCTGTCAAACGCCTTCTCCTGGACTAGGCTGATGAGGCAGGTGTCCATCTGCCTGGCCTGCACAATTGTATCCCTGAGTAGCGCAAGGTTATCAGAGGTCTTCCTGCCGGGTACAGCACAGGTTGGATCAGGATGGATCACCGACCCCAGAGCAGACTTGACCCGGTTCGCGATGACCTTGGCTAGTATTTGGTAATCCACAGTCAACAGTGAAATGGGTCGCCAATTTCTAATTTCTTCCCTTTCCCCCTTCTGCTTGTAGATGAGCGTAATGATGCCTTTCCTCATGGATTCTGACATCGCCTTCCGGAAGCATACTCTTGTATACTTCCAGTAGGTCCAGCCACGTCAACTCCCACAACGCCGAGTAAAACTCAGCCGGTAAACCGTCGCTTCCAGGAGTTTTATCCATCTGAAAGGACTCAATGGCCTTTGTCAGCTCATCCAGAGAGAACGGTTTGTCCAGGCTCTCCTGCTCACTGTTGTCTAAGACCTCCGTGACAGACGACAGGAAAGACTGGGAGGCCGTGCTGTCTGTTGGCTTCAAGTCACACAGTCCGGCGTAGAAGGATTTGCAGATCCTCAGAATGTCAGACTGCGATGACTTTACAGAGCCATCTTCTTCCTTCAAGCTGCTGATCACAGAGGTTTCTCTGTGCACCTTTTGGAAGAAGAAACGCTGGCACGTTTCATCCTGCTCCTTGGAGCGGACCCTCGATCGGAAGATGACTTGGAGGCCGCCGAGGCAAAGAGCGAGGCTTGCTGGCTCTTTCACCTCCCGGACATCCTCCTTGGCATCAACCCCCATCAACTGCAGTTGGAGTAGATTCTGCGCGCTTTTCTGGTCTCGGGACATTTTCCCCCGTCTCTCCCTGGCTTCTGAATCCCTTTTCAGATGAAGAACCTTTTGATGTTATCCTTGGTTGTTTCCCACCAGAGCGATAGAGACTCAGAAAAGGGTTTCACGGTTCTCCAACACTGGTAAACCCTTTTGAGTTCCTCGAGGTTCTCTGGGGTCAGCAGTTCTACGTTTTGCTTCCAGGATCCCCTGCCCATTTTCTGCTTTTCCTCTAGATGACATTCAGCCAGTAGGAGGCAGTGGTCAGAGAAGAACACCGGTTTGACATCGGTGGACCTGACCGTGAGCGCGCGGGACACAAACAGGAAATCAATTCTGGAGCGGACAGACCCGTCTGGCCGTGACCACATGTATCTATGCTGAGCTTCGTCTGCAGGGTTGCTGAAGACAGCGTGCAGCTTGGCATCTTTGACTGTTCCCAACAGGAGTCTGGACATGGCGTCCAGTTCATTTTCAGCCCTGCTGGATCGCACGGCTGTGTCAACGATACAGTTCAAGTTCCCACCCGGAATGATTGGCCGGGAGGTCGTGAGCAGCAGTGGCAGCTGTTGAAAGACTGCCAGCCGTTCACTCTGAATGGGAAGGGGATGCACTTATCACCCCGAGAGGGCAGTTCTTGTAAGTGACATCTGCTACGAGGAGGTATCCACCCACCACCTCCTTAACTTCGGAGATGGTGAAGTTGCGTCCTTGCAGCAGAATGCCGAGGCCAGACGAACGGCAGTCATTCCCACCTGACCAGATGGACGGTCCGTGCGACCACACAACTCGATCAGCGCCTGTCACTGCTGAGGTGAGGTATTCCACACTCCTGCAGGAACAGGAGGTTGGCCTTGATATTGGCCAGGTAGGTTAGGTTGGCCGCACATCGCAAAGTGTCTTTAATACTTTGCACATGAATGGGTGCAAACTTCAAAGACATTTTTAAAGCTTAAAAGATTTGACAGTTCTTACATGTCCAGAGTCTTTCAATCAGCTCCAGTTGCTGCATGCCTGTGGTGCTGACTCTGCAGGGATACAGGGCTGAGGTAGCAGTCCGACACTGCCTCAGGTCCCCGACCGTGACTGGGTGACATCGACGGTGTTCTGTAGCCCTCGGTTGGTGCCGGGGTTGCAGGCCGGTCTCCGCCTTGGATGTTGCTGCTGCTGTTGGTGTCCTCGTTTGTGTTTCCCGGGGTCAGGAGAGTCTCCGCTGCACTGTTGCTTCCGATGGCTGGATGTTCCCCGGCTGTTTCGTTGTTCGTGGTCTGCTGCTGCTGTGGTTCCTGTGCCGCTTTCGTGCTGAGCCTCTTGTTGTTCCATCGGTTGCCAGCTTGTTTTCCCTCATCTGAGGAGGCGTAGCCAATGAAGGTTCCAGCTGCGGGGGATTTCCTTTCGTGGTCCTTTTTTCAGGAGATTGGGTCCCACCAGGGCTCCTTGAGATCTCCACCCTCCTGCTGCATGGGTTGTACCGCCTTCTGCTGGGGGGTGTGGGTGTCATCGTGCTGTGCTGGGGCATCCACCTTTGCTTCAGAAGCTTTCTCTGTGCCAGCTTCTTTTGCGGTGGAGTTCTTGTTCTCGGAGGAGGCAGGAGTTTCCTTTGCATTGGCCTTTCTCGCTCCGCCACTGGTGATCTGGACATAGGTTAGCTTTCGTTTGGGGCAGATCTTGTAGACATGGCCAGCCCCCGCACAGGTTGCAGCATTTGCTTTCTTTGCAGTCATTTGTTGAGTGTCCCTCCTGCAAGCAGTTTCTGCAGAAGGTGGTGCTGCAACTTGCGGCAGAATGGCCGGTTTTCCCACAGATGCGGCACACTCATGGCTGCCCCGTGTAATAGAGGAAGCCTCAATTCCCTCCAATGGCAAAATTGGAGGGGGTGCAGAAAGCCTCCCTTGGGGTCGGTCTTCAGGGTGACTTTCACCTGTCTTTTACATGTCCAGACACCATACTTGTCCATCACATCCACGCTCTCTCCCTTCACCTCCACATACCTGGAGAGGAATGTCAACATGTCCGCCGCAGGGACGAAAGGGTTATACATTTGGAAGGTGATAACCCGGTTCCGCTGCAACATAATGGTGAACAGAGGCTCCGCTGTCAGTATAGGGAGGGGCCCCTCTTTGCCTTTTTCCTTCAACGCTGTCAGGCTTTTGAAGCTGACATCAACAAATGGCTGCTTGTTGTACTGCGCCACACCGTAGAAGTCTGCTGCTTGGAATCCACAGCACTCGAACAACACCTTCTTCATGAGGTTATCCCGATCCACAGGCGAGCCTCCTCCTGAAGTCTTCACCCGGATCGTATTTGGCAGCCCTTGGCCTGTTGCTGTCGGAGCAGCTGCAGTTATAGCTCTAAAACATTGAGTCTAAACTGTTCTGGCGTTAGGTCCAAGCCAGGAGCTTGAAACCGGCATAAAGATCCACCAGTAGCAGCAGAACTCAAGTGGCCCATTGAAGAGATTTGTGCATGTCATCCAGACCGACAGCACGATGCTGCAGTGAAGGAGTGCTGGACTGTCAGAGGTCCTGTATTTCAAAGCGTGCGAGACTGCACATTGTCTCCAGGCCACGTTTTACTATCAAGTAAAATTGGGTAAAGTCGGGTGTGAGGGGAGTAGCACGATCCGCGTCCGCCTCTGCGCCGGTTCCCCCTTTACCAAAGCCTGAAAATGGCTGTGATCGGGACTGCGCCTGAAACTGGTGTGACAGTCATTTAAATGTATTTAAATTGACAATGGGCTGCACGCCCAACGTTATCGGCACTTCCCCCTTTACCACCGTGTTCACCCATCCAGAATCGGCACAAAACAGACATGTTCCACAAACGTCTGATCCGGTTAGTGAGAAGGTAAGTGCCAAGCGTCTGACGGCTCTCTGCTTGAGATCGGTGGGTGGTGGGAGAGGAGGGGGCAGGTGTTCCAACAGCTCTCTGCTTGAGATCAGTGGAGGGGAATGGGGGGGTCCGCTGCCATTCTGCCTGTGATCAGTGAAGAGGAAGAGAGATCCGCTGCCACTCTGCCTGTGATCAGTGAAGGGGAAGGGAGACCCACTGCCACTCTGCCTGTGATCAGTGAAGGGGAAGGGAGACCCACTGCCACTCTGCCTGTGATCAGTGAAGGGGTAGGGGGGCCTGCTGCCACTCTGCCTGAGATTGGTGAAGGGAAAGGGGCAGGAGGGGCCCACGATCGGTCTGGGTGGCGGAGGGGGTGGGGAGATAAGGGGGTCAGTTATGTTGGGGCAATGTCTTTGGGGACCAGGGGGAGGCATTATCCGGCCTGGGAGCGTTGTGTCAGGGGAGCCACATTCTAACATTTATTTTTACTGCACATGCACAGTTCAAGGTGCCGATCGGAGCAGCAGGAATTTGGGTGCGTTAAGCCTTCTGAAGCACGAATAGGAATTGCTGATATTTCTGCAGGCAGAATGTGTATGGGGGTGCCTGAGAACGGGTCTAAAAGTCGGATCTGAAACACTCCCAGTTGTGTGAGAGAGGGTGAGTGTGTGTGTGTGTGTGTGTGTGAGAGGGAGTGTGCGTGGATGCGATAAGGGAATGAGTATCTGTGTGTGAGTGTGAGAGAGGGAGTTCAGTGTGCGTTAAGAGGGGTGAGTGTATCACAGAGAGAGAGGATGAGTATGAGAGACGGGTGAGTTTGTGAGAGAGAGCGAGTGAGTGTTTACGAGAGAGGAAGGTCGTGTGTGAGTGTGCGGGGGGGTGAGTGTATGAGAGAGGGAGTTAGTGATTGTGAGGGAGTTAGAGTGTGTGGGAAATGGAGTGTGTGTGTGTGAGAGGGTGAGTGAGTGTGTGCGTGCGACGGAGTGAGTGTGAGGGGAAGAGAAGAGTGTGCGTGAGAGACGGTGAAGAGCGTGTGTGAGGGAGGGCATTGAGTATGAATGAGGAGGAGTTGAGTGTGTGTGAGAGGGAGTGAGTGCACTTGAGTGAGAGAGTAGAGTGTGTGAGACAGGGCGGTAGGGTGTGTGTGAGAGAGGGGAAGTCAGTGTTTGGGAGGGTGAGTGTGTATGTGTCCAATACGGGCATCAGCTTTCCAGCATCATTCCTCCCATTAAAGGTGAGAAAATGTAAGAATTAAATATGTTTTAAAATGAGACTTTCTAAATTACCGCCTCTGAAACTGGGTATTACTTCCAGGGACAATGTTGGAGCGTGGGAGGGTGTTTTGGTCAGGGGTAAATGTGAGAGGGTCATGTAGCTGGTGAATGTATTTGTGACCATGTTCCTCTTCATAAATCCGTACAAGTGCACAGATGTAGTCAGAAAAGACTTGTTTACATTTGGTTCCTATGGTTGAACCTATTTCATGACAAAAAGGGGCGTCGATATTAAGAGAAGTCTTGTGGCTCCCTGGTGCACTGGGGAGGTCACTAAGATTCTGCAGCACGAGAAGTTTGGGAAGCCCGGATTGATTTTCTACCGACTGTACAACTGCACCATTAACACCGCAGATTTCACTTTGTAAACAAGTCTATAATGTGGCACTTTGTCACAATGACATTATCACAGAAAACAAAAGAATCTTTCACCTAAGTTCCCAATTTTGGTCAGAATTCTTACATTTCGATTGCTGTTTTGAATTCCACATTGTCATCCATTTGATGCCCAGTTCCTTTGCATATTCATCCCCATACCAGACCAGCAGCTCACAGCGAGGAGGAACAGGCTTGCAGGTCCTGTAGTAAATTTTGCCTTGGTGCTGAAAGGCCACAAGGTTCTGCTCCTCCTCCTTCCTGGCACAGTTAACAAATCTGGAACATAAGTGAATACTCAACTGGTGAAAGCTCAGTTCACATTGTTGCATCAATACACAATGAGAAACATGTTTGTGTCGTGTGTGACAATAACAGGGGATATCTCCACCCATTGCCAAATTTCACCTTCAAGCACACTGTCAGAAGGAGACCAGTGGTCTCAGTGGAGACCTATCACTTCAGTGTAGGTGTCAAAAACAGTCACCTCAACATTTCTGGGAAGATGGATGGGGGGAGGGGGTGGATTTTCGGGGAGGTGGTAGACGTGTCCAGAAATATGCATTTGCTGGTTTCAGAGTCTTCCTGCTGCACGTCCTCTTCTAGAATAAGCCGAGTATTTTGCAGCAAGCCATTTGTCAGGCACCATGTCACATATTAAACACATGTCAAGGGACAAGGATACCCTGCTGGGATCTTTACTCGGAAACCATCTCACTGCCCAACTCCCTTCATCTCCTGAATACTCACTCGGAACTATGCACATGTTTAAATTCAAAGGCTCTGGACCCTCAGTTTGTGTAAAATTAGTTATTTGCAAATCTGCACAAAGGTAGATCCAGGCTGTTCATTGCTGTGTTTGAATGTTGCCACAGCCACCCAGACTGAGAGGCTGTCTGGCTGTGGAGCAGAAACTCCTGCGGCATCATGCTGCAGCTGAGGATTGTAGAGCAAAGAGGAAAACACTGTGAGTCAGAGGGAGGAATGAGAAAATCAGTCCAATCAGCTGGACAGATAGGGATGGCTTCAGGGTGATCATTCAGCCTCGGGAAGATTGGCTGGGGCCAAGGTGCTCAAATCAGGACAATATTGTATCAGTTTTCCCTTACCTCATCCAATTTGAATTAGATTCATCCTTCGCGTCAATATATTCAAAATCCTGCTTGCCTTTACTGATCTGCAGAAAGGTATTTTCATAAAAGATTATTCAAAGTTTAGAAAATCAATTTGATCTTGATCAAAGTCATCAAGCTGAATACAAATGGCAAAGAGTTGGTCATGGCCTCTCACTTCTTGCAATAAAACTTAACCAAACCCTTATCTGATTTCTGTGATTATTCCATTGAATTAGAAAGCCCAGAGCTGCATACAAGCGACAAACACAGAGGTGGTGAACAGTTTCACGGAGCTTCACAAAGTCAGTCTTCGAGCCATAGAGGTTTACAGCATGGAAACAGGTCGTTCAACCCAACTTGTCCATGCTGCCTTTCTTTCAACCACTAAGCTAGTCCCATTTGCCCGCATTTGGTAACAGATATTGACTATCTCGCTGATCTACGCCCCTCATTATTTTATCAACCTCTATAACATCCTAATAACCCTCCTGCACTCCAAGGAAATAAGTCCCAGTCTATCCAGCCTCTCCTTATAACTCAAACCATCAAGTTCCGGGAGCATCCGAGTAAATCTTTACTGCACTCTTTCTAGTTTAATAATATACTTTCTATAATAGGGTGACCAGAACTTTCTATAATAGGGTGCACAATATTCCAATTGTGGCCTTACCAATGTCTTGAACAACTTCAACAAGATGTCCCAACTCCTGTATTCAATGTTCTGACCGATGAAACCAAACATGCCGAATGCCTTCATCACCACACTGTTCACCTGTGACTCCACTTTCAAGGAGCTATGAACCTGTACCCCTCGATCTCTTTGTTCTATAACTCTAACAATCGCCCTACCATTAACTGAGTAATCCCTGCCCTGGTTCGATCTGCCAAAATGCATCACCTCGCATTTATCTAAATTAAACTCCATCTGCCATTTGTCAGCCCACTGGCCCAATTGAACAAGATACCGTTGCAATCCGAGATAATCTTCTTCACTGTCCACTATGCCGCCACCCTTGGTGTCATCTGCAAACTTACTAACCATGCCTCCTAGGTTCTCATCCAAATCATTAATATAAATGACAAATAACAATGGACCCAGCACTGATCCATGTAGACAACATCAACTGCACTGCCCTCATCTACCTTCTTGGTCACCCCTTCAAAAAACTCCATCAAATTTGTGAGACATGATTTTCCACTCACAAAGCCATGCTGACTGTCCCTAATCAGTCCTTGCATCTCTCAATGCCTGTAGAGCCTGTCTCTCAGAATACCTTCTGACAACGTACCCACGACAGATGTGAGGCTCACCGGCTTGTACCTCCCAGGCTTTTCCCTGCAGCCCTTTCAAAACAAAGGCACAACATTTGCCACCCTCCAATCTTCAGGCACCTCACCTGTGGCTGTTGGTGATTCAAATATGTCTGCTAGGGGACCTGCAATTTCCTCCTTAGCCTCCCACAATGTCCTGGGATACACTTCATTAGGTCCCCAGGGATTTATCTACCTTGATGAGCTTTAAGACTTCCAGCACCTCCTTCTCTGTTAGATGTACACTCCTCAAGACATCACTATTTATTTTCCCGAGTTCCCTCACATCCATGCTTTTCTCAACAGTAAATACTGATGAGAAATATTCCTTTAAGATCTCATCCATCTCTTGTGGATCCGCACATAGATGACCTTGTTGATCCTTAAGACCCCCTACTCTCTCCCTTGTTAATCTTTTGCCCTTTATGAATTTGTAGAAGCTCTTTAGATTCTCCTTTGCCTTATCTGCCAAAGCAATCTCGTGTCCTCTTTTTGCACTCCTGATTTTTCTCTTAAGACTACTCCTACACCCTCCCCACTCTTCAAGGGATCCACTTGATCCTCGCTGCCTATGCAGGTCATATGCCTCCTTCTTCTTGACCAGGGCCTCAATATCCCGAGTCATCCATGGTTCCCTACATCTCCCATTCACTCGAAGAGGAATGTGCTTGCCCTGAACCATGATTAACACACTTTTGAGGAATAATCCCTGAACTAAGTGAAGATATCAATGCTCTCTGTCATGTTGCCATCTCTTCCACAACTTCCTCCTAACCTTAGCCTACTCCGTGCTGACCATTTCCCACTCAGATATCTCAAAGACTAACTCATCGCTCCCTCATGGCACCACTTCCCCAACATTGGGAAATCGTGTTAGTTTTGTAAAAAATCAAGGCATCCGTCAACGAGAGACCCATGATAGTCTCAACTCAGCCAAAGAACAAATTATCCTGATTTCCAATGTTCACTTCCTCATGTGTGCAAAAGAATATCAATAAAGTGAAGGGGAGGGAAGATAGAGAACAAGAGATTGAAAAGAAGGAGAATGAAGGAAGAGGAACTGGTTGAGGGGTAGAAGAGAGAGCAGAGGGACAGGAGGATTGCAAAATCAGCTGAGGAGAGAGGTGAGAAAAAGGAGAGAAGGTGTGAGCAGTGAAATGAAAAGTGATTAGAAATAAGGAATGAGTGGGATAACGGAAGACAAACAGGGACAGATAGAAATCAAAATTTGCCTCGGACAACAGCTGAGATTTATCCGAATGACGAATTTTCGGCTGGGGGAAGAGATTTAATCTAAAGGCGAGAGGTTGGGGGGGTCTGAGTTGGTATTCAGTGAGAGGCGTTTTGTCCAGATGAAGCTCTGGGCCTGAATTCTCCAATCTCACCCGTGTCTGGGATTCTCCAGTCCCGTTGCTGTGAATGGAGATTTGGCCAAGCACCAAATTCTCCATTCTCATTGACAGTGGTGAAGTGTATGATCTTGAAAAATTTTGACTTTTGATTTCTTTCTTAATATTGACAAAGGATCTCTGTAGAATGCTGCAATTAACTTGGATGTATCTTTGGTCCCAGTGGGGTGAATTAAAATGATTTATCCTGTTGTGGTGTTTCGTGGGTTTCAGCCTGATTGAGGTGTATTTGCTTTTTGCTTTCTGTCAGTGGTGATTCCGACTCAAAGCTTTCCTTGGCTGCTGCCAGACCTCCAATGTGCAAATCCAGTAATCCAGTCTTCACTTGTGAACATATCTACATGTTTTCAAACCAAATGAATAAATCAGCCCAATCGGCTACAGAGATGGATGCGTTCAGGGTGATCATTTGGGCCCTGGGAGATTGGCTGAGGCCAAGGTGCTCAAATCCTGACAATATTGTTTCAGTCTTCTCTTACCTCATTCCAATTTGAATTAGATTCATCCTTCACATCAGGTAAAGCTCAATAAAGCTGATTTGTCTTCGCTTGTTTTCTATTTATCAGTTCCATCCAGTAGCAACCAGGAACAGAAATCTTAAATAACTTGTTGAAACTGCATTCAGATAAAGCCTGAACTTTCTCTTGAAACAAGTAAGAAAGTTGAGAACCATTTTCAGAACTCACCATCCATGAATATCCATTGACAGCAGCTGACTCTTCATTTGATATGACTCCTTCATAAGGTCCAAAGTGAACTCCTTTGGGAATAATCTTTCCTTCATTCCATACACCAAGACCCGCTTTTCGAATTTTTGAAGTTGCGATGCTCAGACCCTCAGGAAGGGTTAAACGTGCTCTGTCTGGTTGGCTGAATTCAACAACCATGTCCTTGATGAATATTGGAGGACCATGCACAGGACATTCTTCAATGAAGAATGTCTCACAATCTTCACAAACTATCAGAAAACAAATTAATTAAAGATCAATCAGGATTTAAGTTCATTATTCAGGGTTTATAAATGTGAAGGGGCTTTTTCTGAGAAGGGGAAGATGACCTATCATCGGTCTTTATTGTATAATTGCAATTCAGTTTGCAAATAGAAGCAGGATCTTTCTGTGATTGATCAGATGGTGAAAGTGGCTGGGTACCTTCCCTTACTGAAAATAACATCCAGTGCCAGTCAGATCTTCCCCACTCTGTTGTACAAAAGGGTTTGTTATGGGCAAGGTGTTCAGTCCTTCACTCCAAGAGGCAACACTGATATCGGGAACAATAACAATGCAAACTCTGGCAAAAGTATCTCCAAGCTAAGCTCCGCCTGAGAAGATGTGCATGGACAGCACTGGAACTTTGAAAGTGGAGACTGAATTTCAAGGAAGGCTGAATATCATGCGTGCAATAACAAGCTACAATTACAGAGACAATTACAAATTGTCACTACCCACATACCATCCCATACTGAGGGAGACTCCAAACTTGATTCTTAAAGTATATTGAATAAATGTAATGAAATGTATTGCCGAAAATAGACAAAGGCTGTTATTCCTATAACCAGAGGATTTGAGTTTACAAAAGCAAGAAGTCATATTCTATTTTATTGCACAATTTCAGAATTATAACCAACAGTTTGGGATTATTTTTGTGATTATATTAAGTTAGTGAAGAAGAATTAGTGCCAGGCAAACACAGGCCTTCACTCCTCCCCTGCCACTACGCCGTGCTGTATTGCTGTCGCAATGCCCTGGCTTACCAAGGCCTTATGTCATCAGACTAACCCTCCCAATAAATTCTTCCTGAGACAAAGATTGGATACTTTGTACATACACAGGTAGTCGTCATCACAAAGTTCTCTTTCTTCGGTGTAAACCTTTCTGTCTCCAATTCTTAAATTGTATCTTCTACTTTCAATCTCTTTGGTCGCCTGTTGATTTGAAGATCCCACACTATTTCCAGCACAAACAACTGTGGAATAAATCAAAAACATCATGGACAGAACTTGAACAAATCAACTTTAATTCTTCGTACACAAAACGTTGTCTGTTTGAACAGCAGACATTGAAGATATTTACATAGTACAGATGGACAGGCAGTTGGTACAACTTCAATCACTCCTGCACTGGTCACATTAACACAAGAACATAAGAACTAGGAGCAGGAGTAGGTCACCTGGCCCCTCAAGCCTGCTCCGCCATTCAATAAGATCATGGCTGATTTTTTTGTGGACTCAGCTCCACTTACCCGCCCACTCACCATAACCCTTAATTCCTTTACTGTTCAAAAATGTATCTATCCTTGCCTTCAAAACATTCAATGAGGTAGCCTGAACTGCTTCACTGGGCAGGGAATTCCACAGATTCACAACCCTTTCTCTGAAGAAGTTCCTCCTCAACTCAGTCCTAAATCTGCTCCCCCTTATTTTGAGCCTATGCCCCCTAGTTCTAGTTTCACCTGCCAGTGGAAACAACTTCCCTGCTTCTATCTTATGTATTCTCTTCATAATCTTATATGTTTCTATCAGATCTCCCCTCATTCTTCTGAATTCCAAAGAGTACAGCCCCGGTCCACTCAGTCTCTCCTCATAAGCCCACCCCCTCAACTTCGAAATCAATCTCGTGAATCAACTCTGCACCCCCTCCAGTGCCAGTGTATCCCTTCTCAAGTAAGGAGACCAAAACTGTACACAGCACTCCAGGTGTGGCCTCACCAGCACCTTATACAGGTGCAACATAACCTCGCTGTTTTTAAACTCCAGCCCTCTCGTAATGCGTGACAAAATTCCATTTGCCTTCTTAATTACCTACTGCACCTGCAAACCATATGATACATGCACAAGGACACCCAGGTCCCTCTGCACAGCAGCATGCTGCAATTTCATACCATTTAAAAATTGGTCCATTTTGCTGTTACTCCTACCAAAATGGATGACCTCACATTTACCAACATTGCACTCCATTTGCCAGACCCTTGCCCACTCACTTAGACTATCTATATCCCTTTGCAGACAATCAACATCCTCTGCACACTTTGCTCTGCCACTCATCTTAGCGTCATCTGCAAATTTGGACACATTACACTTGGTCACCAACTCCAAATCGTAAACAATTGCAGTCTCAACACTGATCCTTGAGGTACACCATTCGTCACTGGTCGCCAAGCAGAAAAACACCCATTTACCCCCACTCTTTGCTTTCTGTTAGTGAACCAATCCTCTATCCATGCATTCCCCGCAACACCTGCACGTTTATCTTATGCAGGCACCTTGTCGAATGTCTTCTGGAAATCCAGATACACCACATTCACAGGTTCCCCATTGTCCACTGCGCATGTAAAGTTCTCAAAGAATTCCACCAAATTAGTCAAACATGACCTGACCTTCATGAACCCACACTGCTTCTTTCCAATGGGACAATTTATATCCAGATGTCTCGCTATTTTTTCCTTGATGATAGATTCAAGCATTTTCCCTACTACATATTCGACATAGAGAAATTCATCCTTGAAATTTCCCCAAGTATTTAAAATCAGTCTACATTACTGAAATCCTTTATTCCAGGACAAAAACCTATATTGGATTCACTACGAGCATCACTTTCCCAAACTAATGTACCTGTTTCTTTGTTGGTATTTTTAACGGAAACTGTCTCTTCCATAGCTGAGACAGTGTCATTCGGGAAGCCCCCAAAGCCATCATTTTTATCCTCTTCTGAAGGGGATGCAATCGATGACGGATCTTTTTGGTTCTAAATGGAGAACATGTGGATTTTTTATTTTTTGTATTTGTATTTATCGATAATCCACTCCGTTATTTATGATATATTTCCTGAACAAAGGTGTCCCACAACCCATCTGAGAAAACCAGTCGCTCACCAGTGTAGCATCAAGCTTAACATTTCAGAAAGTTCCCATGTTTGATACAATCCTCCTGTGTTCTGTTCACTGATATCAGCAATTGGAGCAAACTCATGCACAATCGCTGAAAGAGAAGTAGTTTTGTCCAACAAACAACATAGAATTCTACCTGGAGGTACACAAGCAACTGGAAATTTCTCACACATGGCACTATCTATTTGAATTTAAGCACATCCACATGTCTACAAGGCAATTACAGAAAGAAAATCCACAATTGAGGAATTATCTGTGTGAGTAAATAACAATCAGATACTATACTCGGTTTTCTTTCATTCTCTCAGCTTTTCTGACGAAATTAAAGTATGCTCTATCGGTGTTAATTATTATCCATTCTCTTGTTCAAATCACTACACAGCAAATATTAACAAGAAAATCAAGACTCAGAGATCATGAAATGAGAGCTTGATCATGATGCCTTCCAACACCACACACAAACTGATTTTTCCAGTGGAGCTCAAGACGTCAAAACTGCAGTGACCCTGATTCAGCCCAGCTGTAGGTTTCAGTGACTTATCAGTGATCACTGAGGTTTATCTTTGTGAACCATACTCTGGAGCCTCATGGTTACAAATAAAGTTAATGTCCACCATCTAAGAAATTTGGAACAATTTATTCATCAACAATATTACGAAAAGTTAATTTTCCGAATCCCCAAGTCATGAAATTCAAACAGGACAAACTGCAGTTACAGAATGTAAGTACAAGTACAATTAAGTTACCAGGGACACTGAGCAGGCATGTCACATTGATAAAAGGAAACATTAAGTGTTGGAAAAGGGTGGGTTAAAATCCTGGAACTCCATCATACAAACCATAGAAATCATAGAAATCCTACAGTACAGAAAGAGGCCATTCGGCCCATCGACACTGCACCGACCACAATCCCACCCAGGTCCTACCCCCATATCCCTATATATTTTACCCGCTAATCCCTCGAATCTACGCATCCCAGGACACAAAGGGGCAATTTTAGCATGGCCAATCAACCTAACCCGCACATCTTTGGACTGTGGGAGGAAACCGGAGCACCCGGAGGAAACCCACGCAGACATGAGGAGAATGTGCAAACTCCACACAGACAGTGACCCAAGCCGGGAATCGATCCCTACAAGCACTGAGGGTGTACCTACACCATGTGGATGGCAGCAGCTCAAGAAGGAACCTCATCACCACCTTCTCAAGGGCAATTAGGGATGGACTAGCTGGTCACGCCCAATGAGCTGATATTAAATAAATGAAGACAGAAAATGCTGAAAGTGTGGAGAGGTCAATTTCAGTCTGAAGGAGAACAGCTGGTTAAAGTTAGAGTTGGGATCCTGCAGCTCGATATCTTTCCGATGCTGACAGGCCTGCAGTGAATATCGAACAGCTTGTTTCCATCTGGATATAATTGTCTCGATAGAATTTCTGTCCATTGAATTACCTTTCTGATGGAAACATTCTCAGTCTTCTTGCTATCTTCATTCTTGAAAGGAAGCTTCAAGCTTCTCACCTCTTTAAAAGAATAATAATGATAGTTTAGATTTCTGTTTTCACATGTTTCTGCTTTTTATGTTAGCAGAGCGGCAATTCCAGAAATATGGAACATTCTGTATCTAAAGTCAGATCAAAACATAAATAAACTTAAAAATTAGACAAAGAAAGCTTACATTAATTTCCTATGTCCATTTACAGGTACACGCAAAATGTTTCCAGTTCTCAGAGACTGGTGGAAGCCTCTGGGGCTGGGCTGAATCATCACCCAAGGAAATTATATTTCTGTTCAGTTAGTTCAATTTCCTTTGAATTTTTGGCTCAGTTACATTGTCCCATCACAGACTGTCATCCATTTAATGATTTTTAGTTCATTTTGTCTTATCAAATGAATATACACAAAAGTTAGCATCACACATTTAATCTGATTGGTCCTCGGGTTCCAGTCCCACTCTGGCAAAAGATGTTCAACTCCTTTGAAAACACAGAAGGCGAACAATTTACGCTGAATTCTGCTCCCTCAATGAAAGTGAGAGTTATACACAAAACTAAAGAAAAATGTCATTCAATTTATTTATCTTCCGGCTGTCTAAAACTCACAGTAAAGTAACTGTCCTTGACGAGCTCAAGGCAAGACTGATTATAATCAGGGTGAACAAAAAGTGCTTTGAATATTTTAATGAAGAAAACATTTTCAATTTACGTGGTGGGTTTTTCACAAGACGTTTAGGTGTCCAATCTTCATCTGAATCACTAGATTCATACACAGGAGGTTGACGTCCCCTGCCATGTCTTGACATGAATGCTGGCTTTGGTACATTCAATCCTGCAAAAATTAAAATATTCCAATTACCTGCAGTATTTAATTTGACTTCGCTTGCTGACATTAGGTACATGCTGAATTAATCCAACCATTTTAGAATATCAGGAAAGGGTAGTACAGAGAGTTTCTTTCCACCTTTGGCAACTGAATTTAAATTCTGCCCAACCTCCTCAGATGAAAAGGGGATTTCATCTCACGCTAGAGTGCTGGAAACATAGCCTCAGACCCATGACATCGAAGAGTCTTCTCACAGTTGTTATTTCTGGTACCTCACTGATCCCTATTCCACCAATTGCAGAGTTGAAAGAAAGGAGCTTTACATTTGTGACAGCTGATGGTCACTCTCTGATCCTGAGGAGTAAATAAACCTGTTGGACTTGAACCTGGTGTTGTGAGACTTCTTACTGCCCGGAAAGGCAGGGCAATAATGACATCTGAGATGCACAGTTTGCCTCCATTATACCTGTGCTAGAATCTATATAGAGGAGTGAGGGAGGAAAACTTCAATTTTTCACCCAGTTCCATTCATTTCTCCATCAAGTGAAACAGAATAGTACTCTTCACTTTACTTTTTTTTTCATGAGATTTGGGCATCACTGGTTGGGCCAACATTTATTGCCCATCCCTAATTGAACTGAGTGGCTTGCTCGGTCATTTCAGAGGGCAGTTCAGAATGAACCACAATGCTGTAGGGTTGGAGTCACATGTAGGCAGATGAGAGATTTCCCTCCCACAGGATTAGTGAACCAGATGGGAGAGTTTTACAACAATGGTTTCATGGTCATCGTTAAATTGTTATTTCCAGATTTTATCGAATTCAAATTGCACCCTCTGCCATGGAGGGATAAAACTCGGATCCCCAGAGCATTGCCCTGGATTACTAGTCCAGTGACAATATCACTGCACACCGCCTCTCCACTGCTTTCAAACAGTCTCTGTCTTCTTCCTAACTGCAATATTCCTCCTTATATCAACCAGGGTAATCTTTACCTTTATGAATGTGGATATTGAGTTGTTCGCTCATTTACCGTTCATGGTAATTTCTACACAAACCTGTGGTTACAAACCAATCATGACAAAAGGTCACAATTTTACCTTTCTGTGAAGGCCATTGACTCTCTGATATAAATCATTATATTTGATTATGGTGTAAAATGGCCAATATCAATTGGAAATCAGTTGATGGAGACACTGGTGCATCATCGGTTTGGAAGCTGTCCTCTCAGGAAAGGGAGGATGTGAGGGAAAAGTGTACATACCCTCACACATTTTTCAAAACTGCAATGACAGGTGCTGAGGAAGGCTGCTATCAAACACACTTTCAGCTACATTCAGTAGTTTGCTTGATAGAGATTAGTGGGGCTGGAAAGAATCTCATAACATGAAAGCTGTCAGCTTCTCAAAGTCGATTATTTGTGAAAATGTTCTGCATAATAATGGTTTCGAACATAGAACATAGAACAGTACAGCACAGGACAGGCCCTTCAGCCCTCTGTGTTGTGCCGAGCTTTGTCCGAAACCAAGATCAAGCTAACCCACTCCCTATCATCCTGGTGTGCTCCATGTGCCTATCCAATAACTGCTTGAAAGTTCCTAAAGTGTCCGACTCCACTATCACAGCAGGCAGTCCATTCCACACCCCAACCACTCTCTGAGTAAAGCATCTACCTCGGACATCCCTCCTATATAAACGCTAACACACTATAGGCCTTCTTCACGGCTCTATCCACTTGAGTGGCAACCTTCAGAGATCTGTGGATATGAACCCCAAGATCTCTCTGTTCCTCCACATTCCTCAGAATCCTGCCATTGACCCTGTAATCCGCATTCAAATTTGTCCTACCAAATGAATCACCTCGCACTTATCAGGGTTAAACTCCATCTGCCATTTTTCGGCCCAGCTCTGCATCCTATCAATGTCTAAATTTGTTTTAAATTCACAAAGATCACAAACTCCCACATGCAATGAGGGTTGGGCAGTTCGCTCATTTCCAGCACAGTGACATAGCATTGGGAGTAATGATCTGACTTTAGCTTGGGAAGGAGTAAAAATATCGATCGAGAGTTTAACATTTCTTGACAATAGTTTTCCTGCTGAAAAGTACACATGAGCTGGGCAGGTGAGCAAGGATCAGCTTCCCCATCTCCCACATCACATTGCCGCTAACACTCAGACAGGATTTTTCACTGCAGCATTCCTGATGCACAGAAGAAAGAACATTTGGAAATTCAGCTGGTTATTTCACAGCCATTAGTTTAATATTCAGAGACTCACAGCCCCGATGCTGGGGAATTTCTCAATATTCATTCCTGAAGTCTCAGCAGTGATGAAATGGAAATTCCCAGACCAAATGTCTGTCCTCTTCAGAGATTGTCCACTTGTGTGTAACATCGGAAGAATGCTGTGCCTGTGTGTGGCAAAGTTTTCAGAAGGCTGAGTGAGAAATGTAGAAAGGAAAACATCATTGATTTTGTACAGACCTATAGCGAGCATGGCTTCATAGTTCCGCTTCACATTCTTATACCGGACCTTTTCCCATTCACTTAGCTCTGCCCATTCATCTTTGGAAAAGTGAACGGAAATGTCTTTAAACTGGTCTGTAATCTGGAAATGCAAAACAACTGTGATTCCTCACTCATCACTACATCAGTAATATTCACCAACACAAACTCTATAAATGTAGTATTAGCCTCCCTGTCAGCTCTGCCATCCTGTATAAGAGTGACATCCACTAGAAAGCATGGCCTCCATAATCACCGGTAGAAAACTGACATAAAGAATCGTCTCTCCACAAAACAATTCAATGAAGTGATGGTGAGCATGTTGTCCATGTGATCATGGGGTTGTGACTCATTGAAAACAGAACTGGACAAGGCCAAGAGGCACCACCTCGATCAGATCACCCCTCATATCCAGAGAAGTTCACTCCGTTTTTGATCAGAGCTAAGATGGAATGGAATGAAAAAGGCAAATTCAAAAAAATGCTTTCAATTAAATTGGAAGAACAGGACTGGGATCAACCTGGGAAAAAGAAAGCTCAGAATTAATGTCACAGGGAGAATTATCAGGAACTGAAAGTCACCTGGTCAGATAGCAGGAAAAAAATAATTTAAACTTATATTTTGAGAAGGACTTTGTATATTTCCATAGGAAGGATCAATTAGATGGACTGAATTGTCTCTGATCAATATTGATATTTTTAATCCCATTGACACACTGGGGAACTCCCTCACTCCCGACTGACAGTATTAATGTGACTGACCAGCGGAATCTACCCCGTCTCAAGCTGCAATAAATATCTAACTGACCAGCTGCATTTTATTTATTTATTCGTCACAAATAAGTACATTAACACTGCAATGAAGTTACTGTGAAATTCACCGAGTCACCTCAGTCCGGCACCTGGTCAGGTCAATGCACCTAACCATCACATCTTTCAAACTATGGGAGGAAACCGGAGCACCCGGAGGAAACCCACGCAGACACGAGGAGAATGTGCAAACGCCACACAGACAGTGACCCAAGCACGGGAATTGAACCCGGGTGCATGGAGCTGTGCGGCAGCAGTGCTAACCACTTTGCTGAATCTTCCCCATCTCAATCTGCAATAAATACCCAGACCCAGCATTTTCTATCTGGTTTCCATTTCAAGTCTCCCAGGATCTTACCTCGGATTTCCTCTGCTCAGACAGGGTCTTTCCCTCTCCACTGTCTGTCCTGTCACTCTTACATTTACCCATTGCCTTCCTGAGGTCAGGCACCTGATTCACTCGACTTTTCCCTCTAATTTTTTCTGTGCTAATCTACCTCACAGTGCTTTGAATAGTTATGTCCCAGGTCTATTATTTCTTCCTTTTCTTGTTCCCTCATAATCTGAAATGAAGTACAATCTCAGTTAAATACTTTCCGATCAGCAGCAGTGTCGAATGTTTATGGTACTAATGTCTGAAGCTGTCTTTTTTACTGACTTGCCCTCAGCCTAACACCACCTCAGTCTCTTTCTCACTAAAAGTAAACACACCGGCTCCTGTCTCCCCTCAGGAAATTCAAATATTATCTAAAAAGCGTCTGAAATATTAAATACAATTTATAAATTGAATTTACCGAATAATAATCTCAATGCAATCTAAAGGGATGCATGTAAAAACGGAACGGCAATAATCATGGGGGACTTCAACATGCACATTGACTGGCAGACTCAAGTCGGTAAGGGTGGAATGGAGGAAGAGTTCTTAGAATGCTGTCGGGATAGTTTCCTTGAACAGCATGTTACGGAACCGACGAGGGAACGAGCTATTTTGGATCTGGTATTGTGTAACGAGGTAGGTAGAATTAAGGATCTTATTGTGAAGGACCCTCTTGGGTCTAGTGACCACAATATGGTCGAATTTCTGATTCAGATGGAAGAGGAGAAAGTTTGGTCCCAAACCAGTGTCCTCTGTTTGAACAGAGGGAAATATGATAGGATGAGGGATGAATTGGCTAAGGTAGACTGGGAGAGCAGGCTGGCAGGTAGGATAGCTGAGGAACAGTGGAGGATTTTTAAGGAGATCCTTTTCAGTTCTCAGCAAAAATATATTCCAGCAAAAAACAAGGATTGTAAGAAAAGGGAGAACCAGCCGTGGATAACGAAGGAAATAAAGGAGAGTATTAAAATAAAAACAGCTGCGTACAGAGTGGCCAAAAATAGTGGAGAAACAAGTGATTGGGAAAAATTTAAGAAACAACAAAGAGAGACTAAGAAAGCGATAAAGAAAGGAAGGATAGACTATGAAGCTAGCCTAGCAATTCATATAAAAAATGATAGTAAAAGTTTTTATAAATATATAAAAAGGAATAGAGTGGCTGGAGTGAATGTTGGACCCTTGGAGAGGGGGGAGTTAATAGTGGGAAATGAGGATATGGCTGAGTCTTTAAATAAGTTTTTTGTGTCGGTCTTCACGGTGGAGGACACAAATAGTTTGCCAAATATTAACGATAGAGGGTTGGCAGCAGGAGAAATACTTAATACAATTAATGTTACCAGAGAGGCAGTGCTGGGTAGACTAATGGGACTGAAGGTGGACAAGTCCCCGGGTCCGGATGGAATGCATCCCAGGGTATTGAAAGAAATGTCAGAGGTAATAGTGGATGCGTTAGTGATTATTTATCAAAACTCGTTGCATTCTGGGGTAGTGCCGGTTGATTGGAAAACGGCTAATGTTACGCCGCTGTTTAAAAAAGGAAGGAGACAAAAGGCGGGTAACTATAGGCCGGTCAGCTTAACGTCTGTAGTAGGGAAAATGCTGGAATCCATTATTAAAGAGGAGATAGCAGGGCATCTGGATAGAAATGGTTCGATCAATCAGACGCAGCATGGATTCATGAGGGGAAAGTCGTGCCTGACGAACATGTTGGATTTTTATGAAGATGTGACGAGGGCGGTTGATGGAGGAGAACCGGTGGATGCGGTGTTTTTGGATTTCCAAAAGGCGTTTGATAAGGTGCCCCATAAAAGGCTGCTGAAGAAGATTACGGCACACGGAGTTGGGGGTAGTGTGTTAAAGTGGATTGGGGACTGGCTATCCGACAGGAAGCAAAGAGTCGGAATAAATGGGTGTTTTTCCGGTTGGAGGAAGGTAACTAGTGGCGTGCCGCAGGGATCGGTACTCGGGCCGCAACTATTTGGGGCGGCACGGTAGCACAGTGGTTAGCACTGCTGCTTCACAGCTCCAGGGTCCCGGGTTCGATTCCCGGCTTGGGTCACTGTCTGTGTGGAGTTTGCACATTCTCCTCGTGTCTGCGTGGGTTTCCTCCGGGTGCTCCGGTTTCCTCCCACAGTCCAAAGATGTGCGGGTTAGGTTGATTGGCCAGGTTAAAAATTGCCCGAGATGCGTAGGTTAGAGGGATTAGCGGGTAAATATGTGGGGGTAGAGCCTGGGTGGGATTGTGGTCGGTGCAGACTCGATGGGCCGAATGGCCTCCTTCTGCACTGTAGGGTTTCTATGATTTCTATGATTTACCATTTATATAGATGATCTGGAGGAGGGGACGGAGTGTAGGGTAACGAAGTTTGCAGACGACACAAAGATAAGTGGAAAAGTGAATCGTGTGGAGGGCGGAGAAGATCTGCAGAGAGATTTGGACAGGCTGTGAGTGGGCGAGGATATGGCAAATGGAGTATAACGTTGATAAATGCGAGGTTATACACTTTGGAGGAAATAATAACAAATGGGATTACTATCTCAATGGAAACAAATTAAAACATGCTACCGTGCAAAGGGACCTGGGGGTCCTTGTGCATGAGACGCAAAAGCCCAGTCTGCAGGTACAACAGGTGATCAAGAAGGCAAATGGGATGTTGGCCTATATCGCGAGGGGGATAGAATATAAAAGCAGGGATGTCTTGATGCACCTGTACAGGGCATTGGTGAGGCCGCAGCTGGAATACTGTGTGCAGTATTGGTCCCCTTATATGAGGAAGGATATATTGGCATTGGAGGGAGTGCAGAGAAGGTTCACCAGGTTGATACCGGAGATGAGGGGTATGGATTATGAGGAGGCTGAGGAGATTGGGTTTGTACCCGTTGGAGTTTAGAAGGATATGGGGGGATCTTATGGAGACTTATAAGATAATGCGGGGGCTGGATAGGGTGGAGGCGGAGAGATTCTTTCCACTTAGTAAGGAAGTTAAAACTAGAGGACACAGACTCAAAATAAAGGGGGGTCGGTTTAAGACAGAGTTGAGGAGGAACTTCTTCTCCCAGAGGGTGGTGAATCTCTGGAATTCTCTGCCCACTGAGGTGGTGGAGGCTACCTCGCTGAATATGTTTAAAGCGCGGATGGATGGATTCCTGATCGGTAAGGGAATTAAGGGTTATGGGGATCAGGCGGGTAAGTGGTACTGATCCACGTCAGATCAGCCATGATCTTATTGAATGGCGGGGCAGGCTCGAGGGGCTAGATGGCCTACTCCTGCTCCTATTTCTTATGTTCTTATGTAAATCCTTACAACACAAAACTATTCCTAACTAATTTTCCTATTTCATAAACTGGGAATAAAATTTCTAAACTGAATTATTATTTTTCTCACCAATTTATCAAATATAAAATTCAAATCAAAATAATGAAATTTAAATTTAAATTATTTCAGGAAAAAATTCCTTGAATTTAAATCTAATAATTTGATGAAATAATCTGCAGTAATTTAATCTCTGCTCTTGTTTCTCTCTCAGGCAGTTTAAATAATTTCTCTGAATGATTGAAGTTTAAATTGTAGCTGTCGCTCTCCTCAGTTATTTCTTTCAGCTCCAGTCCCTCAGTGTGTGAAAGGTTGAAATGAATTGAGAATGATTTGCTCCCTCTGCCACCCTCTGTTGACTATCTCCGTCCGCCCAGCCTCACTCCTCCCTCTCCCTCCTTCAGCCTCCCGCAAACTCAGCACCGTCCGGCCCCGCCGCCTCTATTTATATCCCCGACCCCTCCCTGAAGGACGACTTCAGCCTCGAGCTTCTCCTGCTCCTTGCCGCCTTTTTTCGAAGCCCTCGCGCTCCGCCTCCCTGGGCACGTGAGGCGCGCGATCACCTCACGCCGGGGCAACGCGCTGATTGGCGGAGTTCGAATCACGTGTCACCTGTCCCAACGGTCCTGCGGCAGTCGCTGCTATAAATAGAGGCGGCGTCGAGGATCGAGCTGGAGAAAACTGGAGGCTGAGCTGGAGGAGATGGGAGTGAGGCTGGGCAGGAGGAGGGAGTGAGGCTGGGCAGGAGGAGGGAGTGAGGCTGGGCAGGAGGAGGATGTGAGGCTGGGCAGGAGGAGGGAGTGAGGCTGGGTAAGAGGGAGTGAGGGTGGGCAGGAGGGTGAGGGTGGGCAGGAGGGTGAGGGTGGGCAGGAGGGAGAGGCTGGGCAGGAGCCGCCTCTATTTATAGCCCCGACCCCTCCCTGAAGGACGCCGACAGCCTCGAGCTTCTGCTCCTTGCCGCCTTTTTTCCGAAGCCCTCGCGCTCTGTATCCCCGGGTCGGCACGTACTGGCGCGCACGCGCTCTTTTCGCACCGCCGGCGCTCGCGCCACCGCCCAACCGTCAGAGGCAGGTGGAGCGCGGGTCACGTGTACCCTTCCAGCGGCCGGCCGCAGGGAGGTCCGAGTCTATCAATAGAGGCGGTGTCGCTGTGCGGTGGGCGGGGCTGCAGGAGGGGGCGGTGCCAATGTGCGGTGGGCGGGGCTGCAGGAGGGGGCGGGGCACTGAGCTGCCTGTGTTTCGTCTTTCGACAAAGTTAATTCAGGAATGTTCTCATCATAAACCTCAGCAAGAGTCTTTATTGATTCAACCCTGGTTAACAGTTCAACTTACACATGGGAATAATTTAAATACAATACAGAATAGTACAAATCACAGTTTATTTCAGTGTATCTAACTTGTGTCAAATAAATTACAACAAATACAATTTTCAAATTCAAATTCTGCTTCAAATTTTATCAACAATTTCCTAAACATTCAAAACAAAAACAAGAGAATTTTATTGATCATCTTATGATTAAACAGTGAGAAGTTCATGTGGGAGGAGGTGTTTGAACAAAGTAACTGGAGCACTGAGCCCACAGCACAGAACAGTTTCCAACAATCACAACAATAAAAGTCATTAAAATTATAAATTATTTACCATTCTCTTCATTAGGTTTCAAAACATTTCCTGATGTGAATTTTGAAAGTTGCTGAATCTTTGAAGACTTCCCCACAATGAGGGCAGGTTTGAAAACAAGTGTGAGCTTTCAACCGACAGTTATAAACAAAGCTCTCTCCACAGTCTGTACATTTATAGGGTCTCTCTCCTGTGTGGATCCGCTGGTGAACATGGAGGCTGCCTAATCGTGTGAAACTCCTCCCACAATCTGTACATTTATAGGGTCTCTCTCCCGTGTGGATCCGCTGATGACGATGGAGGTCACCTGATTCTGTGAAACTCCTCCCACAGTCTGTACATTTATAGGGTCTCTCTCCTGTGTGGATCCGCTGGTGAACATGGAGGCTTCCTAATCGTGTGAAACTCCTCCCACAGTCTGTACATTTATAGGGTCTCTCTCCCGTGTGGATCCGCTGGTGACGATGGAGGTGACCTGATTCTGTGAAACTCCTCCCACAGTCTGTACATTTATAGGGTCTCTCTCCTGTGTGGATCCGCTGGTGACGATGGAGGTCACCTGATTCTGTGAAACTCCTCCCACAGTCTGTACATTTATAGGGTCTCTCTCCTGTGTGGATCCGCTGGTGACGATGGAGGTCACCTGATTCTGTGAAACTCCTCCCACAGTCTGTACATTTATAGGGTCTCTCTCCCGTGTGGATCCGCTGGTGACGATGGAGGCTTCCTAATCGTGTGAAACTCCTCCCACAGTCTGTACATTTATAGGGTCTCTCTCCCGTGTGGATCCGCTGGTGAACATGGAGGTTTCCGGCCTGTGTGAATTTCTTCCTGCATTCGGGACATTCAAACACCTTCTCTGCTGTGTGGATCCGTGGCTGGTGAAGATGTTCTGATTTTATGAATTTGTTCCCCTGTGCAGATTTTGTGGATGATCCCTCCTCTGCTTGATGCTGCAAAAGCCCATTGCTGGAAGGAGAGTTTTGTCGTTTTAAAATCTGCCCACTGGATTCAGGATGCTTTTGCATGTGCTTGACAAGAAAATCCACAGTGGAGAATGTAACTCTGCAGTAACGGCAAGGATGACACTCATCTAGTTCCCCTGCTGGAGAAGAAAGATGGAAAATTGTCAGTGTGATCAAACATCTTGAAGATTCTTTTGGAGATACAATTCAGGATTGTGTGGGGATGGGGCTGCAGGATCAGGAGTGAGCATTCTCACATCCAAATCCTACCTTGGATGTGGATCTACCTCACATTAGGCTGATCTTTCTCTGCACCCTAAGCTGTGACTGTAGCACTACATTCTCTACTTCTCCTTTCATTTTCTATGAATAGTATGCTTTGTCTGCATAGCACGCAAGAAACAATACTTTACACTTTATACTAATACATGTGACAATAATAAATTCAATCGTCAGAGTTTGTGGGTTCATGTCCCATTGAAGAGATATTTTTTATATATCCAATTCAATCCAAAGTCCAATTCAAAGTCTCAGCAAGTGAGTCATTCCAGATCCAAGCTGACAAGACAGGCTCACCACTTCCTGTTTTGGGCTTGATCTACATGACCAAGCTGATTGGAGCAGGCATTGCACCTTCTCCAAGCTTGATCTCATTTGCATCTTTGCCAAAAGGCCCAGATGCCGCTTTAAGAAATTGCTTCAAATGAAGCCTCAGTGTAACCTCATGACTTCAACCAAGTGCAGGATGCCAAACCTACACTTGATCTTAGCCAGAAGTCCGAGAAGCAACCAATTGAAGAGATTTTTTTTAATTTCAAAAATATACTTTCTTTATAAATACTCTGAAATAAACCATTGCAGAAATGACATTTCCAATAATTACAAAGTGTCAAAAACAGCCATATTTACAATACTTCACAGTGCTCAGTTCCCAGACATTACATTCATTACAGGTCAGTTCTTCATCAAAAACTATAGATATTCATCACAATTCACTGTGTGCTGTTGTTTTTACAGGGCTGCACACAGTTTCGCAGTCCGAGGGTTTTTTACAGTTATTGGTCCCTCGGTCTGTCTTGGTTGAAAGGCTTTAAATGGGGGCCTTTCCCCACTGTGCCTTTGGAGTGGCTGCCCCAAGCTTGAGAGTGTCCCTCAGCATTGGAATGTGCCAATCTGCAGCACTCAGTCAAGGACAAATCTTTGCATTGGACGATCAGCAAGTTTCGGGCGGACCAAAGTGCGTCCTTCACCGAGTTGATGACCCTTCAGCAGCAGTTGATATTTGTCTCGGTGTGCGTCCCTGGAAACAGCCTGTAGAGCACAGAGTCCTGCATCACCGAGCTGCTCGGGGTGAACCTCGACAAATACCACTGCATCTCACTCCAGACCTTCTTTGCAAGGCCACATTCCACAAGGAAGTGTGCGACGGTCTCATCACCCCTGCAGCTGCTTCGAGGGCAGCGTGCGGTGGTGTTGAGACCTCGAGGGTGCATGAAGGATCTGACGGGAAGTGCCCTTCTCACCACCAGCCAAGCCAGTATCTTGGTGCTTGTTTGAAAGTTCTGGTGATGAGGCATTCTGCCAGATGATACTGACAGTTGGCTCAGGGAACTATCCGACAGGATCCACCATCTCCTTTTCTCTCAGGACATTAAGGACATTACGTGCTGACCACTGCTTGATCGCCATGTGGTCAAAGCTGTGTTTCTGGAAAAATTTCTCCACGAAGAACAGATGCTGCGGTACGGTCCAACTACTTGGAGCGTTCCATGGCAGTGTGGCCAGACCCATCCTCCGCAACATTCGGGGTAGCTCGAACCTCATAAAGTAGTGGCACTTGGTGTTATCGTACCAAGGATCTACACACAGCTTGATGCAGCCGCACACAAAGGTGGCCATCAGAATGAGGGTGGCGTTGGGAACATTTTTCCCTCCATTCTCCAGAGATTTATGCATCGCTTCCCTCCGGACACGATCCATCTTAGATTTCCAGATAAATTTGAAGATGGCCTGGGTGACTGATGCTGTGCATGATTTGGGGATAGGCCAGACCTGCTCTACGTACAATAAAATGGACAGTACCTCACACCGGATGACCAGGGTCTTGCCGGTGATAGAGAGGGAGCGTTGCTCCCACAAGCCCAATTTCTGCCTTACTTTGGCGAAGCGCTCTTCCCAGTTTTTGGCACATGCCCCCGCAGCTCCAATCCACATCCCCAGCACCTTAAGGAAGTCTGCCCTGACGGTGAAGGGGACAAAGGATCTGTCAGCCCAGTTCCCAAATAACAAAGCTTCATCTTGCCCCAGTTCACTTTGGCTCCCGAGGCCAGCTCGAACTGCTCACAAACTTGGAGGAGCCTGCGAACAGACGACAGGTCCAAGCAGAAGACAGCCACATCATCAATGTACAGGGAAGCTTTGACTTGCATGCTTCCACTGCCTGGCACGGTAACCCCTTTAATGCCTGAGTCCTTTCTGATGAACTCAGCAAAGAGTTCAGTGCAACACACAAAAAGGATGGAGGAGAGAAGGCAGCCCTGACTGACTCCAGACCTGATCTGAAAGTTATCTGATTCCCACCCATTGATTGAGACTGCGCTACTGATGTCTCTGCAGACTTGTTGGATCCAATTGCGGATTCCCTCCCCAAAGCCCATTTTGGAGAGCACCTTCATCACGTAGATGTGCAATATTCTGTCAAACGCCTTCTCCTGGTCTAGGCTGATGAGGCAGGTGTCCATCTGCCTGGCCTGCACGTAGGCAATTGTATCCCTGAGTAGCGCAAGGTTATCAGAGGTCTTCCTGCCGGGTA
Source organism: Mustelus asterias (assembly GCF_964213995.1). Classification (NCBI taxonomy): domain Eukaryota; kingdom Metazoa; phylum Chordata; class Chondrichthyes; order Carcharhiniformes; family Triakidae; genus Mustelus; species Mustelus asterias. The sequence goes on along the minus strand of NC_135820.1, from coordinate 1,593,509 downwards.
CAGCACAGGTTGGATCAGGATGGATCACCGACCCCAGAGCAGACTTGACCCGGTTCGCGATGACCTTGGCCAGTATTTGGTAATCCACAGTCAACAGTGAAATGGGTCGCCAATTTCTAATTTCTTCCCTTTCCCCCTTCTGCTTGTAGATGAGGGTAATGATGCCTTTCCTCATGGATTCTGACATTGCCTTCCAGAAGCATACTCTTGTATACTTCCAGCAGGTCCGACCACGTCAACTCCCACAACGCCGAGTAAAACTCAGCCGGTAAACCGTCGCTTCCAGGAGTTTTATCCATTTGAAAGGACTCAACGGCCTTTGTCAGCTCATCCAGAGAGAACGGTTTGTCCAGGCTCTCCTGCTCACTGTTGTCTAAGACCTCCGTGATAGACGACAGGAAAGACTGGGAGGCCGTGCTGTCTGTTGGCTTCAAGTCACAGAGTCTGGCGTAGAAGGATTTGCAGATCTTCAGAATGTCAGACTGCGATGATTTTACAGAGCCATCTTCTTCCTTCAAGCTGCTGATCACAGAGGTTTCTCTGTGCACCTTTTGGAAGAAGAAACGCTGGCACGTTTCATCCTGCTCCTTGGAGCGGACCCTCGATCGGAAGATGACTTGGAGGCCGCCGAGGCAAAGAGCGAGGCTTGCTGGCTCTTTCACCTCCCGGACATCCTCCTTGGCATCAACCCCCATCAACTGCAGTTGGAGTAGATTCTGCGCGCTTTTCTGGTCTCGGGACATTTTCCCCCGTCTCTCCCTGGCTTCTGAATCCCTTTTCAGATGAAGAACCTTTTGATGTTATCCTTGGTTGTTTCCCACCAGAGCGATGGAGACTCAGAAAAGCGTTTCACGGTTCTCCAACACTGGTAAACCCTTTTGAGTTCCTCGAGGTTCTCTGGGGTCAGCAGTTCTACGTTTTGCTTCCAGGATCCCTTGCCCATTTTCTGCTTTTCCTCTAGATGACATTCAGCCAGTAGGAGGCAGTGGTCAGAGAAGAACACCGGTTTGACATCGGTGGACCTGACCGTGAGCGCGCGGGACACAAACAGGAAATCAATTCTGGAGCGTACAGACCCGTCTGGCCGTGACCACATGTATCTATGCTGAGCTTCGTCTGCAGGGTTGCTGAAGACAGCGTGCAGCTTGGCATCTTTGACTGTTCCCAACAGGAGTCTGGGCAGAGCATCCAGTTCATTTTCGGCCCTGCTGGATCGCACGGCTGTGTCAACGATACAGTTCAAGTTCCCACCCGGAATGATTGGCCGGGAGGTCGTGAGCAGCAGTGGCAGCTGTTGAAAGACTGCCAGCCGTTCACTCTGAATGGGAAGGGGATGCACTTATCACCCCGAGAGGGCAGTTCTTGTACGTGACATCTGCTACGAGGAGGTATCCACCCACCACCTCCTTAACTTCGGAGATGGTGAAGTTGCGTCCTTGCAGCAGAATGCCGAGGCCAGACGAACGGCAGTCATTCCCACCTGACCAGATGGACGGTCCGTGCGACCACACAACTCGATCAGCGCCTGTCACTGCTGAGGTGAGGTATTCCACACTCCTGCAGGAACAGGAGGTTGGCCTTGATATTGGCCAGGTAGGTTAGGTTGGCCGCACATCGCAAAGTGTCTTTAATACTTTGCACATGAATGGGTGCAAACTTCAAAGACATTTTTAAAGCTTAAAAGATTTGACAGTTCTTACATGTCCAGAGTCTTTCAATCAGCTCCAGTTGCTGCATGCCTGTGGTGCTGACTCTGCAGGGATACAGGGCTGAGGTAGCAGTCCGACACTGCCTCAGGTCCCCGACCGTGACTGGGTGACATCGACGGTGTTCTGTAGCCCTCGGTTGGTGCCGGGGTTGCAGGCCGGTCTCCGCCTTGGATGTTGCTGCTGCTGTTGGTGTCCTCGTTTGTGTTTCCCGGGGTCAAGAGAGTCTCCGCTGCACTGTTGCTTCCGATGGCTGGATGTTCCCCGGCTGTTTCGTTGTTCGTGGTCTGCTGCTGCTGTGGTTCCTGTGCCGCTTTCGTGCTGAGCCTCTTGTTGTTCCATCGGTTGCCAGCTTGTTTTCCCTCGTCTGAGGAGGCGTAGCCAATGAAGGTTCCAGCTGCGGGGGATTTCCTTTCGTGGTCCTTTTTTCAGGAGATTGGGTCCCACCAGGGCTCCTTGAGATCTCCACCCTCCTGCTGCATGGGTTGTACCGCCTTCTGCTGGGGGGTGTGGGTGTCATCGTGCTGTGCTGGGGCATCCACCTTTTCTTCAGAAGCTTTCTCTGTGCCAGCTTCTTTTGCGGTGGAGTTCTTGTTCTCGGAGGAGGCAGGAGTTTCCTTTGCTTTGGCCTTTCTCGCTCCGCCACTGGTGATCTGGACATAGGTTAGCTTTCGTTTGGGGCAGATCTTGTAGACATGGCCAGCCCCCGCACAGGTTGCAGCATTTGCTTTCTTTGCAGTCATTTGTTGAGTGTCCCTCCTGCAAGCAGTTTCTGCAGAAGGTGGTGCTGCAACTTGCGGCAGAATGGCCGGTTTTCCCACAGATGCGGCACACTCATGGCTGCCCCGTGTAATAGAGGAAGCCTCAATTCCCTCCAATGGCAAAATTGGAGGGGGTGCAGAAAGCCTCCCTTGGGGTCGGTCTTCAGGGTGACTTTCACCTGTCTTTTACATGTCCAGACCCATACTTGTCCATCACATCCACGCTCTCTCCCTTCACCTCCACATACCTGGAGAGGAATGTCAACATGTCCGCCGCAGGGACGAAGGGGTTATACATTTGGAAGGTGATAACCCGGTTCCGCTGCAACATAATGGTGAACAGAGGCTCCGCTGTCAGTATAGGGAGGGGCCCCTCTTTGCCTTTTTCCTTCAACGCTGTCAGGCTTTTGAAGCTGACATCAACAAATGGCTGCTTGTTGTACTGCGCCACACCGTAGAAGTCTGCTGCTTGGAATCCACAGCACTCGAACAACACCTTCTTCATGAGGTTATCCCGATCCACAGGCGAGCCTCCTCCTGAAGTCTTCACCCGGATCGTATTTGGCAGCCCTTCACCTGTTGCTGTCGGAGCAGCTGCAGTTATAGCTCTAAAACATTGAGTCTAAACTGTTCTGGCGTTAGGTCCAAGCCAGGAGCTTGAAACTGGCATAAAGATCCACCAGTAGCAGCAGAACTCAAGTGGCCCATTAAAGAGATTTGTGCATGTCATCCAGACTGACAGCACGATGCTGCAGTGAAGGAGTGCTGGACTGTCAGAGGTCCTGTCTTTCAAAGCGTGCGAGACTGCACATTGTCTCCAGGCCACGTTTTACTATCAAGTAAAATTGGGTAAAGTCGGGTGTGAGGGGAGTAGCACGATCCGCGTCCGCCTCTGCGCCGGTTCCCCCTTTACCAAAGCCTGAAAATGGCTGTGATCGGGACTGCGCCTGAAACTGGTGTGACAGCCATTTAAATGTATTTAAATTGACAATGGGCTGCACGCCCAACGTTATCGGCACTTCCCCCTTTACCACCGTGTTCACCCATCCAGAATCGGCACAAAACGGACATGTTCCACAAACGTCCGATTCGGGTGCTCCGGTTAGTGAGAAGGTAAGTGCCAAGCGTTCGACGGCTCTCTGCCTGAGATCGGTGGGTGGTGGGTGGGGAGGGGGCAGGTGTTCCAACAGCTCTCTGCTTGAGATCAGTGGAGGGGAATGGGGGGGTCCGCTGCCATTCTGCCTGTGATCAGTGAAGAGGAAGAGAGATCCGCTGCCACTCTGCCTGTGATCAGTGAAGGGGAAGGGAGACCCACTGCCACTCTGCCTCTGATCAGTGAAGGGGTAGGGGGGCCTGCTGCCACTCTGCCTGAGATTGGTGAAGGGAAAGGGGCAGGAGGGGCCCACGATCGGTCTGGGTGGCGGAGGGGGTGGGGAGATAAGGGGGTCAGTTATGTTGGGGCAATGTCTTTGGGGACCAGGGGGAGGCATTATCCGGCCTGGGAGCGTTGTGTCAGGGGAGCCACATTCTAACATTTATTTTTACTGCACATGCACAGTTCAAGGTGCCGATCGGAGCAGCAGGAATTTGGGTGCGTTAAGCCCTGCCCACAGGCTTCTGAAGCACGAATAGGAATTGCTGATATTTCTGCAGGCAGAATGTGTATGGGGGTGCCTGAGAACGGGTCTAAAAGTCGGATCTGAAACACTCCCAGTTGTGTGAGAGAGGGTGAGTGTGTGTGTGTGTGTGTGTGTGTGTGAGAGGGAGTGTGCGTGGATGCGATAAGGGAATGAGTATCTGTGTGTGTGTGTGAGAGAGGGAGTTCAGTGTGCGTTAAGAGGGGTGAGTGTATCACAGAGAGAGAGGATGAGTATGAGAGACGGGTGAGTTTGTGAGAGAGAGCGAGTGAGTGTTTACGAGAGAGGAAGGTCGTGTGTGAGTGTGCGGGGGGGTGAGTGTATGAGAGAGGGAGTTAGTGATTGTGAGGGAGTTAGAGTGTGTGGGAAATGGAGTGTGTGTGTGTGAGAGGATGAGTGAGTGTGTGCGACGGAGTGAGTGTGAGGGGAAGAGCAGAGTGTGCGTGAGAGACGGTGAAGAGCGTGTGTGAGGGAGGGCATTGAGTATGAATGAGGAGGAGTTGAGTGTGTGTGAGAGGGAGTGAGTGCACTTGAGTGAGAGAGTAGAGTGTGTGAGACAGGGCGGTAGGGTGTGTGTGAGAGAGGGGAAGTCAGTGTTTGGGAGGGTGAGTGTGTATGTGTCCAATACAGGCATCAGCTTTCCAGCATCATTCCTCCCATTAAAGGTGAGAAAATGTAAGAATTAAATATGTTTTAAAATGAGACTTTCCAGATTACCGCCTCTGAAACTGGGTATTACTTCCAGGGACAATGTTGGAGCGTGGGAGGGTGTTTTGGTCAGGGGTAAATGTGAGAGGGTCATGTAGCTGGTGAATGTATTTGTGACCATGTTCCTCTTCATAAATCCGTACAAGTGCACAGATGTAGTCAGAAAAGACTTGTTTACATTTGGTTCCTATGTTTGAACCTATTTCATGACAAAAAGGGGCGTCGATATTAAGAGAAGTCTTGTGGCTCCCTGGTGCACTGGGGAGGTCACTAAGATTCTACAGCACGAGAAGTTTGGGAAGCCCGGATTGATTTTCTGCCTACTGTACAACTGCACCATTAACACCGCAGATTTCACTTTGTAAACAAGTCTATAATGTGGCACTTTGTCACAATGACATTATCACAGAAAACAAAAGAATCTTTCACCTAAGTTCCCAATTTTGGTCAGAATTCTTACATTTCGATTGCTGTTTTGAATTCCACATTGTCATCCATTTGATGCCCAGTTCCTTTGCATATTCATCCCCATACCAGACCAGCAGCTCACAGCGAGGAGGAACAGGCTTGCAGGTCCTGTAGTAAATTTTGCCTTGGTGCTGAAAGGCCACAAGGTTCTGCTCCTCCTCCTTCCTGGCACAGTTAACAAATCTGGAACATAAGTGAATACTCAACTGGTGAAAGCTCAGTTCACATTGTTGCATCAATACACAATGAGAAACATGTTCGTGTCGTGTGTGACAATAACAGGGGATATCTCCACCCATTGCCAAATTTCACCTTCAAGCACACTGTCAGAAGGAGACCAGTGGTCTCAGTGGAGACCAATCACTTCAGTGTAGGTGTCAAAAACAGTCACCTCAACATTTCTGGGAAGATGGATGGGGGGAGGGGGTGGATTTTCGGGGAGGTGGTAGACGTGTCCAGAAATATGCATTTGCTGGTTTCAGAGTCTTCCTGCTGCACTTCCTCTTCTAGAATAAGCCGAGTATTTTGCAGCAAGCCATTTGTCAGGCACCATGTCACATATTAAACACATGTCAAGGGACAAGGATACCCTGCTGGGATCTTTACTCGGAAACCATCTCACTGCCCAACTCCCTTCATCTCCTGAATACTCACTCGGAACTATGCACATGTTTAAATTCAAAGGCTCTGGACCCTCAGTTTGTGTAAAATTAGTTATTTGCAAATCTGCACAAAGGTAGATCCAGGCTGTTCATTGCTGTGTTTGAATGTTGCCACAGCCACCCAGACTGAGAGGCTGTCTGGCTGTGGAGCAGAAACTCCTGCGGCATCATGCTGCAGCTGAGGATTGTAGAGCAAAGAGGAAAACACTGTGAGTCAGAGGGAGGAATGAGAAAATCAGTCCAATCAGCTGGAGAGACAGGGATGGCTTCAGGGTGATCATTCAGCCTCGGGAAGATTGGCTGGGGCCAAGGTGCTCAAATCAGGACAATATTGTATCAGTTTTCCCTTACCTCATCCAATTTGAATTAGATTCATCCTTCGCGTCAATATATTCAAAATCCTGCTTGCCTTTACTGATCTGCAGAAAGGTATTTTCATAAAAGATTATTCAAAGTTTAGAAAATCAATTTGATCTTGATCAAAGTCATCAAGCTGAATACAAATGGCAAAGAGTTGGTCATGGCCTCTCACTTCTTGCAATAAAACTTAACCAAACCCTTATCTGATTTCTGTGATTATTCCATTGAATTAGAAAGCCCAGAGCTGCATACAAGCTACAAACACAGAGGTGGTGAACAGTTTCACGGAGCTTCACAAAGTCAGTCTTCGAGCCATAGAGGTTTACAGCATGGAAACAGGTCGTTCGACCCAACTTGTCCATGCTGTCTTTCTTTCAACCACTAAGCTAGTCCCATTTGCCCGCATTTGGTAACAGATATTGACTATCTCGCTGATCTACGCCCCTCATTATTTTATCAACCTCTATAACATCCTAATAAGCCTCCTGCACTCCAAGGAAAAAAGTCCCAGTCTATCCAGCCTCTCCTTATAACTCAAACCATCAAGTTCCGGGAGCATCCAAGTAAATCTTTACTGCACTCTTTCTAGTTTAATAATATACTTTCTATAATAGGGTGACCAGAACTTTCTATAATAGGGTGCACAATATTCCAATTGTGGCCTTACCAATGTCTTGAACAACTTCAACAAGATGTCCCAACTCCTGTATTCAATGTTCTGACCGATGAAACCAAACATGCCGAATGCCTTCATCGCCACACTGTTCACCTGTGACTCCACTTTCAAGGAGCTATGAACCTGTACCTACCCCTCGATCTCTTTGTTCTATAACTCTACCCATCGCCCTACCATTAACTGAGTAAGCCCTGCCCTGGTTCGATCTGCCAAAATGCATCACCTCGCATTTATCTAAATTAAACTCCATCTGCCATTTGTCAGCCCACTGGCCCAATTGAACAAGATACCGTTGCAATCCGAGATAATCTTCTTCACTGTCCACTATGCCACCACCCTTGGTGTCATCTGCAAACTTACTAACCATGCCTCCTAGGTTCTCATCCAAATCATTAATATAAATGACAAATAACAATGGACCCAGCACTGATCCTTGAGGCGCACCGCTGGTCACAGGCCTCCAGTTTGAAAAACAACCCTCTACAACCACCCTCTGTCTTCTGTCATCAAGCCAATATTGTACATAGGAATATAAGAACTAGGAGCCAGAGTAGGCCATCTGGCCCCTCGAGCCTGTTCTGCCATTCAAAACAAGATCATGGCTGATCTTTTTGTGGACTCAGCTCCACTTACCCACCCGCGCACCACAACCCTTAATTCCTTTACTGTTCAAAAATTTATCTATCTTTGCCTTAAAAGCATTCAGTGAGGTAGCCTCAACTGCTTCACTGGGCAAGGAATTCCACAGATTCACAACCCTTTGTGTGAAGAAGTTCCTCCTCAACACAGTCCTAAATCTGTTCCCGCTTATTTTGAAACTATGCCCCTTAGTTCTAGTTTCACCAGCCAGTGGAAACAACTTCTCTGCTTCTGTCTTATCTGTTCCCTTCATAAGCTTACAAGATCTCCCCTCATTCTTCTGAATTCCAATGAGTATAGCCCCTGTCTACTCAGTCACTCCTCATAAGCCAACCCTTTCAACTCCGGAATCAACCGAGTAAATCTCCTCTGCACACATTCCAGTGCCAGTATATCCTTTCTCAAGAGGAATGTGCTTACCCTGAACCATGATTAACACACTTTTGAGGAATAATCCCTGAACTAAGTGAAGATATCAATGCTCTCTGTCATGTTGCCACCTCTTCCACAACTTCCTCCTAACCTTAGCCTACTCCGTGCTGACCATTTCCCACTCAGATATCTCAAAGACTAACTCATCGCTCCCTCATGGCACCACTTCCCCAACATTGGGAAATCGTGTTAGTTTTGTAAAAAATCAAGGCAACCGTCAACGAGAGACCCATGATAGTCTCAACTCAGCCAAAGAACAAATTATCCTGATTTCCAATGTTCACTTCCTCATGTGTGCAAAAGAATATCAATAAAGTGAAGGGGAGGGAAGATAGAGAACAAGAGATTGAAAAGAAGGAGAATGAAGGAAGAGGAACTGGTTGAGGGGTAGAAGAGAGAGCAGAGGGACAGGAGGATTGCAAAATCAGCTGAGGAGAGAGGTGAGAAAAAGGAGAGAAGGTGTGAGCAGTGAAATGAAAAGTGATTAGAAATAAGGAATGAGTGGGATAACGGAAGACAAACAGGGACAGATAGAAATCAAAATTTGCCTCGGACAACAGCTGAGATTTATCCGAATGACGAATTTTCGGCTGGGGGAAGAGATTTAATCTAAAGGCGAGAGGTTGGGGGGGTCTGAGTTGGTCTTCAGTGAGAGGCGTTTTGTCCAGATGAAGCTCTGGGCCTGAATTCTCCAATCTCACCCGTGTCTGGGATTCTCCAGTCCCGCTGCTGTGAATGGAGATTTGGCCAAGCACCAAATTCTCCATTCTCATTGACAGTGGTGAAGTGTATGATCTTGAAAAATTTTGACTTTTGATTGCTTTCTTAATATTGACAAAGGATCTCTGTAGAATGCTGCAATTAACTTGGATGTATCTTTGGTCCCAGTGGGGTGAATTAAAATGATTTATCCTGTTGTGGTGTTTCGTGGGTTTCAGCCTGATTGAGGTGTATTTGCTTTTTGTTTTCTGTCAGTGGTGATTCCGACTCAAAGCTTTCCTTGGCTGCTGCCAGACCTCCAATGTGCAAATCCAGTAATCCAGTCTGCACTTGTGAACATATCTACATGTTTTCAAACCAAATGAATAAATCAGCCCAATCGGCTCGAGAGATGGATGCGTTCAGGGTGATCATTTGGGCCCTGGGAGATTGGCTGAGGCCAAGATGCTCAAATCCTGACAATATTGTTTCAGTCTTCTCTTACCTCATTCCAATTTGAATTAGATTCATCCTTCACATCAGGTAAAGCTCAATAAAGCTGATTTGTCTTCGCTTGTTTTCTATTTATCAGTTCCATCCAGTAGCAACCAGGAACAGAAATCTTAAATAACTTGTTGAAACTGCATTCAGATAAAGCCTGAACTTTCTCTTGAAACAAGTAAGAAAGTTGAGAACCATTTTCAGAACTCACCATCCATGAATATCCACTGACAGCAGCTGACTCTTCATTTGATATGACTCCTTCATAAGGTCCAAAGTGAACTCCTTTGGGAATAATCTTTCCTTCATTCCATACACCAAGACCCGCTTTTCGAATTTTTGAAGTTGCGATGCTCAGACCCTCTGGAAGGGTTAAGCGTGCTCTGTCTGGTTGGCTGAATTCAACAACCATGTCCTTGATGAATATTGGAGGACCATGCACAGGACATTCTTCAATGAAGAATGTCTCACAATCTTCACAAACTATCAGAAAACAAATTAATTAAAGATCAATCAGGATTTAAGTTCATTATTCAGGGTTTATAAATGTGATGGGGCTTTTTCTGAGAAGGGGAAGATGACCTATCATCGGTCTTTATTGTATAATTGCAATTCAGTTTGCAAATAGAAGCAGGATCTTTCTGTGATTGATCAGATGGTGAAAGTGGCTGGATACCTTCCCTTACTGAAAATAACATCCAGTGCCAGTCAGATCTTCCCCATTCTGTTGTACAAAGGGGTTTGTTGTGGGAAAGGTGTTCAGTCCTTCACTCCAAGAGGCAACACTGATATCGGGAACAATAACAATGCAAACTCTGGCAAAAGTATCTCCAACTAAGCTCCGCCTGAAAAGATGTGCATGGACAGCACTGGAACTTTGAAAGTGGAGACTGAATTTCAAGGAAGGCTGAATATCATGCGTGCAATAACAAGCTACAATTACAGAGACAATTACAAATTGTCACTACCCACATACCATCCCATACTGAGGGACTCCAAACTTGATTCTTAAAGTATATTGAATAAATGTAATGAAATGTATTGCCGAAAATAGACAAAGGCTGTTATTCCTGTAACCAGAGGATTTGAGTTTACAAAAGCAAGAAGTCATATTCTATTTTATTGCACAATTTCAGAATTATAACCAGCAGTTTGGGATTATTTTTGTGATTATATTAAGTTAGTGAAGAAGAATTAGTGCCAGGCAAACACAGGCCTTCACTCCTCCCCTGCCACTACGCTGTGCTGTATTGCTGTCGCAATGCCCTGGCTTACCAAGGCCTTATGTCATCAGACTAACCCTCCCAATAAATTCTTCCTGATACAAAGATTGGATACTTTGTACATACACAAGTAGTCATCATCACAAAGTTCTCTTTCTTCGGTGTAAACTTTTCCCTCTCTATTTCTTAAATTGTATCTTCTACTTTCAATCTCTTTGGTCGTCTGTTGATTTGAAGATCCCACACTATTTCCAGCACAAGCAACTGCGGAATAAATCAAAAACATCATGGACAGAACTTGAACAAATCAACTGTAATTCTTCGTACACAAAACGTTGTCTGTTTGAACAGCAGACATTGAAGATATTTACATAGTACAGATGGACAGGCAGTTGGTACAACTTCAATCACTCCTGCACTGGTCACATTAACACAAGAACATAAGAACTAGGAGCAGGAGTAGGTCACCTGGCCCCTCAAGCCTGCTCCGCCATTCAATAAGATCATGGCTGATTTTTTTGTGGACTCAGCTCCACTTACCCGCCCACTCACCATAACCCTTAATTCCTTTACTGTTCAAAAATGTATCTATCCTTGCCTTCAAAACATTCAATGAGGTAGCCTGCTACCTGAACTACTTCACTGGGCAGGGAATTCCACAGATTCACAACCCTTTCTCTGAAGAAGTTCCTCCTCAACTCAGTCCTAAATCTGCTCCCCCTTATTTTGAGCCTATGCCCCCCTAGTTCTAGATTCACCTGCCAGTGGAAACAACTTCCCTGCTTCTATCTTATGTATTCTCTTCATAATCTTATATGTTTCTATCAGATCTCCCCTCATTCTTCTGAATTCCAAAGAGTACAGCCCCGGTCCACTCAGTCTCTCCTCATAGGCCCACCCCCTCAACTTCGAAATCAACCTCGTGAATCAACTCTGCACCCCCTCCAGTGCCAGTGTATCACTTCTCAAGTAAGGAGACCAAAACTGTACACAGCACTCCAGGTGTGGCCTCACCAGCACCTTATACAGGTGCAACATAACCTCGCTGTTTTTAAACTCCAGCCCTCTCGTAATGCGTGACAAAATTCCATTTGCCTTCTTAATTACCTACTGCACCTGCAAACCATATGATACATGCACAAGGACACCCAGGTCCCTCTGCACAGCAGCATGCTGCAATTTCATACCATTTAAAAATTGGTCCATTTTGCTGTTACTCCTACCAAAATGGATGACCTCACATTTACCAACATTGCACTCCATTTGCCAGACCCTTGCCCACTCACTTAGACTATCTATATCCCTTTGCAGACAATCAACATCCTCTGCACACTTTGCTCTGCCACTCATCTTAGCGTCATCTGCAAATTTGGACACATTACACTTGGTCACCAACTCCAAATCGTAAACAATTGCAGTCTCAACACTGATCCTTGAGGTACACCATTCGTCACTGGTCGCCAAGCAGAAAAACACCCATTTACCCCCACTCTTTGCTTTCTGTTAGTGAACCAATCCTCTATCCATGCATTCCCCGCAACACCTGCACGTTTATCTAATGCAGGCACCTTGTCGAATGTCTTCTGGAAATCCAGATACACCACATTCACAGGTTCCCCATTGTCCACTGCGCATGTAAAGTTCTCAAAGAATTCCACCAAATTAGTCAAACATGACCTGACCTTCATGAACCCACACTGCTTCTTTCCAATGAGACAATTTATATCCAGATGTCTCGCTATTTTTTCCTTGATGATAGATTCAAGCATTTTCCCTACTACATATTCGACATAGAGAAAATCATCCTTGAAATTTCCCCAAGTATTTAAAATCAGTCTACATTACTGAAATCCTTTATTCCAGGACAAAAACCTATATTGGATTCACTACGAGCATCACTTTCCCAAACTAATGTACCTGTTTCTTTGTTGATATTTTTAACGGAAACTGTCTCTTCCATAGCTGAGACAGTGTCATTCGGGAAGCCCCCAAAGCCATCATTTTTATCCTCTTCTGAAGGGGATGCAATCGATGATGGATCTTTTTGGTTCTAAATGGAGAAAATGTGGATTTTTCATTTTTTGTATTTGTATTTATCGATAATCCACTCCGTTATTTATGATATATTTCCTAATCAAAGGTGTCCCACAACCCATCTGAGAAAACCAGTCGCTCACCAGTGTAGCATCAAGCTTAACATTTCAGAAAGTTCCCAGGTTTGATACAATCCTCCTGTGTTCTGTTCGCTGATATCAGCAATTGGAGCAAACTCATGCACAATCGCTGGAAGAGAAGTAGTTTTGTCCAACAAACAACATAGAATTCTACCTGAGGTACACAAGCAACTGGAAATTTCTCACACATGGCACTATCTATTTGAATTTAAGCACATCCACATGTCTACAAGGCAATTACAGAAAGAAAATCCACAATTGAGGAATTATCTGTGTGAGTAAATAATAATCAGATACTATACTCGGTTTTCTTTCATTCGCTCAGCTTTTCTGACGAAATTAAAGTATGCTCTATCGGTGTTAATTATTATCCATTCTCTTGTTCAAATCACTACACAGCAAATATTAACAAGAAAATCAAGACTCAGAGATCATGAAATGAGAGCTTGATCATGATGCCTTCCAACACCACACACAAACTGATTTTTCCAGTGGAGCTCAAGACGTCAAAACTGCAGTGACCCTGATTCAGCCCAGCTGTAGCTTTCAGTGACTTATCAATGATCACTGAGGTTTATCTTTGTGAACCATACTCTGGAGCCTCATGGTTACAAATAAAGTTAATGTCCACCATCTAAGAAATTTGGAACAATTTATTCATCAACAACATTACGAAAAGTTAATTTTCCGAATCCCCAAGTCATGAAATTCAAACAGGACAAACTGCAGTTACAGAATGTAAGTACAAGTACAATTAAGTTACCAGGGACACTGAGCAGGCATGTCACATTGATAAAAGGAAACATTAAGTGTTGGAAAAGGGTGGGTTAAAATCCTGGAACTCTATCATACAAACCATAGAAATCATAGAAACCCTACAGTACAGAAAGAGGCCATTCGGCCCATCGACACTGCACCGACCACAATCCCACCCAGGTCCTACCCCCATATCCCTACATATTTTACCCGCTAATCCCTCGAATCTACGCATCCCAGGACACAAAGGGGCAATTTTAGCATGGCCAATCAACCTAACCCGCACATCTTTGGACTGTGGGAGGAAACCGGAGCACCCGGAGGAAACCCACGCAGGCATGAGGAGAATGTGCAAACTCCACACAGACAGTGACCCAAGCCGGGAATCGATCCCTACAAGCACTGAGGGTGTACCTACACCATGTGGATGGCAGCAGCTCAAGAAGGTACCTCATCACCACCATCTCAAGGGCAATTAGGGATGGACTAGCTGGTCACGCCCAATGAGCTGATATTAAATAAATGAAGACAGAAAATGCTGAAAGTGTGGAGAGGTCAATTTCAGTCTGAAGGCGAACAGCTGGTTAAAGTTAGAGATGGGATCCTGCAGCTCGATATCTTTCTGATGCTGACAGGCCTGCAGTGAATATCGAACAGCTTGTTTCCATCTGGATATAATTGTCTCGATAGAATTTCTGTCCATTGAATTACCTTTCTGATGGAAACATTCTCAGTCTTCTTGCTATCTTCATTCTTGAAAGGAAGCTTCAAGCTTCTCACCTCTTTGAAAGAATAATAATGATAGTTTAGATTTCTGTTTTCACATGTTTCTGCTTTTTATGTTAGCAGAGCGGCAATTCCAGAAATATGTAACATTCTGTATCTAAAGTCAGATCAAAACATAAATAAACTTAAAAATTAGACAAAGAAAGCTTACATTAATTTCCTATGTCCATATACAGGTACACGCAAAATGTTTCCAGTTCTCAGAGACTGGTGGAAGCCTCTGGGGCTGGGCTGAATCATCACCCAAGGAAATTATATTTCTGTTCAGTTAGTTCAATTTCCTTTGAATTTTTGGCTCAGTTACATTGTCCCATCACAGACTGTCATCCATTTAATGATTTTTAGTTCATTTTGTCTTATCAAATGAATATACACAAAAGTTAGCATCACACATTTAATCTGATTGGTCCTCGGGTTCCAGTCCCACTCTGGCAAAAGATGTTCAACTCCTTTGAAAACACAGAAGGCGAACAATTTACGCTGAATTCTGCTCCCTCAATGAAAGTGAGAGTTATACACAAAACTAAAGAAAAATGTCATTCAATTTATTTATCTTCCGGCTGTCTAAAACTCACAGTAAAGTAACTGTCCTTGACGAGCTCAAGGCAAGACTGATTATAATCAGGGTGAACAAAAAGTGCTTTGAATATTTTCATGAAGAAAACATTTTCAATTTACGTGGTGGGTTTTTCACAAGACGTTTAGGTGTCCAATCTTCATCTGAATTACTAGATTCATACACAGGAGGTTGACGCCCCCTGCCATGTCTTGACATGAATGCTGGCTTTGGTGCATTCAATCCTGCAAAAATTAAAATATTCCAATTACCTGCAGTATTTAATTTGACTTCGCTTACTGACATTAGGTACATGCTGAATTAATCCAACCATTTTAGAATATCAGGAAAGGGTAGTACAGAGAGTTTCTTTCCACCTTTGGCAACTGAATTTAAATTCTGCCCAACCTCCTCAGATGAAAAGGGGATTTCATCTCATGCTAGAGTGCTGGAAACATAGCACTCAGACCCATGACATCGAAGAGTCTTCTCAAAGTTGTTATTTCTGGTACCTCACTGATCCCTATTCCACCAATTGCAGAGTTGAAAGAAAGGAGCTTTACATTTGTGACAGCTGATGGTCACTCTCTGATCCTGAGGAGTAAATAAACCTGTTGGACTTGAACCTGGTGTTGTGAGACTTCTTACTGCCCGGAAAGGCAGGGCAATAATGACATCTGAGATGCACAGTTTGCCTCCATTATACCTGTGCTAGAATCTATATAGAGAAGGAGTGAGGGAGGAAACTTCAATTTTTCACCCAGTTCCATTCATTTCTCCATCAAGTGAAACAGAATAGTACTCTTCACTTTACTTTTTTTTTCATGAGATTTGGGCATCACTGGTTGGGCCAACATTTATTGCCCATCCCTAATTGAACTGAGTGGCTTGCTCGGTCATTTCAGAGGGCAGTTAAGAATGAACCACAATGCTGTAGGGTTGGAGTCACATGTAGGCAGATGAGAGATTTCCCTCCCTAAAGGATTAGTGAACCAGATGGGAGAGTTTTACAACAATGGTTTCATGGTCATCGTTAAATTGTTATTTCCAGATTTTATCGAATTCAAATTGCACCCTCTGCCATGGAGGGATAAAACTCGGATCCCCAGAGCATTGCCCTGGATTACGAGTCCAGTGACAATACCACTGCACACCGCCTCTCCACTGCTTTCAAACAGTCTCTGTCTTCTTCCGAACTGCAATATTCCTCCTTATATCAACCAGGGTAATCTTTACCTTTATGAATGTGGATATTGAGTTGTTCGCTCATTTACCGTTCATGGTAATTTCTACACAAATCTGTGGTTACAAACCAATCATGACAAGAGGTCACAATTTTACCTTTCTGTGAAGGCCATTAGCTCTCTGATATAAATCATTATATTTCATTATGGTGTAAAATGGCCAATATCGATTGGAAATCAATTGTTGGAGACACTGGTGCATCATCGGTTTGGAAGCTGTCCTCTCAAGGAAGGGAGGATGTGAGGGAAAAGTGTACATACCCTCACGCATCTTTCAAAACTGCAATGACAGGTGCTGAGGAAGACTGCTACCAAACACACTTTCAGCTACATTCAGTAGTTTGCTTGATAGAGATTAGTGGGGCTGGAAAGAATCTCATAACATGAAAGCTGTCAGCTTCTTAAAGTCGATTATTTGTGAAAATGTTCTGCACAATAATAGTTTAGAACATAGAACAGTACAGCACAGCACAGGCCCTTCAGCCCTCTATGTTATGCCGAGCTTTGTCCGAAACCAAGATCAAGCTATCCCACTCCCTATCATTCTGGTGTGCTCCATGTGCCTATCTAATAACCGCTTGAAAGTTCCAAAAGTGTCTGACTCCACTATCACAGCAGGCAGTCCATTCCATCCCCAACCACTCTCTGAGTAAAGCACCTACCTCGGACATCCCTCCTATATAAACGCTAACACACTATAGGCCTTCTGCACGGCTCTATCCACTTGAGTGCAACCTTCAGAGATCTGTGGATATGAACCCCAAGATCTCTCTGTTCCTCCACATTCCTCAGAGTCCTGCCGTTGACCCTGTAATCCGCATTCAAATTTGTCCTACCAAATGAATCACCTCGCACTTCTCACGGTTAAACTCCATCTGCCATTTTTCGGCCCAGCTCTGCATCCTATCAATGTCTGAATTTGTTTTAAATTCACAAAGATCACAAACTCCCACATGCAATGTGGGTTGGGCAGTTCGCTCATTTCCAGCACAGTGACATAGCATTGGGAGTAATGATCTGACTTTAGCTTGGGAAGGAGTAAAAATATCGATCGAGAGATTAACATTTCTTGACAATACAGTTTTCCTGCTGGAAAGTACACATGAGCTGGTCCGGTGAGCAAGGATCAGCTTTCCCATCTCCCACATCACATTGCCGCTAACACTCAGACAGGATTTTTCACTGCAGCATTCCTGATGCACAGAAGAAAGAACATTTGGAAATTCAGCTGGTTATTTCACAGCCGTTAGTTTAATATTCAGAGGCTCACAGCCTGATGCTGGGGAATTTCTCAATATTCATTCCTGAAGTCTCAGCACTGATGAAATGGAAATTCCCAGACAAAATGTCTGTCCTCTTCAGAGATTGTCCACTTGTGTGTAACATCGGAAGAATGCTGTGCCTGTGTGTGTCAAAGTTTTCAGAAGGGGGAGTGAGAAATGTAGAAAGGAAAACATCACTGATTTTGTACAGACCTATAGCAAGCATGGCCTCATAGTTCCGCTTCACATTCTTATACCGGACCTTTTCCCATTCACTTAGCTCTGCCCATTCATCTTTGGAAAAGTGAGCGGAAATGTCTTTAAACTGGTCTGTAATCTGGAAATGCAAAACAATTGTGATTCCTCACTCATCACTGAATCAGTAATATTCACCAACATAAGCTCTATAAATGTAGGGTTAGCCTCCCTGTCAGCTCTGCCATCCTGTATAAGAGTGACATCCACTCGAAAGCAAGGCCTCCATAATCACCGGTAGAAAACTGACATAAAGAACAGTTTCTCGACAAAACAATTCAATGAAGTGATGGTGAGATTGTTATTCATGTGATCTTGGGGTTGTGACTCATTAAAAACAGAACTGGACAAGGCCAAGAGGCACCACCTCGATCAGATCACCCCTCATATCCAGGGAAGTTCACTCCATATTTGATGGGAGCTAAGATGGAATGGAATGAAAAAGGCAAATTCAAAAACATGCTTTCAATTAAATTGGAACAACAGGACTGGGATCAACCTGGAAAAAGAAAGCTCAGAATTAATGTCACAGGGAAAATTATCAAGAACTGAAAGTCACCTGGTCAGATAGCAGGAAAAAAATAATTTAAACTTATATTTTGAGAAGGACTTTGTATATTTCCACAGGAAGGATCAATTAGATGGACTGAATTGTCTCTGATCAATATTGATATTTTTTATCCCATTGACACACTGGGGAACTCACTCACTCCCGACTGACAGTATTAATGTGACTGACCAGCTGAATCTACCCCATCACAAGCTGCAATAAATATCTAACTGACCAGCTGAATTTTATTTATTTATTCGTCACAAATAAGTACATTAACACTGCAATGAAGTTACTGTGAAATTCACCGAGTCACCTCAGTCCGTCGCCTGGTCAGGTCAATGCACCCTAACCAGCACGTCTTTCAAACTGTGGGAGGAAACTGGAGCACCCGGAGGAAACCCACGCAGACACGGGGAGAATGTGCAAACGCCACACAGACGGTGACCCAAGCACGGGAATTGAACCCGGATGCATGGAGCTGTGCGGCAGCAGTGCTCACCACTGTGCTCCATCTCAATCTGCAATAAATAACCAGACCAGCATTTTCTATCTGGTTTCCATTTCAAGTCTCCCAGGATCTTACCTCGGATTTCCTCTGCTCAGACAGGGTCTTTCCCTCTCCACTATCAGCTCTGTCACTCTTACTTTTACCCATCGCCTTCCTGAGAACTGGGCACCTGATTCACTCGACTTTTCCCGAGAATGTTTTCTGTGCTAATCTACCCCACAGGTCTTTGAATAGTTATGTCCCAGGTCTATTATTTCTTCCTTTTCTTGTTCCCTCACAATCTGAAATGAAGTCCAATCTCAGTTAAATACTTTCCCATCAGCAGCAGTGTCTAATGTTTATGGTACTAATGTCTGAAGCTGTCTTTTTTACTGACTTTCCCTCAGCCTAACACCACCACAATCTCTTTCTCACTAAAATTAAACACACCAGCTCCTGTCTCCCCTCAGGAAATTCAAATATTATCTAAAAAGCATCTGAAATATTAAATACAATTTATAAATTGAATTTGCCGAATAATAATCTAAATGCAAATAAATCCTTACAATACAAAACTATTCCAAACTAATTTTCCTATTTCATAAACTGGGAATAAAATTTCTAAACTGAATTATTATTTTTCTCACCAATTTATCAAATATAAAATTCAAATCAAAATAATGAAATTTAAATTTAAATTCTTTCAGGAAAAGATTCCTTGAATTTAGATCTAATGATTTGATGAAATAATCTGCAGTAATTTAATCTCTGCTCTTGTTTCTCTCTCAGGCAGTTTAAATAATTTCTCTGAATGATTGAAGTTTAAATTGTAGCTGTCGCTCTCCTCAGTTATTTCTTTCAGCTCCAGTCCCTCAGTGTGTGAAAGGTTGAAATGAATTGAGAATGATTTGCTCCCTCTGCCACACTCTGTTGACTATCTCCGTCCGCCCAGCCTCACTCCTCCCTCTCCCTCCTTCAGCCTCCCGCAAACTCAGCACCGTGCGGCCCCGCCGCCTCTATTTATATCCCCGACCCCTCCCTGAAGGACGACTTCAGCCTCGAGCTTCTTCTGCTCCTTGGCGCCTTTTTTCGAAGCCCTCGCGCTCCGTCTCCCCGGGCCGGCACGTGCTGGCGCGCAGGCGCACTCTCTTCGCACCGCCGGCGCTCGCGCCACCGCCCAACCGGGAAAGATTCTGCTCCAATTGTGACCTCTGCCGTGATCATTGCAGTCAGATTAATGCAATGTGCCTCACAAAATCACCTCAATAGCTTCACCTGCCACTGAAACAAGAACAAACCTTTCAATGAATAAAACTCATTATTCTGATTTACTCCACCTTTGCTTTCACTGGAAAGAATTTGGGATCAGCAAATTGAAGAACGGAACAAAAAGTCTGAAAGTTTGAAATACAGTTTTGTAAAACAGAGAAATGTTTCGACTGAAGAAAGGGAACTTTGCAAAGATGATTAGTTGTGTGTGTGCAAAGTAACCAATCCATTTCGTTAGGGCAGGAAGAATTAATTAGGAGGGTTGGGTTGGTGAGGTGACACAATGCCTGGGTAGAGCAGGGCATTTACAGAGCAATACAGCGTGTGACAGGAGAGGAATCCAGACCTGTGTTTACACACAAACTGGTGCTGATCGTGCTCCATGAATAAAAACACACACTCTCCCCCAAACATTTGATCATTTTGAAATTGTGTAATAAAATAGATCGCTGCTTTCAGTAATTGTAAGCAAATGATCCCCATTATGGAGAATAACATTGCCTTGTTTATTTAAGACAATCCTTTCAATTGCGGTCATTCGATTTCTGAAAGCCAGTGGTTCTTCTCATGGGCGACTCGCACCATTAGTGGACGGTGTATTTATCTGTTTTCATCCTGAAAATAATATCCAACAGATGGTGGAACTGTTCACTGAGAAACTATAAGGTATCGCAGTGAGAGGTTCGGGATATTTAGGCTTTCCGTGTGGATGCCTGAGGTTTTCCAAATCTAATTCATGCTCCATAAGCATCTGAGTTTTGTGACAGGCAGTCAGGACTCTAAATGAAGCCCAAGGGTATTTACCAAACAGAATTTCATTCAGATGTGGCTCCTTTTACTGAAGGGGTCAAACAGGGACATCACAGAGCAAGCCTCGCCCTCACAATGAGTCTCACCGTCAGATCAAACATCACAACAGGTTGATAACTGAGTATATTGGAGGCAGGAGGCTAAATAATCAGTTTCAGTGAAGGAAATGCAGTTGGACAGAATGCATTTTCGGACGTGGGAATCTGTTTCTACTTTCCAGATCATTCTGTCATTGTGAACTGAATGAAAGCCCCAGGAGTGTTTGATCAACTCTTTCATCAAGGTGAAGTCCACCTTAGCTGGTTCAGTCAAACCGTGAGATCACAGAGCAAGTCCCATCCTCACGCTGAGCGTCACAATGAGTTCAGACATCACAATAGCTTCAAAAACACAACAACTTTGAGTGAAAGAAATGGAACTGCACAGATTGGTACTAACTGCCCATCTATCTCGAAGTCAAGGGTGGTCGCCTGGAAGATCTGGACAAATTTACTTTGTGAACTGAGTGTGAGGAACAGCAACACCATCAAGCGATAGATTCGAGAGAAGGCTGAGGACATTGATAGCTTGTCTTTATTTTATTATTCTTTCACGGGAGGTGGGCATTGCTGGCAAGACCAGAATTTGTTGCCCTTGAATAAAGTGTTTTGCTCGGCCGTTTACAAGCCAGTTAAGAATCAACATGCGTACTGTGTAGCTTCTGACCATCATGATGAGCAATATAATCAGTATAACAGACCCAGTGATACTGAAGCGCAATCGGGTGGATTAATTGAAGTTGTTGTTGCGAGTTACTCTTCGTTATTGTTATTCATGGGAAATCTGTGTCATGGATGCTCGGACTGATGGTTACACAACCTCACTGTCAAATAATTCCTTATTGTCCCTCACCAACCGACTACAACCTGTTCTTGAATTTGTTTCTTACTCTTCTGTATCTCAACAAAACAGAATCTGCTTCTTGTCAATTTAGCTCAGCTTTGTGAAGTTTGAATCGAATGAAATTCAGAAATATTGTAAATAAACGCTATGATCATTTTTGCTCGAGTGATGTAAATATTTGTGCGCTGTGATTTGAGTCAATTAATGATGATGTCAGATACGGTGCCTTAAATTTTAGACCAGAGCTAAATGATTAGTTTTGAATATATGTGATGTAAAATGACAGCTAAATGATTGCTTTGGAGGGAAATTGATATTTAGTGAGTGCAAATGAAAGCCGTTGAACATAAATAATGTCAAACCTTTCAGGTAGGGTCTGATGTCTCTTGTATTCCAGTATCCTGAAAACTCATAGAAAGGTACCAATGTGGTGGATGGATTACTGAGCATGAACATTGGAAGTTTGGTGGCAGCCAAGGAACTACTTGAGGTGGAATAATCAACAACGGGAAGAAAGAAAGATGCAGTTGCCTCAGGGTTAGAAATGAGAATAAAAGTTCATTTGAACTTAAAAGAGGGGCTGGATTGAACCCCACCAGCTTCTAATATATAATGAGATGTCAAGTTTCTTTCTCTTTCCCATTGAGCCTCATGTTGTCCCCTCCCCCCATGAGTGGCTGAAGTGGGGCTTTGGCGCCTTTTTTCAAAGCCCTCGCGCTCCGGCTCCTTGGGCACGTGAGGCACGCGCTCACCTCACGCCGGGCAACGCGCTGATTGGCGGAGTTCGAATCACGTGTCACCTGTCCCAACGGCCCAGGGGGAGTCGCTGCTATAAATAGAGCCGGCGTCGAGAATCGAGCGGGAGAAAACAGGAGGCTGAGCTGGAGGAGGAGGGAGCGAGGCTGGGCAGGAGGAGGGAGCGAGGCTGGGCAGGAGGAGGGAGCGAGGCTGGGCAGGAGGAGGGAGCGAGGCTGGGCAGGAGGAGGGAGCGAGGCTGGGCAGGAGGAGGGAGCGAGGCTGGGCAGGAGGAGGGAGCGAGGCTGGGCAGGAGGAGGGAGCGAGGCTGGGCAGGAGGGAGAGGCTGGGCAGGAGGGAGAGGCTGGGCAGGAGGGAGAGGCTGGGCAGGAGGGAGAGGCTGGGCAGGAGGAGGGAGCGAGGCTGGGCAGGAGGAGGGAGCGAGGCTGGGCAGGAGGAGGGAGCGAGGCTGGGCAGGAGGGAGTGAGGCTGGGCAGGAGAGAGGCTGGGCAAGAGACTAACACTACAAAGTAAGCACACCGGCTCCTGTTTTCCCTCAGTAAATATTACTTTTTCACTGAAATAAATGATCACACGTCTAAAACATTAAATGCAATTTGCAAACTAATTTCCTCATAAAGCTGATGAAATTTAACTTAATTGTTTCAGAAAAAGCTCCATGTATTTCTCTCTCGTGATTTGATGAAATAATCTGCAGTAATTTAATCTCTGCTCTTGTTTTTCTCTCTCAGTTTAAATAATTTCTCTGAATGATTGAAGTTTAAATTGTAGCTGTAGCTCTCCTCAGTTATTTCTTTCAGCTCCAGTCCCTCAGTGAGTGAAAGGCTGAAATGAATTGAGAATGATTTGCTCCCTCTGCCACCCTCTGTTGACTATCTCCGTCCGCCCAGCCTCACTCCTCCCTCTCCTTCCTTCAGCCTCCCGCAAACTCAGCACCGTGCGGCCCCGCCGCCTCTATTTATATCCCCGACCCCTCCCTGAAGGACGACTTCAGCCTCGAGCTTCTCCTGCTTCTTGCCGCCTTTTTTTCGAAGCCCACGCGCTCCGCCTCTCAGGTTCGGCACGTGCTGGTGCGCAGGCGCACTCTCTTCGCACAGCCGGCGCTCGAGCCACCGCCCGTCAGGGGCAGGTGGAGCGCGGGTCACGTGTCTCCCTTCCAGCGTCCGGCCGCAGGGAGGTCCGAGGCTTGAAATAGAGGCGGTGCCGCTGTGCGGTGGGCGGGGCTGCAGAAGGGGCGGGGCTGCAGGAGGGGGCGGGGCACTGAGCTGCCTGTGTTTCGTCTTTCCACAAAGTTAATTCAGGAATGTTCTCATCATAAACCTCAGCAAGAGTCTTTATTGATTCAACCCTGGTTAACAGTTCAACTTACACATGGGAATAATTTAAATACAATACAGAATAGTACAAATCACAGTTTATTTCAGTGTATCTAACTTGTGTCAAATAAATTACAACAAATACAATTTTCAAATTCAAATTCTGCTTCAAATTTTATCAACAATTTCTTCAACTTTCAAAACAAAAACAAGAGAATTTTATTGGTTATCTTATGATTAAACAGTGAGAAGTTCATGTGGGAGGAGGTGTTTCCTGATGTGAATTTTGAAAGTTGCTGAATCTTTGAAGACTTCCCCACAATGAGGGCAGGTTTGAAAACAAGTGTGAGCTTTCAACTGACAGTTATAAACAAAGCTCTCTCCATAGTCTGTACATTTATAGAGTCTCTCTCCCGTGTGGATCCGCTGGTGACGATGGAGGCTGCCTAATCGTGTGAAACTCCTCCCACAGTCTGTACATTTATAGGGTCTCTCTCCCGTGTGGATCCGCTGGTGAACATGGAGGCTCCCTGATTCTGTGAAACTCCTCCCACAGTCTGTACATTTATAGGGTCTCTCTCCCGTGTGGATCCGCTGGTGAACATGGAGGTTTCCTAATCGTGTGAAACTCCTCCCACAGTCTGTACATTTATAGGGTCTCTCTCCTGTGTGGATTCGCTGGTGAACATGGAGGTGTGATGCCTGTGTGAAACTCCTCCCACAGTCTGTACATTTATAGGGTCTCTCTCCGGTGTGGATCCGCTGGTGAACATGGAGGCTCCCTAACTGTGTGAAACTCCTCCCACAGTCTGTACATTTATAGGGTCTCTCTCCTGTGTGGATTCGCTGGTGAACATGGAGGTTCCCTGAGTCTGTGAAACTGCTCCCACAGTCTGTACATTTAAAGGGTCTCTCTCCCGTGTGGATCCGCTGGTGAACATGGAAGTTACCCGAGCCTGTGAAACTCCTCCCACAGTCTGTACATTTATAGGGTCTCTCTCCTGTGTGGATTCGCTGGTGAACATGGAGGTTCCCTGAGTCTGTGAAACTGCTCCCACAGTCTGTACATTTATAGGGTCTCTCTCCTGTGTGGATCCGCTGGTGACGATGGAGGTGACCTGAGTCTGTGAAACTCCTCCCACAGTCTGTACATTTATAGGGTCTCTCTCCCATGTGGATCCGCTGGTGAACATGGAGGTTTCCGGCCTGTGTGAATTTCTTCCTGCATTCGGGACATTCAAACACCTTCTCTGCTGTGTGGATCCGTGGCTGGTGAAGATGTTCTGACTTTATGAATTTGTTCCCCTGTGCAGATTTTGTGGATGATCCCTCCTCTGCTTGATGCTGCAAAAGCCCATTGCTGGAAGGAGAGTTTTGTCTTTTTAAAATCTGCCCACTGGATTCAGGATGCCTTTGCATCTGGTTGACAAGAAAATCCACAGTGGAGAATGTAACTCTGCAGTAACAGCAAGGATGAAACTCATCTTGTTCCCCTGCTGGAGAAGAAAGATGGAAAATTGTCAGTGTGATCAAACATCTTGAAGATTCTTTTGGAGATACAATTCAGGATTGTGTGGGGATGGGGCTGTAGGATCAGGAGTGAGCATTCTCACATCCAAATCCTACCTTGGATGTGGATCTACCTCGCATTAAGCTGATCTTTCTCTACAACCTAAGCTGTGACTGTAACACTACATTCTCTACTTCTCCTTTCCTTTTCTATGAACGGTATGCTTTGTCTGTATAGCACGCAAGAAACAATACTTTACACTCTATACTAATACATGTGACAATAATAAATTCAATCGTCAGAGTTTGTGGGTTCATGTCCCATTGAAGAGATTTTTTTAATGTATCCAATTCAATCCAAAGTCAACAAAGCTTCATCTTGCCCCAGTTGACTTTGGCTCCCGAGGCCAGCTCGAACTGCTCACAGACTTGGAGGAGCCTGCGAACAGACGACGGGTCCAAGCAGAAGACAGTCACGTCATCAATGTACAGGGAAGCTTTGACTTGCGTGCTTCCACTGCCTGGCATGGTTACCCCTTTAATGCCTGAGTCCTTTCTGATGAACTCGGCAAAGAGTTCAGTGCAACACACAAAAAGGATGGAGGAGAGAGGGCAGCCCTGCCTGACTCCAGACCTGATCTGAAAGTTATCTGATTCCCACCCATTGATTGAGACTGCGCTACTGATGTCTGTTTGGAGCAGTTCCCTCCCCAAAGCCCATTTTGGAGAGCACCTTCATCACGTGGGTGTGCAATATTCTGTCAAATGCCTTCTCCTCGTCGAGGCTGATGAGGGAGGTGTCCATCTGCCTGTCCTGCACGAAGGCAGTTGTATCCCTGAGTAGCGCAAGGTTATCAGAGATCTTCCTGTCGAGTACAGCACAGGTTGGATCAGGATGGATCACCGACCCCAGAGCAGACTTGACCCGTTTGACGATGACCTTGGCTAGAATTTTGTAATCCACAGTCAACAGTGAAATGGGTCGCCAATTTCTAATTTCTTCCCTTTCCCCCTTCTGCTTGTAGATGAGGGTAATGATGCCTTTCCTCATGGATTCTGGCATTGCCTTCCAGAAGCATACTCTCGTATACTTCCAGCAGGTCCGGCCCCGTCAACTCCCACAACGCCGAGTAAAACTCAGCCGGTAAGCCGTCGCTTCCAGGAGTTTTATCCTCTGAAAGGACTCAACGGCCTTTGTCAGCTCAGCCAGAGAGAACGGTTTGTCCAGGCTCTCCTGCTCACTGTTGTCTAAGACCTCCGTGATAGACGACAGGAAAGACTGGGAGGCCGTGCTGTCTGTTGGCTTCAAGTCACACAGTCCGGTAAAGAAGGATTTGCAGATCCTCAGAATGTCAGACTGCGATGATTTTACAGAGCCATCTTCTTCCTTCAAGCTGCTGATCACAGAGGTTTCTCTGTGCACCTTTTGGAAGAAGAAACGTTTCATCCTGCTCCTTGGAGTGGACCCTAGATCGAAAGATGACTTGGAGGCTTCCGAGGCAAAGAGCGAGGCTTGCTGGCTCTTCACCTCCCGGACATCCTCCTTGGCATCAACCCCCATCAACTGCAGTTGGAGTAGATTCTGGTGTCGGGACATTTCCCCCGTCTCTCCCTGGCTTCTGAACCCCTTTACGGATGAAGAACCTTTTGATGTTATCCTTGGTTGTTTCCCACCAGAGCGATGGAGACTCAAAAAAGGGTTTCACGGTTCTCCAACCCTGGTAAACCCTTTTGAGTTCCTCGAGGTTCTCTGGGGTCAACAGTTCTACGTTTTGCTTCCAGGATCCCCTGCCCACTTTCTGGTTTTCCTCGAGATGACAGTCGGCCAGTAGGAGGCAGTGGTCAGAGAAGAACACCGGTTTGACATCGGTGGACCTGACCGTGAGTGTGCGGGACACAAACAGGAAATCAATTCTGGAGCGGACAGACCCGTCTGGCTGTGACCACATGTATCTATGCTGAGCTTCGTCTGCAGGGTTGCTGAAGACAGCGTGCAGCTTGGCATCTTTGACTGTTCCCAACAGGAGTCTGGACATGGCGTCCAGTTCATCTTTGGCCCTGCTGGATGGCACGGCCATGTCGACGATACAGTTCAAGGTCCCACCCAGAATGATTGGCCGGGAGGTCGTGAGCAGCAGTGGCAGCTGTTGAAAGATTGCCAGCCGTTCACTCTGAATGGGAAGGGGATGCACTTATCACCCCGAGAGGGCAGTTCTTGTACGTGACATCTGCTACGAGGAGGCATCCACCCACCACCTCCTTAACTTCGGAGATGGTGAAGTTGCGTCCTTGCAGCAGAATGCCGAGGCCAGACGAACGGCAGTCATTCCCGCTTGACCAGATGGACAGTCCGTGCGACCACATACTCGACCAGCGCCTGTAACTGCTGAGGTAATGTATCCCACACTCCTGCAGGAACAGCAGGTTGGCCTTGACATTGGCCAGGTAGGTTAGGTTGGCTGCACATCGCAAAGTGTCTTTAATACTTTGCACATTAATGGATGAAAACTTCAAAGACATTTTTCAAGTTTCAAAGATTTGACAGTTCTTACATTGTCCAGAGTCTTTCAATCAGCTCCAGTTGCTGCATGCCTGTGGTGCTGACTCTGCAGGGATACAGGGCTGAGGTAGCAGTCCGACACTGCCTCAGGTCCCTGACTGTGAAGGGGTGACATCGACGGTGTTCTGTAGCCCTCGGTTGGTGCCAGGGTTGCAGGCCGGTCTCCGCCTTGGATGTTGCTGCTGCTGTTGGTGTCCTCGTTTGTGTTTCCCGGGGTCAGGAGAGTCTCCGCTGCACTGTTGCTTCCGATGGCTGGATGTTCCCCGGCTGTTTTGTTGTTCGTGGTCTGCTGCTGCTGTGATTCCTGTGCCGCTTTCGTGCTGAGCCTCTTGTTCCATCGGTTGCCAGCTTGTTTTCCCTCGTCTGAGGAGGCGTAGCCAATGAAGGTTCCAGCTGCGAGGGATTTCCTTTCGCGGTTCTTTTTCCTGGAGATTGGCTCCCACCAGGGCTCCTTGAGATCTCCACCCTCCTGCTGCATGGGCTGTACCGCCTTCTGCTGGGGGGTGTGGGGGTGTCATCCTGCTGTGCTGGGGCATCCACCTTTGCTTCGGAAGCTTTCTCTGAGCCAGTTTCTTTTGCGGTGGAGTTCTTGTTCTCGGAGGAGGCAGGAGTTTCCTTTGCTTTGGCCTTTCTCGCTCCACCACTGGTGATCTGGACATACGTTAGCTTTCGTTTGGGGCAGATCATGTAGACATGGCCAGCCCCCGCACAGGTTGCAGCATTTGCTTTCTTTGCAGTCATTTGTTGAGTGTCCCTCCTGCAAGCAGTTTCTGCAGAAGGTGGTGCTGCAACATGCGGCAAAATGGCTGGTTTTCCCACAGATGCGGCACACTCATGGCTGCCCCGTGTAATAGAGGAAACTTCGATTCCCTCCAATGGCAAAATTAGAGGCGGGTGCAGAAAGCCTCCCTTGGGGTCGGTCTTCAGGGTGACTTTCACCTGTCTTTTACATGTCCAGACACCATACTTGTCCATCACATCCACGCTCTCTCCCTTCACCTCCACATACCTGGAGAGGAATGTCAGCACGTCCACCGCAGGGACGTAGGGGTTATACATTTGGAAGGTGATAACCCGGTTCCGCTGCAACATAATGGTGAACAGAGGCTCCGCTGTCAGTATAGGGAGGGGCCCCTCTTTGCCTTTTTCCTTCAACGCTATCAGGCGTTTGAAGCTGACATCGACAAGTGGCTGGTTGTCATACTGCGCCACACCGTAGAAGTCTGCTGCTTGGAATCCACAGCACTCGAACAACACCTTCTTCATGAGGTAATCCCGATCCACAGGCGAGCCTCCTCCTGAAGTCTTCACCCGGATCGTGTTCGGCAGCCCTTGGCCTGTTGCTGTCGGAGCAGCTGCAGTTATAGCTCTAAAACATTGAGTCTAAACTGTTCCGGCGTTAGGTCCAAGCCAGGAGCTTGAAAGCAGCATAAAGATCCACCAGTAGCAGCAGAGCTCAAGTGGCCCATTGAAGAGATTTGTGCATGTAATCCAGACTGACAGAACGATGCTGCAGTGAAGGAGTGCTGGACTGTCAGAGGTCCTGTCTTTCAAAGCGTGCGAGACTCCACATTGTCTACAGGCCCGGTTTTACCATCAAATAAAACTTGGTAAAGTCGGGAGTGAGGCGAGTAGCACGATCCATGTCCGTCTCTGCATTGGTTCCCCTTTTACCAAGGCATGAAAATGGCTGCGATCGGGACTGCGCCTGAAACGGGCGTGACAGCCATTTAAATGTATTTAAATTGACAATGGGCTGCACGCCCAACGTTATCGGCACTTCCCCCTTTACCACCGTGTTCACCCATCCAGAATCGGCACAAAACGGACATGTTCCACAAACGTCCGATTCGGGTGCTCCGGTGAGTGAGAAGGTAAGTGCCAAGCGTCTGACGGCTGGGTGGGTGGTGGGATGGGAGGCGGGAGCTGTTCCGACAGCTCTCTGCTTGAGATCAGTGGGTGGTGGGATGGGAGGCGGGAGCTGTTCCGACAGCTCTCTGCTTGAGATCAGTGGGTCTAAAAGTGAGATCTGAAACACTCCCAGTTGTGTGTGTGTTGTGTGTGTGTGTATGTGTGTGTGTGTGTGTGTGAGAGGGAGTCCAGTGTGTGTTAAGGGGGTGAGTGTATCTCAGAGAGAGAGACTGAGTATGAGAGACAGGTGTGAGTTTGTGAGAGAGAGCAAGTGAGTGTTTACAAGAGAGGGAGGTAGTCTGTGAGTGTGCGGGGGGTGAGAGTATGAGAGAGGGACTTTCTGAATGTGAGGGAGTTAGAGTGTGTGAGAATTGGAGTGTGTGTGTGTGAGAGGGTGAGTGAGTGTGTGCGTGCGACGGAGTGAGTGTGAGGGGAAGAGCAGAGTGTGCGTGAGAGACGGTGAAGAGCGTGTGTGAGGGAGGGCATTGAGTATGAATGAGGAGGAGTTGAGTGTGTGTGAGAGGGAGTGAGTGCACTTGAGTGAGAGAGTAGGGTGTGTGAGACAGGGCGGTAGGGTGTGCGTGAGAGAGGGGAAGTCAGTGTTTGGGAGGGTGAGTGTGTACGTGTCCAATACGGGCATCAGCTTTCCAGCATCATTCCTCCCATTAAAGGTGAGAAAATGTAAACATTAAATATGTTTTAAAATGAGACTTTCTAGATTCCCGCCTCTGAAACTGGGTATTAATTCCAGGGACAATGTTGGAGCGTGGGAGGGTGTTTTGGTCAGGGGTAAATGTGAGAGGGTCATGTCGCTGGTGAATGTATTTGTGACCATGTTCCTCTTCATAAATCCGTACAAGCGCACAGATATAGTCAGAAAAGACTTGTTTACATTTGGTTATTGTGTTTGAACCTTTTTCGTGACAAAAAGGGGCGTTGATATTGAGAGAAGTCTTGTGGCTACCTGATGCACTGGGGAGGTCACTAAGATTCTACAGCACGAGAAGTTTGGGAAGCCCGGATTGATTTTCTACCTACTGTACAACTGCACCATTAACACCGCAGATTTCAATTTGTAAACAAGTCTATAATGTGGCACTTTGTCTGAAATGACATTATCACAGAAAACAAAAAAATCTTTCACCTAAGTTCCCAATTTTGGTCAGAATTCTTACATTTCGATTGTTGTTTTGAATTCCACATTGTCATCCATTTGATGCCCAGTTCCTTTGCATATTCATCCCCATACCAGACCAGCAGCTCACAGCGAGGAGGAACAGACTTGCAGGTCCTGTAGTAAATTTTGCCTTGGTGCTGAAAGGCCACAAGGTTCTGCTCCTCCTCCTTCCTGGCACAGTTAACAAATCTGGAACATAAGTGAATACTCAACTGGTGAAAGCTCAGTTCACATTGTTGCATCAATACACAATGAGAAACATGTTCGTGTCGTGTGTGACAATAACAGGGCATATCTCCACCCATTGCCAAATTTCACCTTCAAGCACACTGTCAGGAGGGGACACTCAGTGGAGACCAATCACTTCAGTGTAGGTATCAAAAACAGTCACCTCAACATTTCTGGGAAGATGGATGGGGGGAGGGGGTGGATTTTCGGGGTGGTGGTAGACGTGTCCAGAAATATGCATTTGCTGGTTTCAGAGTCTTCCTGCTGCACTTCCTCTTCTAGAATAAGCCGAGTATTTTGCAGCAAGCCATTTGTCAGGCACCATGTCACATATTAAACACATGTCAAGGGACAAGGATACCCTGCTGGGATCTTTACTCGGAAACCATCTCACTGCCCAACTCACTTCATCTCCTCAAACCTCACTCCAAACTCAGCACATGTTTAAATTCAAAGGCTCTGGACCTTCAGTTGTGTAAAATTAGTTAGTTGCAATTCTGCACAAAGGTAGATCCAGGCTGTTCATTGCTGTGTTTGAATGTTGCCACAGCCACCCAGACTGAGAGGCTGTGGAGCAGAAACTCCTGCGGCATCATGCTGCAGCTGAGGATTGTAGAGCAAAGAGGAAAACACTGTGAGTCAGAGGGAGGAATGAGAAAATCAGTCCAATCAGCTGGAGAGACAGGGATGGGTTCAAGGTGATCATTCAGCCTCGGGAAGATTGGCTGGGGCCAAGGTGCTCAAATTCTGACTATATTGTATCAGTCTTCCCTTACCTCATCCAATTTGAATTAGATTCATCCTTCGCGTCAATATATTCAAAATCCTGCTTGCCTTTACTGATCTGTATTTTCATAAAAGATTATTCAAAGTTTAGGAAATCAATTTGATCTTTATTTTCACAAGTGATCAAGCTGATTACAAATGGCAAGGAGTTGGTCGTGGTCTCTCACTTCTTGGAATAAAACTTAACCAAACCTTTATCTGATTTCTGTGATTATACCGTTGAATTAGAAAGCCCAGAGCTACATACAAGCTATAAACACAGAGGTGGTGAACAGTTTCAGGGAGTTTCACAAAGTCAGTCTTAGGGCCCGATTTTACCAAAACTTCGCGCCCATTTCCGGTAAAGTTGGGCGTCGGGCCTATACCACAATCGGGCCTATACCACAATCTGCACCCGATTCCGAGCAGATCGCGGCTTTACCGACACCCGATTCGGGCGTGGGGGACACCCGATTCGGGGGAGGAGGAGAGGGGGTGTGACGGATCATCCTCGGGGAGGGGGGAGGTGGAGGTGGACGCTGTGGGAGAAGGAGGGGGGTGGGACAGATCACCCTCTGGGGGCGGGGGGGGAGAAGGAGGGGAGGCTGTGATGGATCATCGTCTGTGGAGGGGGGTTCCACTGCCACTCTGCGGCCGTTCGGTTGGGGAGGGAGGGGGCAGGAGGTTCTGCTGCCACTCTGCAGCCGATCCCTCCTCCCCACCGGCAGAACGAATCCCTCCGCTGGAGTGGCCGCATACTTCAAACACCAAGACTGTCATCATTCACCTCAGCGGGGGATCGGCCGCAGAGTGGCAGCGGAACCCCTCTCCCAGAGGATGATCCGTCACACCACCCCCCCTTCTCCCACCACCACCCCCCCCCCCAGAGGATGATCCGTCACACCCCCGCTCCTCCCCCCACCACCCCAGAGGATTATACGTCAGAGAGCCGCTCTCTCTGCTTTTTTTCTCCCCGCCCGGGCACGCTGCTTCGGATTTTTTTTCGAACTGCGTGTGCGCAGTTCAGAGCTCCGATCATTCCGGCAGCGCTAAGCCCCGCCCACAGCGCGAATCGGACCGGAGCCAGCAAAACGCTTATGGGCACGCTGGAAAGAGGATTCCAGGCGCGGATCTATTTGACGCCCAGATCCCGCCCTGAGGCTCCAATTGGTAAAATCGGGCCCTTTGAGTCATAGAGGTTTACAGCATGGAAATAGGCCATTCGATCCAACTTGTCCATGCTGCCTTTCTTTCAATCACTAAGCTAGTCCCAATTGCCCGCATTTGGGAAAAGATATTGACTATCTAGTTGATCTATGCCCCTCATTATTTTATAGACCTCTATAAGATCACCCCTCAGCCTCCTGCACTCCAAGGAAAAAAGTCCCAGTCTATCCAGCCTCTCCATACAACTCAAACAATCAAGTCCCGGTAGCATCCTAGTAAATCTTTACTGCACTCTTTCTAGTTTAATGATATCCTTTCTATGATAGGGTGACCAGAACTGTACACAGTATTCCAAGTCTGGCCTTACCAATGTCTTGTACAACTTCAACAAGACGCCCCAACTCCTGTATTCAATGTTCTGACCAATGAAACCAAGCATACCGAATGCCTTCTTCACCACCCTGTCCACCTGTGACTCCACTTTCAAGGAGCTATGAACCTGTACCTACCCCTAGATCTCTTTGTTCTATAACTCTACCCATCGCCCTACCATTAACTGAGTAATCCCTGCCCTGGTTCAATCTACTAAAATGCATCACCTCGCATTTAACTCAATTAAACTCCATCTGCCATTTGTCAGCCCACTGGCCCAATTGATCAAGATTCCGTTGCAATCCTAGATAATCTTCTTCACTGTCCACTATACCACCAATCTTGGTATCATCTGCAAACATACTAACCATGCCTCCGAAGTTCTCATCCAAATCATTAATATAAATGACAAATAACAATGGAGTCATGATGTGGAGATGCCGGCGTTGGACTGGGGTAAACACAATAAGGAGTCTAACAACACCAGGTTAAAGTCCAACAGGTTTATTTGTGGCGTTTGCTACCAAATAAACCCGTTGGACTTTAACCTGGTGTTGTCAGACCCCTTACTGAAATAACAAGGGACCCAGCACTGATCCTTGAGGCACACCGCTGGTCACAGGCCTCCAGTTTGAAAAACAACCCTCTACAACCACCCTCTGTCTTCTGTCATCAAGCCAATTTTGTATATGGGAACATAAGAACTAGGAGCAGGAGTAGGCCATCTGGCCCCTCGAGCCTGCTCCGCCATTCAATAAGATCATGGCTGATCTTTTTGTGGACTCAGCTCCACTTACCCACCCACTCCCCATAGCCCTTAATTCCTTTACTGTTCAAAAATGTATCTATCCTTGCCTTAAAAACATTCAATGAGGTAGCCTCAACTGCTTCACTGGGCAGGGAATTCCACAGATTCATAAGCCTTTGTGTGAAGAAGTTCCTCCTCAACACAGTCCTAAATCTGCTCCCCCTTATTTTGAGACTATGCCCCTTAGTTCTAGTTTAACCCGCCAGAGGAAACAACTTCCCTGCTTCTATCTTATCTATTCCCTTCATAATCTTTTATGTTTTCTATAAGATCTCCCCTCATTCTTCTGAATTCCAATGAGTATCGCCCCAGTCTACTCCGTCTCTCCTCATAAGCCAATCCTCTCAACTCCAGAATCAACCTAGTGAATCTCCTCTGCACCCCTCCAGTGCCAGTATATCCTTTCTCAAGTATCTCTTTGGCTACCTCACCCTGGATCCCATGAGAGGTAACCTTATGCAATAACCTACCATGCGGTACCTTGTCAAAGGCCTTGCTAAAGTCCATGTAGACAACATCAACTGCACTGCCCTCATTTACCTTCTTGGTTACCCCTTCAAAAAACTCCATTAAATTTGTGAGACATGATTTTCCACTCTCAAAGCCATGCTGACTGTCCCTAATCAGTCCTTGCATCTCTCAATGCCTGTAGAGCCGGTCTCTCAGAATACCTTCTGACAACTTACCCACTACAGATGTGAGGTTCGCCGCCTTTAGTCCCCAGGCTTTTCCCTGCAGCCCTTTTTAAACAAAGACACAACATTTGCCACCCTCCAATCTTCAGGCACCTCACCTGTGACTGTCGATGATTCAAATATCTCTGCTCGGGGACCTGCAATTTCCTCCCTAGCCTCCCACAATGTCCTGGGATACACTTCATTAGGTCCCCAGGGATTTATCTACCTTGATGAGCTTTAAGACTTCCAGCACCTCCTTCTCTGTTCTATGTACACTCAAGACATTACTATCTATTTTCCCGAGTTCCCTCACATCCATGCTTTTCTCAACAGTAAATACTGATGAGAAATATTCATTTAGGGTCTCACCCATCTCTTGTGGATCCGCACTTAGATGACCTTGTTGATCCTTAAGAGGCCCTACTCTCTCCCTTGTTAATCTTTTGCCCTTTATGTATTTGTAGACGCTCTTTGGATTCTCCCTTGCCTAATCTGCCAAAGCAATCTCGTGTCCTCTTTTTGCATTCCTGATTTCTCTCTTAACTCGACTCCTACACCCTCCCTACTCTTCAAGGGATCCACTTGATCCCAGCTGCCTATGCAGGTCATGTGCCTCCATCTTCTTGACCAGGGCCTCAATATCCCAAGTCATCCAGGGTTCCCTACTTCTATCAACCTTGCCCTTCACTCAAAGAGGAATGTGCTTACCCTGAACCCTGGTTAACACACTTTTGAGGAATGATCCCTGAACTAAGTGAAGATATCAATGCTCTCTGTCATGTTGCCATCTCTTCCACAACTTCCTCCTAACCTTAGCCTACTCCATGTTGACCACTTCCCACTCAGATATCTCAAAGACTAACTCATCGCTCCCTAATGGCACCACTTTCCCAAAATGGGGAAATCGTGTTAGTTTTGTAAACACATGGCATCCGTCAACGAGAGACCCATGATAGTCTCAACTCAGCCAAAGAACAAATTATCCCAATTTCCAATGTTCACTTCCTCATGTGTGCAAAAAGACATCAATAAAGTGAAGGGGAGGGAAGATAGAGAACAGAGATTGAAAAGAAGGAGAATGGAGGAAGAGGTACTGGTTGAGGGGTAGAAGAGGGAGCAGAGGGACAGGAGGATCACAAAATCAGCTGAGGAGATAGATGAGAAAAAGGAGAGAAGGTGTGAGCAGTGAAATGAAAAGTGATAGAAATAAGGAATGAGTGGGATAATGGAAGACAAACAGGGACAGATAGAAATCAAAATTTGCCTCGGCCAACAGCTGAGATTTATTCTAATCAGGAATTTTGGGCTGGGGGTGGGATTTAATCTAAAGGCGAGAGGTTGGGGAGTCTGAGTTGGACTTCACAGAGGGAGGAGCTTTGTCCATTTGGAGATCTGGACCTGAATTCTCCAATCTCACCCATGTCTGGGATTCTCCGATCCTGCTGCTGCGAATGGAGATTTGGCCAAGCACCAAATTCTCCATTCTCATTGACAGTGGTGGAGAAGTGTGTGACATTGATGAATTTTGGCTCTTGATTTCTTTCTCAATATTGGCAAAGGATCTCTGTGGAAAGCTGCATTTAACTTGGATGTATCTTTGGTCCCAGTGGGGTGAATTGAAATGATTTATCCTGTGGTGGTGTTCAGTGGGTTTCAGCCTGATTGAGGTGTATGTGCTTCTTGCTTTCTGTTCGTGGTGATTCCGACTCAAAGCGTTCCTTGGTTGCTGCCAGACCTCCAATGTGCAAATCCAGTAATCCAGTCTTCACTTGTGAATATATCTACATGTTTTCAAACCAGATCATAGGTATGTCCCTGTCAGGCAGGGAGGAAATGGCCGAGTGAGGGAACCACGGTTCACGAAAGAGGTGGAATGTCTTGTGAAAATGAAGAGGGAAGTTTATGTAGGGATGAGGAAACAAGGTTCAGATGGCTCGATTGAGGGATACAAATTAGCAAGGAACGAGCTGAAAAAGGGGCTTCGGAGAGCTAGGAGGGGACATGAAAAGTCCTTGGCGGGTCGGATCAAGGAAAACCCCAAGGCTTTTTACTCTTATGTGAGGAATAAAAGAATGACCAGGGTGAGGTTAGGGCCGGTCAAGGACAGTAGTGGGAACTTGTATGGAGTCAGTAGAGATAGACGAGGTGATGACTTAATACTTTTCTTCAGTGTTCACCAAGGAGAGGGGCCATGTTTTTGAGGAAGAGAAGGTGTTAAAGGCTAATAATAGGCTGGAGGAAATAGATGTTCGGAGGGAGGATGTCCTGGCAGTTTTGAATAAACTGAAGGTCGATAAGTCCCCTGGGCCTGATGAAATGTATCCTAGGATTCTTTGGGAGGCAAGTGATGAGATTGCAGAGCCTTTGGCTTTGATCTTTGGGTCCTCACTGTCCACGGGGATGGTGTCAGAGGACTGGAGAATGGCGAATGTTGTTCCTGTTTAAGAAAGGGAATAGAAATGACCCTGGTAATTATAGACCGGTTAGTCTTACTTCAGAGTTGGTAAATTGATGGAAAAGGTCCTTAGGGATGGGATTTACGACCATTTAGAAAGATGCGGATTAATCCGGGAGAGTCAGCATGGATTCGTGAAGGGCAAGTCGTGCCTCACAAACTTGATTGGATTTTTTGAGGAGGTAACGAAGTGTGTTGATGAAGGTAGGGCAGTTGATGTCATATACATGGATTTTAGTCAGGCATTTGATAAGGTCCCCCATGGTCGGCTTATGATGAAAGTGAGGAGGTGTGGGATAGAGGGAAAGTTGGCCGATTGGATAGGTAACTGGCTGTCTGATCGAAGACAGAGGGTGGTGGTGGATGGAAAATTTTCGGATTGGAGGCAGGTTGCTAGCGGAGTGCCACAGGGATCAGTGCTTGGTCCTCTGCTCTTTGTGATTTTTATTAATGACTTAGAGGAGGGGGCTGAAGGGTGGATCAGTAAATTTGCTGATGACACCAAGATTGGTGGAGTAGTGGATGAGGTGGAGGGCTGTTGTAGGCTGCAAAGAGACATAGATAGGATGCAAAGTTGGGCTGAAAAATGGCAAATGGAGTTTAACCCTGATAAATGTGAGGTGATTCATTTTTGGTAGGACTAATTTAAATGTGGATTACAGGGTCAAAGGTAGGGTTCTGAAGACTGTGGAGGAACAGAGAGATCTTGGGGTTCATATCGACAGATCTCTAAAGGTTGCCACTCAAGTGGATAGAGCTGTGAAGAAGGCCTATAGTGTGTTAGCTTTTATTAACAGGGGGTTGGAGTTTAAGAGCCGTGGGGTTATGCTGCAACTGTACAGGACCTTGGTGAGACCACATTTGGAATATTGTGTGTAGTTCTGGTCACCTCACTGTAAGAAGCATGTGGAAGCGCTGGAAAGAGTGCAGAGGAGATTTACCAGGATGCTGCCTGGTTTGGAGGGTAGGTCTTATGAGGAAAGGTTGAGGGAGCTAGGGCTGTTCTCTCTAGAGCGGAGGAGGCTGAGGGGAGACTTAATAGAGGTTTATAAAATGATGAAGGGGATAGATAGAGTGAACGTTCAAAGACTATTTCCTCGGGTGGATGGAGCTGTTACAAGGATGCAAAACTATAGGGTTCGTGGTGGGA
This sequence comes from Mustelus asterias, assembly GCF_964213995.1. NCBI lineage: Eukaryota > Metazoa > Chordata > Chondrichthyes > Carcharhiniformes > Triakidae > Mustelus > Mustelus asterias. The sequence goes on along the minus strand of NC_135820.1, from coordinate 1,555,152 downwards.
GATATAGGAAGGATATCAGAGGTAGGTTCTTTATGCAGAGAGTGGTTGGGGTGTGGAATGGACTGCCTGCAGTGATAGTGGAGTCAGACACTTTAGGAACATTTAAGCGGTTATTGGATAGGCACATGGAGCACACCAGGATGATAGGGAGTGGGATAGCTTGATCTTGGTTTCAGATAAAGCTCGGCACAACATTGTGGGCCGAAGGGCCTGTTCTGTGCTGTACTGTTCTATGTAGATCAATAAATCAGCCCAAGCCGCTGGAAAGACGGATGCCTTCAGGGTGATCATTTGGGCCCTGGGAGATTGGCTGAGGCCAAGGTGCTCAAATCCTGACAATATTGTTTCAGTCTTCTCTTACCTCATTCCAATTTGAATTAGATTCATCCTTCACATCAGGTAAAGCTCAATAAAGCTGATTTGTCTTCGCTTGTTTTCTATTTATCAGTTACATCCAGTAGCAACCAGGAACAGAAACCTTAAATAACTTGTTGAAACTGCATTCAGATAAAGCCTGAACTTTCTCTTGAAACCAGAAATTTGAGAACCATTTTCAGAACTCACCATCCATGAATATCCACTGACAGCAGCTGACTCTTCATTTGATATGACTACTTCATAGGGTCCAAAGTGAACTCCTTTGGGAATAACCTTTCCTTCATTCCATACACCAAGACCCGCTTTTCGAATTTTTGAAGTTGCGATGCTCAGACCCTCTGGAAGGGTTAAACGTGCTCTGTCTGGTTGGCTGAATTCAACAACTGTGTCCTTTATGAATACTGGAGGACCATGCACAGGACATTCCTCAATGAAGAATGTCTCACAATCTTCACAAACTGTCAGAAAACAAATCAATTAAAGATCAATCAGGATTTAAGTTCATTATTCAGGGTTTATAAATGTGAAGGGGCTTTTTCTGAGAAGGGGAAGATGACCTACCATAGGTCTTTATTGTATAATTGCAATTCAGTTTGCAAATAGTAGCAGGATCTTTCTGTGATTGATCAGATGGTGAAAGTGGCTGGGTACCTTCCCTTACTGAAAATAACATCCAGTGCCAGTCAGATCTTCCCCACTCTGTTGTACAAAGGGGTCTGTTGTGGGAAAGGTGTTCAGTCCTTCACTCCAAGAGGCAACATTGATATCAGGAACAATAACAATGCAAACTCTGGCAAAAGTATCTCCAGCCAAGCTCCGCCTGAGAAGATGTGCATGGACAGCACTGGAACTTTGAAAGTGGAGACTGAATTTCAAGGAAGGCTGAATATCATGCGTGCAATAACAAGCTACAATTACAGAGACAATTACAAATTGTCACTACCCACATACCATCCCATACTGAGAGACTCCAAACTTGATTCTTACAGTATATTGAATAAATGTAATGAAATGTATTGCCGAAAATAGACAAAGGCTGTTATTCCTATAACCAGAGGATTTGAGTTTACAAAAGCAAGAAGTCATATTCTATTTTATTGCACAATTTCAGAATTATAACCAACAGTTTGGGATTATTTTTGTGATTATATTAAGTTAGTGAAGAAGAATTAGTGCCAGGCAAACACAGGCCTTCACTCCTCCCCTGCCACTACGCCGTGCTGTATTGCTGTCGCAATGCCCTGGCTTACCAAGGCCTTATGTCATCACACTAACCCTCCCAATAAATTCTTCCTGAGACAAAGATTGGATACTTTGTACATACACAGGTAGTCGTCATCACAAAGTTCCCTTTCTTCGGTGTAAACCTTTCTGTCTCCAATTCTTAAATTGTATCTTCTACTTTCAATCTCTTTGGTCGCCTGTTGATTTGAAGATCCCACACTATTTCCAACACAAACAACTGTGGAATAAATCAAAAACATCATGGACAGAACTTGAACAAATTAACTGTAATTCTTCGTACACAAAAGGTTGTCTGTTTGAGCAGCAGACATTGAAGATATTTACATAGTACAGATGGACAGGGAGTTTATACAACTTCAATCACTCCTGCACTGGTCACATTAACATAAGAACATAAGAACTAGGAGCAGGAGTAGGCCATCTGGCTCCTCGAGCCTGCTCCGCTATTCAATAAGATCATGGCTGATCTTTTTGTGGACTCAGCTCCACTTACCCGCCCGCTCACCATAACCCTTAATTCCTTTACTGTTCAAATATTTGTCTCTCCTTGCCTTAAAAACATTCAATGAGGTAGCCGAAACTGGGCAGTGAATTCCACAGATTCACCCTTTGTGTGAAGAAGTTCCTCCTCAACTCAGTCCTAAATCTGCTCCCCCTTATTTTGAGGCCATTCCCCCCTCATTCTAATTTCACCTGCCAGTGAAAAAAACTTCCCTGCTTCTATCTTATCTATTCCTTTCATAATCTTACAGGTTTCTATAAGATCTCCCCTCATTCTTCTGAATTCCAATGAGTATAGCCCAAGTCTACTCAGTCTCTCCATTCATAAGCCCATCCTCTCAACTCCGGAATCAACCTAGTGAATCTCCTCTGCACCCCCTCCAGTGCCAGTATATCCTTTCTCAAGTAAGGAGACCAAAACTGTACACAGTACTCCCGGTGTGGCACCCTATACAACTACAACATGACCTCGCTGTTTTTAAACTCCATCCCTCTAGCAATGAAGGACAAATTCTCATGGCCGTCTTAATTACCTGCTGCACCTGCAAACCATGTGATTCATGCACAAGGACACCCAGGTCCCTCTGCACAGCAGCATGCTGCAATTTCTTACCATTTAAATATTGGTAGATTTTGCTGTTACTCCTACCAACACATTTACCAACATTGTACTCCATCTGCCAGACCCTTGCCCACTCACAGACTATCTATATTCCCTTTGCAAACATTCAGCGTCCTCTGCACACTTTGCTCTGCCACTCATCTTAGTATCATATGCAAATTTTGCACTTGGTCCCCAACTCCAAATCATCTACGTAAATCGTAAACAATTGCAGTCTCAACACTGATCCCTGAGGCACACCACTCGTCACTGATCGCCAACCAGAAAAACACCCATTTACCCCCACTCTTTGCTGTCTGTTAGTGAACCAATCCTCGATCCATGCATTCCCCGCAACACCTGCACGTTTATCTTATGCAGGCACCTTGTCGAATGCCTTCTGGAAATCCAGATACACCACATTCACAGGTTCCCCATTGTCCACTGTGCATGTAAAGTTCTCAAAGAATTCCACCAAATTATTCAAACATGACCTGACCTTTATGAATCCATGCTGCGTCTTTCCAAAGGGACAATTTATATCCAGATGTCTCGCTATTTTTTCCTTGATGATAGATTCAAGCATTTTCCCTACTACATATTCGACATAAACTCATCCTTGAAATTTCCCCAAGTATTTAAAATCAGTCTACATTACTGAAATCCTTTATTCCAGGACAAAAACCTATATTGGATTCACTACGAGCATCACTTTCCCAAACTAATGTACCTGTTTCTTTGTTGGTATTTTTAACGGAAACTGTCTCTTCCATAGCTGAGACAGTGTCATTCGGGAAGCCCCCAAAGCCATCATCTTTATCCTCTTCTGAAGGGGATGCAATCGATGACGGATCCTTTTGGTTCTGAAATGTAGAACATGTGGATTTTATTAATTCCTACAGAGATTATCGACAAGACAAAGTATTTGTCGATAATCCACTCCGTTATTTATGATATATTTCCTGAACAAAGTTGTCTCACAACCCATCTGAGAAAACCAGTCGCTCACCAGTGTAGCACCAGGCTAAACATTTCAGAAAGTTCCCATGTTTGATACAATCCTCCTTTGTTCTGTTCACTGATATCAGCAATTGGAGCAAACTCATGCACAATCGCTGAGAGAGAAGTAGTTTTGTCCAACAAACAACATAGAATTCTACCTGAGGTACACAAGCAACCGGAAATTTCTTCATTCTAACACATGGCGCTACCTATTTGAATTTAAGCACATTCACATTTGTACAAGGCAATTACAGAAAGAAAATCTACACTTGAGGAATTATCTGTTTGAGTAAATAATAATCAGATACTATACTCGGTTTTCTTTCATTCTCTCAGCTTTTCTGAAGGAATTAAAATACGTTCTATCGGTGTTAATTATTATCCATTCTGTTTAAATCACTACACAGCGAATATTAACAGGAAAATCAAGACTCAGGGAGCATGAAATCAGAGCTCGATCACGATGCCTTTCAACACCACACACAAACTGATTTTTCCAGTAGAGTTCAAGACGTCAAAACTGCAGTGACCCTGATTCAGCCCAGCTGTAGGTTTCAGTGATGTATCAGTGATCACTGAGGTTTATCCTTGTGAACCATACTCTGGAGCTTTATGGTAACAAATAAAGTTAATGTCCACCACCTAAGTAATTTGCAGATATTCCAAACTGCTCACAGACTTTGGAACAATTTATTCATCAACATTACGAAAGGTTAATTTTCCGAATCTCCAAGTCATGAAATTCAAACAGGATGAACTGCAGATAAGGAATATAAATACAAGTACAAGTAAGTTCCCAGGGACACGAAGCAGACATGTCACATTGATAAAAGGAAACATGCTGGAAAAGGATGAGTTAAAATCCTGGAACTGTATCCCTACCAGCACTGTGGGTGTACCTACACCATGTGGATGGCAGCGGCTCAAGAAGATACCTCATCACCACCATCTCAAGGACAATTAGGGATAGGCTAGCCGGTCACACCCAATGAGCTGATATTAAATAAATGAAGACAGAAAATGCTGAAAGTGTGGAGAGGTCAATTTCAGTCTGAAGGAGAATAGCTGGTTAAAGTTAGAGATGGGATCCTGCAGCTCGATATCTTTCAGATGCTGACAGGCCTGCAGTGAATATCGAACAGCTTGTTTCCATCTGGATATAATTGTCTCGATAGAATTTCTGTCCATTGAATTACCTTTCTGATGGAAACATTCTCAGTCTTCTTGGTATCTTCATTCTTGAAAGGGAGCTTAAAGCTTCTCACCTCTTTAAAAGAATAATAATGATAGTTTAGATTTCTGTTTTCACATGTTTCTGCTTTTTATGTTGGCAGAGCGGCAATTCGAGAAACATGTAACATTCTGTATCTAAAGTAGGAGCGAAACATAAACTTAAAAATTAGACAAAGAAAGCTTACATTAATTTCCTATGTCCATATACAGGTACACGCAAAACTTTTCCAGATTCTCAGAGACCAGTGGAAGCCTCAGGGTCTGGGGTGCATCTTCACCCAAGGAAATTATATTTCTGTTCAGTTAGTTCAATTTCCTTTGATGTTTTGGTTCAGTTACATTGTCCCATCAGAGACTGTCATCCATTTAATGATTTTTAGTTCATTTTGTCTTATCAAATGAATATACACAAAAGTTAGCATCACACATTTAATCTGATTGGTCCTGGGGTTCCAGTCCCACTCTGGCAAAAGATGTTCAACTCCTTTGAAAACACAGAAGGCGAACAATTTATGCTGAATTCTGCTCCCTCAACGAAAGTGAGAGTTATACACAAAACTAAAGAAAAATATCATTCAATTTATTTATCTTCCAGCTCTCTAAAACTCCAAAGTAAAGTAACTGTCTTTGATGAGTTCAAGGCAAGACTGATTATAATCAGAGTGAACAAAAAGTGCTTTGAATATTTTAATGAAGAAAACATTTTCAATTTACGTGGTGGGTTTTTCACAAGACGTTTAGGTGTCCAATCTTCATCTGAATCACTAGATTCATACACAGGAGGTTGACGCCCCCTGCCATGTCTTGACGTGAATGCTGGCTTTGGTACATTCAATCCTGCAAAAATTAAAATATTCCAATTACCTGCAGTATTTAATTTGACTTCGCTTGCTGACATTAGGTACATGCTGAATTAATCCAACCATTTCAGAATAACAGGAATGGGTAGTACAGAGAGTTTCTTTCCACCTTTGGCAACTGAACTTAAATTCTGCCCAACCTCCTCAGATGAAAAGGGGATTTCATCTCACGCTAGAGTGCTGGAAACATAGCATCAGACCCATGACATCGAAGAGTCTTCTCACAGTTGTTATTTCTGGTACCTCACTGATCCCTATTCCACCAATTGCAGAGTTGAAAGAAAGGAACTTTACATTTGTGACAGCTGATGGTCACTCTCTGATTCTGAGGAGTAAATAAACCTGTTGGACTTTAACCTGGTGTTGTGAGACTTCTTACTATCCTGGGGAAAGGCAGGGCAATAATGACATCTGAGATGCACAGTTTGCCTCCATTATACCTGTGCTAGAATCTATATAGAGAAGGAGTGAGGGAGGAAACTTCAATTTTTCACCCAGTTCCATTCATTTCTCCATCAAGTGAAACAGAATAGTACTCTTCACTTTACTTTTTTTTTCATGAGATTTGGGCATCACTGGTTGGGCCAACATTTATTGCCCATCCCTAATTGAACTGAGTGGCTTGCTCGGTCATTTCAGAGGGCAGTTAAGAATGAACCACAATGCTGTAGGGTTGGAGTCACATGTAGGCACATGAGAGATTTCCCTCCATAAAGGATTAGTGAACCAGATGGGAGAGTTTTACAACAATGGTTTCATGGTCATCGTTAAATTGTTAATTCCAGATTTTATCGAATTCAAATTGCACCCTCTGCTATGGAGGGATAAAACTCGGATCCCCAGAGCATTGCCCTGGATTACTAGTCCAGTGACAATACCACTGCACACACCTCTCCACTGCTTTCAAACAGTCTCTGTCTTCTTCCAACTGCAATATTCCTCCTTATATCAACCAGGGTAATCTTTACCTTTATGAATGTGGATATTGAGTTGTTCGCTCATTTACCGTTCATGGTAATTTCTACACAAACCTGTGGTTACAAACCAATCATGACAAGAGGTCACAATTTTACCTTTCTGTGAAGGCCATTAGCTCTCTGATATAAATCATTATATTTCATTCTGGTGTAAAATGGCCAATATCGATTGGAAATCAGTTGTTGGAGACTCTGGTGCATCATCGGTTTGGAAGCTGTCCTCTCAGGGAAGGGAGGATGTGGGGGAAAAGTCGACATACCCTCACACATCTTTCAAAACTGCAATGACAGGTGCTGAGGAAGGCTGCTATCAAACACACTTTCAGCTACATTCAGTCGTTTGCTTGATAGAGATGAGTGGGGCTGGAAAGAATCTCATAACATGAAAGCTGTCAGCTTCTTAAAGTCGATTATTTGTGAAAATGTTCTGCATAATAATGGTTTTAAATTCACAAAGATCACAAACTCCCAGATGCAATGTGGGTTGGGCAGTTCGCTCATTTCCAGCACAGTGACATAGAAGTGATCTGACTTTAAAGTTGGGAAGGAGTAAACATATCAGAGAGCCAATGGCCTTCACAGAAAGGGTAAAATTGTGACCTCTTGTCATGATTGGTTTGTAACCACAGGTTTGTGTAGAAATTACCATGAACGGTAATGAACATTTCTTGACAATACAGTTTTCCTGCTGGAAAGTACACATGAGCTGGTCAGGTGAGCAAGGATCAGCTTCCCCATCTCCCACATCACATTGCTGCTAACACTCAGACAGGATTTTTCACTGCAGCATTCCTGGTGCACAGAAGGAAAGAACATTTGGAAATTCAGCTGGTTATTTCACAGCTGTTAGTTTAATATTCAGAGACTCACAGCCCGATGCTGGGGAATTTCTCAATATTCATTCCTGAAGTCTCAGCAGTGATGAAATGGAAATTCCCAGACAAAATGTCTGTCCTCTTCGGAGATTGTCCACTTGGGTGTAACATCGGAAGAGTGCTGTGCCTGTGTGTGTCAAGGTTTTCAGAAGGGGGAGTGAGAAATGTAGAAAGGAAAACATCACTGATTTTGTACAGACCTATTGCGAGCATAGCCTCATAGTTCCGCTTCACATTCTTAGACCGGACCTTTTCCCATTCACTTAGCTCTGCCCATTCGTCTTTGGAAAAGTGAGCGGAAATGTCTTTAAACTGGTCTGTAATCTGGAAATGTAAAATTACTGTGATTCCTCACTCATCACTAAATTAGTAATATTCACCAACACAAGCTCCATAAATGTAGGATTAGCCTCCCTGTCAGCTCTGCCATCCTGTATAAGAGTGACATCCACTAGAAAGCATGGCCTCCATAATCACCGGTAGAAAACTGACATAAAGAATCGTCTCTCCACAAAACAATTCAATGAAGTGATGGTGAGCATGTTGTCCATGTGATCATGGGGTTGTGACTCATTGAAAACAGAACTGGACAAGGCCAAGAGGCACCACCTCGATCAGATCACCCCTCATATCCAGGGAAGTTCACTCCGTTTCTGATCAGAGCTAAGATGGCATGGAATGGAAAAGGCAAATTCAAAAAAATGCTTTCAATTAAATTGGAACAACAGGACTGGGATCAACCTGGAAAAAGAAAGCTCAGAATTAATGTCACAGGGAGAATTATCAAGAACTGAAAGTCACCTGGTCAGATAGCAGGAAAAAAATAATTTAAACTTATATTTTGAGAAGGACTTTGTATATTTCCACAGGAAGGATCAATTAGATGGACTGAATTGTCTCTGATCAATATTGATATTTTTAATCCCATTGACACACTGGGGAACTCCCTCACTCCCGACTGACAGTATTAATGTGACTGACCAGCTGAATCTACCCCATCTCAAGCTGCAATAAATATCTAACTGACCAGCTGAATTTTATTTATTCGTCACAAATAAGTACATTAACACTGCAATGAAGTTACTGTGAAATTCACCGAGTCACCTCAGTCCGTCGCCTGGTCAGGTCAATGCACCTAACCAGCACGTCTTTCAAACTGTGGGAGGAAACCGGAGCACCCGGAGGAAACCCACGCAGATACGGGGAGAATGTGCAAATGCCACACAGACAGTGACCCAAGCACGGGAATTGAACCCGGATGCATGGATCTGTGCGGCAGCAGTGCTAACCACTGTGCTGAATCTTCCCCATCTCAATCTGCAATAAATACCCAGACCCAGCATTTTCTATCTGGTTTCCATTTCAAGTCTCCCAGAATCTTACCTCGGATTTCCTCTGCTCAGACCTGGTCTTTCCCTCTCCACTGTCTGTCCTGTCACTCTTACTTTTACCCATTGCCTTCCTGAAGTCAGGCACCTGATTCACTCGACTTTTCCCTCCAATGTTTTCTGTGCTAATCTACACCACAGTCCTTTGAATAATTATGTCCCAGGTCTATTATTTCTTCCTTTTCTTGTTCCCTCACAGTTTGAAATGAAGTCCAATCTCAGTTAAATACTTTCCGATCAGCAGCAGTGTCGAATGTTTATGGTACTAATATCTGAATCTGTTTTTTACTGACTTTCCCTCAGATTAACACCACCTCAGTCTCTTTCTCACTAAAAGTAAACACACCAGCTCCTGTTTCCCCTCAGGAATTTTAAATATTATCTAAACAGCGTCTGAAATATTAAATACAATTTATAAATTGAATTTACTGAATAAGAATCAAAATACAATCTAAATCCTCACAACACAAAACCATTCCTAGTTAATTTTCCTATTTTATAAACTAGGAACACAATTTATAAACTGAATTCTTATTTTTCCCACCAATTTATCAAATATAAAATTCAAATAAAATTAATGAAATTTAAATTTAAATTCTTTCAGGAAAAGATTCCTTGAATTTAGATCTAATGATTTGATGAAATAATCTGCAGTAATTTAATCTCTGCTCTTGTTTCTCTCTCAGGCAGTTTAAATAATTTCTCTGAATGATTGAAGTTTAAATTGTAGCTGTCGCTCTCCTCAGTTATTTCTTTCAGCTCCAGTCCCTCAGTGTGTGAAAGGTTGAAATGAATTGAGAATGATTTGCTCCCTCTGCCACACTCTGTTGACTATCTCCGTCCGCCCAGCCTCACTCCTCCCTCTCCCTCCTTCAGCCTCCCGCAAACTCAGCACCGTCCGGCCCCGCCGCCTCTAGTTATATCCCCGACCCCTCCCTGAAGGACGACTTCAGCCTCGAGCTTCTCCTGCTCCTTGCCGCCTTTTTTTCGAAGTCCTCGCGCTCCGCGTCCCCGGGCCGGCACGTGGTGGCGCGCATGTGCACTCTCTTCGCACCGCCCAACCGTCAGAGGCAGGTGGAGCGCGGGTCACGTGTCTCCCTTCCAGGGGCCGGCCACAGGGAGGTCCGAGGCTATAAATAGAGGCGGTGTCGCTGTGCGGTGGGCGGGGCTGCAGGAGGGTGGGGGAGGGGCGAGTGTAATTCTTATCTGAACCGAATCTTTCAGATCAAATGCTGAGAAATTGGAGCTCAGAAATTAGTTTGGACATTAAACAAATTAATGAGAAAGTTGCAGATAGAATCAAAACCTAAATAGTTCAAACACTTTTCAAGTGTCAGAATAGAGCAGATAAATAATAACTCATCATCATCTCATTAAATTGCTCAGTATAAATTGAAGCAACATTTTATTCAAAGAATTTCAAACAACATTTCACTAATTGTCTTGAAAAATACAACTTGAGTAAATTGTGGAGGAAATATTTTCTCGTTCTTAATTTGTTTACCTCATATTTATAACCAGAAAATTCCTTTGGAATAGTTTTCCATTCTGAGGATTTTAAAAAATCCACATTTTGAGATTTGAATTGATTAAAGGAAATTCACTTGGGAAATTTTATTGCATATGCTTTGAAATCTGACAAGTTATTTCTGTGAAGGAAAGGAAACAAAAATTTCCTGAGGGAAATCAGGAGCCGGTGTGTTTACTTGTAATGAGAAAGAGACTGAGGTGGTGTTAATCAGAGGGAAAGTCAGTAAAAAAGACAGCTTCAGATATTAGTACCATAAACATTAGACACTGCTGCTGTTAAGGAAGTATTTCACTAAGATTGGACTTCATTTCAGACTTTGAGGAACAAGAAAGGGAAGAAATAATAGGCCCAGGACATAACCATTGAAAAGTCCGAGGGGCAGATTAGGACAGAAAAAATCCCAGGGAAAAGTCGAGTGAATCAGGAAGGCGATTGGTAAAACCAAGAGTGACAGGGCAGGTAGTGGAGAGGGCAAGACCATGTCTGAGCAGAGGAAATCCGAGGTAAGATCCTGGGAGATTTGAAATGGAAACCAGATAGAAAATGCTGGGTCTGGGTATTTATTGCAGCTTGAGATGGGGAAGGTTCGGCTGTTCAGTCACATTAATACTGTCAGTCGGGAGTGAGAGTTCCCCAGTGTATCAATGGGATTACAACTATCAATATTGATCAGTGAGCTAATCAAACTTTCTGTTAGAAAGTTAAGATGCCCTTATCTCGATATCTAACGGCCTAAATTACTATCATTTTTACTTCTACCTGGCCCAGGTGATTGTTTTAGTGCCTGGTCATTCTTTCTGTGACTTTAGAGGTGGCAATCTCATCCTGTTCTTGTAGTTACAATTTAACTTGATGAACTGCTGTGAATTTTGTTTTTCTATTGCATTTAGCACCTTAGTTCTGAGCAACTCAGCAAAGTTCTAGAGATGAGGTGTGATCTGATAGATGTGATGCCCACCAGCACCTTCTGAAGCCCTGGGGGATGTTGAAGGTCTTACCAACATTGACCACATCCTGAGTGAGAAGTGAAATTGGAATTAACAAAATGGATGATTTCACATAATTGAGAGATATGTGTTATATTTCAGGTCAGAAACTCCCAAGTGTTTTGTGGAGCCCACCTAGATCATAACTTTTGCACTTTGAACTTGGCTAGGATAAGCATGATATGTTTAACTTCAGGTTTGATTCAAATGACCCACGAGGGAGCTTTTATCAAACAAAGTTTATTCAAGTATAGAGTTAACACATATAGTAAGGATATGTAGTGGGGGTTTTCTTTTAAAAAGGTGGCCAAAGTCTAAAAACTTAGACTCTATTCAAAACACTCGCAAAAGGCAAAGTCTCTGTTCAAAAGACGTAACCAAAATATATTTTAAAACACAAAAATCATACCAGACAAACAATACCTTAATGTACGGCTGTTTGGAAGTCTCCAAAGAGTCAGACAGCTCAAGTTTAGTGCTGTGAAGCCTCTCCAAATCTGAGGCACTCAGCCAAAATACAGAACAATTATACCTTTTGTTATCTAAGATACACCTCTTCATTAGCTTCAAATCAATTTCATTCAGTGTTTATATGTCAGTCCAGTTTTTGACAGAATACCTCAGTCAATTGCAAAATGCCACTCGGTGCAATGATATTTGATTCATTCATTTAATTTTGGACATCTTCCCAATTTGGCTAAATCCACTACCTGGTTGCTATGTAACTATGGAAGCTTTCCATAGCTGAACCTTTCCCAACAGCATATCGCCAAGACAGAGAGATACGTGACTTCTGGGCCCAATAAATACACTATCTCATGTCTGGACAATGTATGCCGCTATAATGTTACAACATTTGTCCCAAAAACTTAAAACTTCTAGTGCTTACTTTTGCTGACTAATGGATTCCCAGTTCTAACCTTCTTACCTCACCATCACACTTTGCAGCAACTGCATTTTTTGACTGAGATGAACAAGACATTTTATGTATTAAAATACATTCAAATCATTGATATATATACTTTAAAATCATATTCATTTGTTTTAATACCGTCATTACATTCACATATGAGCAAACTGTCAACATTAACTTGTTAAAAAGTATCATTTAACCCCTTCTAGCTATCCTGTCACTAAAAAGACAAAATCTGTCTGTGAATCTAACTAGCTGATTTAAAATTCCCTTCCATAGAATATTAGCAATAACTTTTATCAATTACAAACAAAACAAAACAACCACAATAATGTGTCACTCTTAACAGATATATCTAAGATGTTCCAATCAAATAAAATTCTCCATTAAGAAAAAAAGAAACCCTTTTCACAGGTTTAACACAGCAAGGACTAATGCTCACGTGATACTAGAACTAAGTCCTTTGGGTGGAGAATTGAAAACCTGATCTCTCAACCTTGTAACTGCTAGCAGCCCTCTGGATACACTCAGAACAGTGTGAGGTCAGAACAGCTTCTCAGACCACCAGGGAGAGACTCTGGTTAAGCCACCAACAGCAGATTCTTTACGAAGGCAAGAAGACTCGCTTTTGGCTAACCAGCAGAATTTCCAAAATCATGGAGAGAGAGAGAGAGAAAGACACTTCTTTTCAGCTCGATGTCCCTTCTAAAACTAAAACTCTGCCAGCCAAACAGAAAATGAAACCTCAAAATCTCTAGGAAGGCAAAAAATACTGTTCAAAACACATGACCTTCCTTCTAACAGTGCAGGGTCATAAAACATCCCAGTGTAAAAATAAATCAACCCCATTTAAGTAGCAATAAAAGGACTTCTAATAGACAACCAGTGCCATAATGCAAAAACAACTGAAAAGGACTTCTTACAACTGTAGAGAACATGATTGTTTCTAAAAACCCTGAAAGGTACACTAACGTCAGAATAGTAAAGGGTCATCCTTTAAAATGAGAAGTGAACTGGTGAAAAGTTACGCCAGGTAAAGACTTCTGAATACCAAATGTTGTTGGGGTGTGAAATACACCACCTCATGAGGCTGTTGATGCAGAAAGCATTCAGGTATCTAAAATGGATCAATACTTGAGTTTGTAGGGATTATTAAATGAATGGAGAATGTGCCGAACTTGAGGTTGAAAGGGTAAACATATTATCGTGAACAACATGGTAGAGGTTGCTCAATGGCCTATTGCTGTATTCCTTTTCAAAAATTCTTTAACGGGACCTGGATGCTACTGGCTGGGCCAGCACTTTTATTGCCCCATCCCTAATTGCCCTTGAGAAGGTGGTGATTGCAGTTACCATTTTGAACTCTACCAGGATTTTCAATTAAGTGTGAATAGTGTCACGCTGGGAGGGAGAGGAATTAAACATTTTCACTCTGGGAGACTTTGAACAGCTGCCTGAAAGACAGCAACAAAAATGTGCTGTGACTTAATGGATGACAATTGGTGCTGAACAAGCTTGTATTGCCCATTGCCAATTGCCCTTATGAAGGTGGTGGTGAGCAGTCTTCTTGAACTGCTGCAGTGAATGTGGCGAAGATACTCCAACAGCATGCAAAGGCAGGGATTAGTAGGATTTTGACCCAGTGATGACGAAGGAACAATTATATATTTCCCAACCTGTGTGACACAGAGTACAACTTCAGGTGGTGATGTTCCCATTCGCTGACTCTCATTCCTCTAGGTGGCAGAGGTCACAAGTTTGGATGGCACTATTGAAAGAACCTTGGCAAGGTTTAACTGGAGCAAGTGAACACCAACATTAATTGTAGACAGTGTTGTAAGAAGACTTTCCTTCAAGACCCTTCAACATCTTAGGGCCATGCTGTTGATGGCTTCCAATAATGGCTGGTTCTACCACCAATTGAAGTGACATGGAGGATAATGTTTCAAAGTTTGCCATATCAGATGGTGTAGATGATCTTGCATTAGTAAAGTGTGAACTTGCGAGGTTTGTAGATTTAAAGTCTGAGTGGGTCAGAAATTGAGTTATTTTTATGCCTCCAGATTCTAGAGAAGCTCAGAGAGATCGTCACGTATCTTTCCAGTGATGAATGGACAGAGCTAAGTGAATGGATAGAATTCCATTGTAAGGAGAAGCAGCAGAACGATAAAACTATGCTTGCAACTGGTTGGTAACAAATCAATTATTTTCTCATTTTCAGCATATCTTCCCTCCTCTCCTGAATACTCTGATTCATGTCGCTGACACTTCCAATATTACACCCAAGAGGATACTCTCCTCTTGTGCTTCGACATTCTGGTTAGAATTTCCCATTTCACCGCTGCTGACTCAGACAATAGGAATGAATATCAGGAAAATCAACAGCCCACGCTACAATTCCCTGATCATTTATCCTGTCTGTGAAATCGCAGTTCACAATTTCCCAGTCTGTTTACCTCGTGTGTTCCAGGTGTGCTGAAGTGAAAACATCTGTCTGACATGGAATAAACCACAGCTGATGCTGAACTCACCTGATTATCGTAGAGATATTGTTTTCTCATAGGAACACTTCCTGTTCCTGCCAATGTAACTATCCCCTGCACTCTAAATGCAAAACCAAAAATTGGTTTTCAGTGCAAACTAAATTAATCATGAAACAACTGTTGACGTTGCAATAGAAGAAGTGAACTCTCCGTCTCAGATATCATCAAGGACCTTCCTTTCCCTCAGTATGGAGAGTCACCATCAGCCAAACTCCTTCCTTTGGATCCTCCAACGGGTCCAAACAGGATCCAGGTTTAAAGTTCATTTATTATTGTTGCAAGTAGGTTTACATTAACACTGCAATGAAGTTACTGTGAAAATCCCCTGGTCGCCACCCTCTGGTGCCTGTTCGGGTACACTGAGGGACAATTTAGCATGGCCAATGCACCTAGTCAGTGCACCTCTCAGACTGTGGGAGGAAACCAGAGCACCCGGAGGAAACCCACGCAGTCACGGGGAGAACGTCCATACTCCGCACAGACAGTGAGCCAAGCCGGGAATCGAACCCGAGTCTCTGGCACTGTGAGATTGCAGTGCTAACCACTGTGCCACCGTTTCTGACACTTATATTCCACGACATACTCGTGAAGAAAAAGTGAGAGAAAAGTCTTTTTGGGAGCATGGGTCTGAGTGTTGTACTCGCAGCCCTCAGTGTTACTGCAACATTTCTTTACATCTGATCAGTCTGGACTGGATTTAAATCCAGATGCCAATTATGAAAAGGAAACCCTCTGATCCGTTCTTACCTGATCTTATTCTAAAATGGTCAGATTCAAAAGATACCTTATATCAGTAACTGATGTCACATTAAATACAGGTCATTCACAATGGGTGGTGATTGTAAAATTTTAATATCATAGGATTGAATGTACCAAGGCAGAATTCATGTCAATTCTTAGAGGGGACATCAGTTCCCAACGTATGTTTGCAGTGACTCAGATGAGGATTGGACTCCTAAACCTCCTGCGAAAAACCCACCATGTAAATTGGGTGTGTTTTCTGAATATATTTTGACATCTCCAAAGATGTGTGAGTTAAGTTGATTGGCTATGCTAAAATGACCTTAGTGTTGCAGGGACTAGCCAGGGTAAAAACATGGGATTATGGGGATAGGATCTGGATGGGATTGTGGTTGGTGCAGACTCGATGGGCCAAATGGCCTACTTCTGCACTGTATGATTCTATGATCCAAAAAGCTGATTCCTTTGGTGAAAAAAGTGAATGTGTGGAATTCACTACCATTGAAAGTAGCTGAGGCCAAAATGTTATCTGATCTCATGAAGAAATTAGATATAGCTCTTGCGGTTAACGGGATCAAGGGATATGGGGCGATGGCAGGATCAGGATATTGAACTTGATGATCAGCCATGATCAAAATGAATGGTGGAACAGACTCAAAGGGCCGAATGGCCTCCTCCTGCTTCTGGTTTTGATTTTTCTATCTCGATCTTTTCTGAATCATCATTTGATTAACATAAGTAAACTGAAGTATGAGATTATTTCAATCAGTAATGATAACTTTCTTTTTGTTTAAGAGATGAAATTATTTAAGCCTCTCTGACAGAATGAGGATAGCAAGAAAACTCAAAAAGAGAACGCCAGAAAGGTGATTCTGTGGGAACAGAAATTCTTATCAGACTGGCCTGTCGAGATGGAAGTAGTCTGCTAGATAATCACAACATGCCTGTCAGCATCTAAAAGATATATCGATCGACTTGGTCTCACTCAAACCTTAATCTGTCTTATCCTTTCAGATGTAAATTGACTACAAGCCTCCAGCATGTTTTCGCTTTACCTCAGATTTCCATCTATTAATTTTTATTTTTCGTTCTGCTACAGGGATGCCCTGTTCTGGCCCATGATCCTTAGTAATTTGGTTTTCTTTGTGTCAGTAATGTACTTACTTGTTCTCTTTCAATTTCATGATCTGGAGATTTTGTACATGAACTCTAGATAAATAATCAATTAGCATCCCAAAATCTGTGAATACCTGCAGCTGGAAATATTTACAATTTTATGACAACGTGTGTCCTCAAAAGGTAGAGATGTCTGGAATTGAACCATTCACCATCAGAGCCCGGCTGAGATGGATGGGACACGTGGTACGTATTAATGATGATTGGTTTATCACCAACAGCCTTGTCCAAGCATCCAGAGCAAACAATGACAGGGAATTCAAGACTGAGACGGCTCCAAAGCACGGCTAGATCATGATCTCCTCCGACACTGCACATACCTTGCCAATCAAGCTGAACTGTAGCAATGAAGAGCAGGGACCCTGGTTACAGACTGGAAACTTCTGGGATCTTAGTGCTGCTGTGGTGATCAAAGGAATTTGTCTTTAGATCCACACAATGTCATCTCATCAGCCACTTTTGAGAAGAATTCATGATCCTTTGAAAGACAAGCTCACAGTGTAACATGAGGGCACAGTCATCGCAAAATACCAGTTCCTCATTTTATCATCTCCAACACCTTAGTTGGGTGGCACAGTGGTTAGCACTGCTGCCTCACAGCACCAGGGAGCTGTGTTTGATTCCTGGTTTGGGTCACTCTCTGTGTGGAGTTTGCACATTCTCCTCGTGTCTGCGTGGGTTTCCTCCCACATTCTGAAAGACATGCTAGTTAGGTGCATTGACCTGAACAGGTGCCGGAGTGTGGCGACTCGGGAAATTTCACAGTAGCTTCATTGCAGTGTTAACGTAAGCCTTACTTGTAACTAAACTTTACCTTCTTACTTTTGATGATCTGTTGTCTCAGGTTGAAGAGATTTCATCAGATCTGAATTGGATATGCATTCTTCTCTCATAATCATGCTTTCCTTTACCGGTTTGCATTCTGAAATCCTGTTCAGGATTTTCAAGTGACACTTTTAAACAAAGCTGCTCCATTTTTAACAGTGAATCCCAACCCCTTTTTAGGATTCTTTCGTCTGGACTGACTTCCACTGTTAACATAGCTCTGTTATCCAGCCAATACTGTCTTCCTAATTACTTTAAATTTGTTTTATAGACTGTAGTAAGACACTCCAAATTTTAGGATAACTTCAGAAACCTTTAGGATTACTTTAGAAATCTAGCTTCTCATGGGCCAATTCCGTCTCAGCTTGTGATGGCCATGATCAATATCCTGTTCTATTTCCAAGTTTGGGCGGCACGGTGGCACAATGGTCAGCACGGCTGCCTCACAGCTCCAAGGATCCAGGTTCAATTCCAGCCTTGGGTCACTGTTTGTGCGGTGTCTGTAAGTTCTCCCCATGTTTATACGGGTTTCCTCCATGTGCTCTGGTTTCCTCCCACAGTCCAAAAGATATGCTGGTTAGGTGCACTAGCTATGCTAAATTCTCCCTCTGTAGCCAAACATGCACAGAGTGTGCAACAGTAACTTCATTGTAGTTTTAATGTATGCCTACTTGTGACCAATAAATAAACTTTACTTGGTAAGGACAGTCTAGAGCATCAAAACGGTTTGTCTCTCTTTTAACTAAAGCAAACTCTGCAAACCACTACGCCATGAGATAACCAATAAAATTGTCAGTTTTCAAAGTTCAAGTTTTAGACACAAGCTGAGTTTGAACATTTTATAATTGGTTGGATCGGACTAGATTGGCCAAAATTTTATAATGCGCTATTCTGTATTGTATCTACAGTATTTACATGCAACTGATTGATCTGTGTCTACATTGCCCAAGTATATGTTGATGTTTAATGCTATCACAAAGAAGAAAATTGTCAGGTATTAATTTAACGTTAATATACTTCAGGCTGTAGCTGGTTATAGAGAGGATTCAAAGTAGAAGATTCTGCTTTGTAAGTTGAGCCTTTGCTAAAGTGATGCATCTGTTGTGAAACTGAGCAGCAGGAAATGATACACCATCCAAATAATCTCCAAAAGATCAATGTAACCCCAGGGCTTCAGATGTAATTCTAAACTAAAAAAGTGAAACCTGAGTGACTTGGGCCTTAAGTTAAACAAAATGCAACTAAATAAAGTCAGGAAAAAGCGTCAGCAGTCATGCCCAGGTTCCTGGAACACTGCTTCCCAAACACAGAAAATGCTGAATCAGTAGTGTTTGCAAAAGAATTGTGTGGCAGCAGTACACAATTGATGCTCTAATTCAAGCTCAGAAATGCCTGGAGATGATGGGGGAGCTTTCCTGGCAAAAACACTGAACAAAACTCAAAGGAACAGAGAATGTTTAACCTGCACTGCTCCATCGCAAGCTTCCTCGCTATTATTGGGCAGGAATTCAAGAATTATACATCATAGGTAACAATATATAAACACCCTTGGGGTTACCATTGACCAAAAACTGAACTGGACCTAGCCACATAAATGCTGCAGCTACAACAGCAGGTCAAAGGCTAGGAATACCATGGTGACTAATTCACTTCCTGACTCCCCAAAGCCTGTCCACAAACCAATCAGGAATGTGATTGAATATTCTCCACTTGCCTGGATAAATGCAGCTCCAACATTCAAGCTCAATACCATCCAGGGCAAAGCAGCCTCCTTGATCTGCATTCACTTCCTCTGCCACAAACTCAATATAGCAAAGAATCCCTACAGTGCAGGCCATTCAGCCCATCAAGTCTGCACTGACCAGAATCCTACCCAGGACCTATCCTCATAACCGCATGTATTTACCCGAGCTAGTTCCCCTAACAGTCAATTTAGCATGGCCAATCCACCTAACCCACACATCTTTGGACTGTGGGAGGAAACCAGAGCACCCGGAGGAAACCCACACAGACACGGGGAGAATGTGCAAACTCCAGTGACCTAAGCCGGGAATTGAACCCAGGTCCCTGGCGCTATAAGACAGCAGTGCTAACCACCATGCCGCCCCCGTGTAGCACTGCAGCAACTCACCAAAGCTCCTCAGACAACACCTTCCAAATGCATGACCTCTACCATCTAGAAGAGGGCAGCACATACACAGGAACAGAGATAAAGGAAGGAGCACTGAAGTGGAGAAAAAGAATCAGGAAATCTCAAACTAAGAGGAAAAGCTGGACATGCACTTTGCAGTTCACATCCTTAAGCAGAAGGAATGGGTTAACAACCCAAGAATCACCTGGTCACAGGTGGTGTTAACTCACAGAATGGTAGACCAAACATTTGCAGCATAAAATACATTTGAGTTACCGGGTGCATTTCATCAATATATTGTAATCTGTTGTTCCTTACTAACAAAATACATCTCCTAGTTCATCTTCAGGCATGAGGACATTTGTAATATTGGTATATTTACTAATAGGTCTATGTCATTCAGCCCCTTATGCTCATTTGTTCCTTCCAGTTAGATCATAAATTCATTAATGCTTTTTTTAAAAACATACTCTTTCAAGCATAACCTTACATTCTGACAGGCAAAGATCTGGGTGGAAATTTGTGTCACAAGTGTTTGAATTGCCCAAGATGGTCATATTTTGACATGGATCTTTAGCTCAAAACATACAAACACCTTAGCTTGGAGACATGCCCACATGATCTGGTTGACATGTGTTAGCGCGAGTGGGCGAACACGACCACTTTGGACTCAGAGTCAGGTTCAACAGCAGTACAGCTTTATTAACGTCGACAGAGGTGCAATCAGGACACACAAACAGCACTGTCCCGAAAGCACTCTGAAAGCCTGCCGCAATGGGCTACAGTTGTACTCGAACTTTGATACTTTGTATGATTCAAATATTAATGTTTTGTTTACAGTGTTTGACTCTGACCATTCTGTGGTTGGTGTGTAAATGGTTTGTTTATGGTGTTCTGATATGGTCATCCTGTTTAATGGGTTTTTAGGTGTGGAGTTGATGTGTTAAGTCTGGTGATTGCCCAGTCTAAGGAAGTGATAATTGTCTGAGATCGCCGGAGTTTCTTATACAATAGGATAATAGGAAGTAGGGCCAGGAGAGGCCTGGGGAAGTTTTTGGATGGTTTAAAAAGGGCTTACCTTGGTGGTTCAGCTTCATTGTTCCCAGGAGCAGGCTGAGGGTAAGAGAGTGGGTTTTCTGACTTTAATTAATTAATTATTTTTTCAGTTAATTTTGGGTTTAAAATCTGAGGTTTTTTTCAAAACCGGAAGTAGGGCCAGGAGAAGCCTGGGGAAGTTTTTGGAGGGTTTAAAAGTGCACCAAAGTATACAGCGGGCAGCATCGTAGCGGGCAGCAGAGTGAGTGGGAAGTTGAGTGAGCTGTCAGGGCTTTGGCTCACAGGGCTTGGACGAGCAGGGGTGAGTTTTTGTTTCCTTACATTCTTATTAACTTTTCACTGTCTTATTTGACATAAAGTGTCCAGTATGAGTGTGAAACCAGTGTGTTGTTCCCAGTGTAGGATGTGGGAGGTCCTGGAGGCATCTGGCCTCCCGGACATCCACATCTGTGAGGGGTGTGTCGAGCTGCGTTTCCTGAGGGACCGTGTTAGGGAGCTGGAACTGCAGCTCGAGGATCTTAGGCTGATGAGGGAGAATGAGGAGGTGATAGACAAGAGCTATCATCAGGTGGTCACACCAGGGCCACGGGAGGAGGCCAAGTGGGTGATGGCCAGGAAGGGTAAGGCTAGGGTGGTTGAGAGCACCCCGGTGGATTTGCCCCTGCACAACAAGTACTCCTGCTTGAGTACTGCTGGGGGGGACAGCCCGCCTGGGGGAAGCAGCAGTGGCCGTGTCTCCGCAGTGGAGTCCAGCCCTGTAACTCAGAGGGCTAAGGAAAAGAGGAGGAAGGCGGTATTAATCGGGGACTCGATGGTGAAGGGGACAGACAGGCGTTTCTGCGGAGGTAGGCGGGATTCTCGCATGGTGGTCTGCCTCCCTGGGGCCCGGATCCAGGATGTCGCTAGTCGCGTCCCGGAAATCCTGAGGTGGGAGGGAGAGGAGCCTGAGGTAGCGGTACATATTGGTACCGCTGATGTGGGTAGGAAGGGAGAAGGGGTCATGAAAAGGGAGTACAGGGAATTAGGGAGACAGCTGAGAAAGAGGAAAGCAAAGGTGGTAATCTCAGGATTACTGCCTGTGCCACGGGAAGGTGAGGGCAGGAATGGAGTGAGGTGGAAGATGAATGTGTGGCTGAGGGACTGGTGCAGGGGGCAGGGATTCAGGTTCCTGGACCATTGGGACCTCTTTAGGGGCAGGGGTGATCTGTATACAAAAAACGGGTGGAACTTGAATCACACGGGGACCAATATCCTGGCCGGTAGGTTGGCTAAGGTTACTGGGGAGAATTTAAACTAGATAGGTTGCGGGGAGGGGAGCTAGAAGAGTTGACTAGGATCAAGGAACTAATTGATGGGGGGGAGGATGCAGGGGTAAGGGGAATTACAAAATTAATGGTAGAGGAGAGGGTGCAAGTGAATGAAGGCGGTAATTTAGATAAGGGAGTAGAGGGAGAGGGTGTTCGCGACTCATCAAAGCGGGTCCAGATAAAAGCTGGAATAAGGACACTTTGCCTGAATGCACGAAGCATTCGGAACAAGGTAAATGAGTTGATGGTGCAGATCAGCACAAGTGGGTACGATCTAGTGGCCATTACAGAAACGTGGCTGAAAGGTGACCAGGACTGGGAGATGAATATCCAGGGGTATCAGGCGTTTAGGAAGAATAGACAGGAAGGAAAAGGTGGTGGGGTCGCGCTATTAATAAGAGATAATATCAGGGTAGTACTGAGGGATGACATAGGCTCTGAGGAACAAAACATGGAATCATTATGGGTAGAGATGAGGAATAGTAGAGGGAGAAAGACACTAGTAGGCGTGGTATATAGGCCCCCAAATAATAATGTTGAGGTAGGGAGGGCTATAAACAAGCAGATAAGGGATGCGTGTAAAAACGGAACGGCAATAATCATGGGGGACTTCAACATGCACATTGACTGGCAGACTCAAGTCGGTAAGGGTGGAATGGAGGAAGAGTTCTTAGAATGCTGTCGGGATAGTTTCCTTGAACAGCATGTTACGGAACCGACGAGGGAACGAGCTATTTTGGATCTGGTATTGTGTAACGAGGTAGGTAGAATTAAGGATCTTATTGTGAAGGACCCTCTTGGGTCTAGTGACCACAATATGGTCGAATTTCTGATTCAAATGGAAGAGGAGAAAGTTTGGTCCCAAACCAGTGTCCTCTGTTTGAACAGAGGGAAATATGATAGGATGAGGGATGAATTGGCTAAGGTAGACTGGGAGAGCAGGCTGGCAGGTAGGATAGCTGAGGAACAGTGGAGGATTTTTAAGGAGATCCTTTTCAGTTCTCAGCAAAAATATATTCCAGCAAAAAACAAGGATTGTAAGAAAAGGGAGAACCAGCCGTGGATAACGAAGGAAATAGAGGAGAGTATTAAAATAAAAACAGCTGCGTACAGAGTGGCCAAAAATAGTGGAGAAACAAGTGATTGGGAAAAATTTAAGAAACAACAAAGAGAGACTAAGAAAGCGATAAAGAAAGGAAGGATAGACTATGAAGCTAGGCTAGCAACTAATATAAAAAATGATAGTAAAAGTTTTTATAAATATATAAAAAGGAATAGAGTGGTGAGAGTGAATGTTGGACCCTTGGAGGACGAGAGGGGGGAGTTAATAGTGGGAAATGAGGATATGGCTGAGTCTTTAAATAAGTTTTTTGTGTCGGTCTTCACGGTGGAGGACACAAATAGTTTGCCAAATATTAACGATAGAGGGTTGGCAGCAGGAGAAATACTTAATACAATTAATGTTACCAGAGAGGCAGTGCTGGGTAGACTAATGGGACTGAAGGTGGACAAGTCCCCGGGTCCGGATGGAATGCATCCCAGGGTATTGAAAGAAATGTCAGAGGTAATAGTGGATGCGTTAGTGATTATTTATCAAAACTCGTTGCATTCTGGGGTAGTGCCGGTTGATTGGAAAACGGCTAATGTTACGCCGCTGTTTAAAAAAGGAAGGAGACAAATGGCGGGAAACTATAGGCCGGTCAGCTTAACGTCGGTAGTAGGGAAAATGCTGGAATCCATTATTAAAGAGGAGATAGCAGGGCATCTGGATAGAAATGGTTCGATCAATCAGACGCAGCATGGATTCATGAGGGGAAAGTCGTGCTTGACGAACATGTTGGATTTTTATGAAGATGTGACTAGGGCGGTTGATGGAGGAGAACCGGTGGATGCGGTGTTTTTGGATTTCCAAAAGGCGTTTGATAAGGTGCCCCATAAAAGGCTGCTGAAGAAGATTAGGGCACACGGAGTTGGGGGTAGTGTGTTAAAGTGGATTGGGGACTGGCTATCCGACAGGAAGCAAAGAGTCGGAATAAATGGGTGTTTTTCCGGTTGGAGGAAGGTAACTAGTGGCGTGCCGCAGGGATCGGTACTCGGGCCGCAACTATTTACCATTTATATAGATGATCTGGAGGAGGGGACGGAGTGTAGGGTAACGAAGTTTGCAGACGACACAAAGATAAGTGGAAAAGTGAATCGTGTGGAGGACGGAGAAGATCTGCAGAGAGATTTGGACAGGCTGAGTGAGTGGGCGAGGATATGGCAAATGGAGTATAACGTTGAGAAATGCGAGGTTATACACTTTGGAGGAAATAATAACAAATGGGATTACTATCTCAATGGAAACAAATTAAAACATGCTACCGTGCAAAGGGACCTGGGGGTCCTTGTGCATGAGACGCAAAAGCCCAGTCTGCAGGTACAACAGGTGATCAAGAAGGCAAATGGGATGTTGGCCTATATTGCGAGGGGGATAGAATATAAAAGCAGGGATGTCTTGATGCACCTGTACAGGGCATTGGTGAGGCCACAGCTGGAATACTGTGTGCAGTATTGGTCCCCTTATATGAGGAAGGATATATTGGCATTGGAGGGAGTGCAGAGAAGGTTCACCAGGTTGATACCGGAGATGAGGGGTTTGGATTATGAGGAGAGGCTGAGGAGATTGGGTTTGTACTCGTTGGAGTTTAGAAGGATGAGGGGGGATCTTATGGAGACTTATAAGATAATGCGGGGGCTGGATAGGGTGGAGGCGGAGAGATTCTTTCCACTTAGTAAGGAAGTTAAAACTAGAGGACACAGCCTCAAAATAAAGGGGGGTCGGTTTAAGACAGAGTTGAGGAGGAACTTCTTCTCCCAGAGGGTGGTGAATCTCTGGAATTCTCTGCCCACTGAGGTGGTGGAGGCTACCTCGCTGAATATGTTTAAAGCGCGGATGGATGGATTCCTGATCGGTAAGGGAATTAAGGGTTATGGGGATCAGGCGGGTAAGTGGTACTGATCCACGTCAGATCAGCCATGATCTTATTGAATGGCGGGGCAGGCTCGAGGGGCTAGATGGCCTACTCCTGCTCCTATTTCTTATGTTCTTAGGTGTTTTATCAGGAAGTCTTTCATGTCTAGAAGACCTTCTGTTTGATAAGGGCTTCCTGATATCCTTGGAGCCAATTTAATTAAATGGAAGGTTATGCTAATGTGAGTTCCTGACTCCCTTTGTCTGCCTTGTTTCTGCGTTTTAAAAGACCTACTTGCCTGTTCACTTTTGTGCCTGGGTGCTGCTTTGTCCTGTTTCATTTATTTGATTTTATTCTAAGAAATATTTAATCTAAGGAATCACAGAAATTTGTGTCCGAACAAAGAACAATACAGCACAGGAACAGGCCCTTCGGCCCTCCAAGCCCGCGCCGCTCCCTGGTCCAAACTAGACCATTCTTTTGTATCCCTCCATTCATGTGGCTATCTCGATAAGTCTTAAACGTTCCCAGTGTGTCCGCCTCCACCACCTTGCCCAGCACCACATTCCAGGCCCCCACCACCCTGTGTAAAATACGTCCTTCTGATATCCGCGTTAAACCTCCCCCCACCCCCTCTCACCTTGAACCTATGACCCCTCGTGAACGTCACCACCGATCTGGGAAAAAGCTTCCCACCGTTCACCCTATCTATGCCTTTCATAATTTTATAGACCTCTATTAGGTCACCCCCTCATCCTCTGTCTTTCCAGTGAGAACAACCCCAGTTTACCCAATCTCTCCTCATAACTAAGCCCTTCCATACCAGGCAACATTCTGGTAAGCCTCCTTTGTACTCTCTCTAAAGCCTCCACGTCCTTCCAGTAGTGTGGCGACCAGAACTGGGCGCAGTATTCCAAATGCGGCCGAACCAACGTTCTATACAACTGCAACATCAGACCCCAACTTTTATACTCTATGCCCCGTCCAATAAAGGCAAGTATGCCATATGCCTTATTCACTACCTTCTCCACCTGTGACATCACCTTCAAGGATCTGTGGACTTGCATAATCAGGTCCCTCTGCGTATCTACACCCTTTATGGTTCAGCCATTTATCGTATAGCTCCCCCCGACGTTAGTTCTACCAAAATGCATCACTCTGCATTTATCTGGTTTGAACTCCATCTGCCATTTCTTTGCCCAAATTTCCAGCCGATCTATATCCTTCTGTAGCCTCTGACAATGTTCCTCACTATCTGCAAGTCCAGCCATTTTCGTGTCGTCTGCTTACAACATGGGACAGAAAATCAGAAACAGACAGGGTTCTTGAAGATTTATGGAATGGAGTCACCAAGGTGCGACTCCATTCACACCTGTTAGTAAACACATCTTTGAAAACTGGAGGCTGAGTTGAATGATCTGCAATGGACAAGTTTCAACCTGGTGTGGACAGAAGAAAACCTCTGCTGGAGAACTGGAGCAACTGCTCCTGGAATGCCACATACCAACAGGCACCACAGCACATAGTGGAAAGGGTTTTATAAGACATATTTTAGTTGTGCTGTGAAATCTTTAGTTTGATGCATTGGTGTCCTGCTAATTAATGTTTGTTCCATGTTGATTTTAATTTGCTCACAAAAAAAAAGCTTGATTCTATCAGTTGCTGAGAAATACATCTCAGCTTGGCAGCAGGAGCTTGGACCCATCAGCTGTTTGGTTGCACAGGAATAGTAAACTACAAGATAAGCTTGGTAATTCTACAAGTGACATTATAATGGGAATTCCACTGTAGCAGTTCACTGCAGCACTTCCAAGGTACCAATTCAGCCCAGATCCCAGTGATGGGAGCACAATCTCAATGCAGTTCCCCATCTGCTGCCACCATAAGTAGCTCGAGTGCAATGGCTTGTTGGTTGATGGGACATGGGTCAGAGTCCCACTCGCGTGATTAATTTTGAAAATACTTTCATTTGAGTTGACGTCCGCCACAAGGCATCCTTTAAATTCTAGAATGTACTGACATTGGAAGTTGGGAACCTCATTTACTGCACATGCATCTGCATTTATTGTTGAACAGTCAGAAGCAAGTTTGAGGGAATATTAGACTAATACAAGAACTTGGTTGACAGTGGACAGAATGCGTGGCTAACCAGAATTTCACTAGTGTATTTCAAGCCAGCTTGAATTTTGAATGCTGCCAGTTATAGAAACGTAGAAAAACTACAGCACAAAACAGTTATCGCTGTGACTATTTGCTGGGAAATTCTTCCCCAAGTGCTGCAGCGGATTTTCAATCTCTGCAGGAATCAGAAGAGGCTGCGATCATAATCTTCTAATCCTCATGAAAGAAAGATAATGCCAAAGGAGCTGCAGGATTGCGAATGCTTCACATCTACCAACAAAAGGAACAACCAGGTGCAGATGGCCAAGAAAATGGCACTCAGTAAACTATGGACAAATAAATGCAAGTCAGCATGGATTGTTTAAAGTAAACAATATGCAAATGAACACATGCACACAGTTATTTTGTACAGAGTGGCAATGATCAGTATTAGAAGGCCCCGTCAACCTAAACAGCTGACTAAAGATTGGAATAAAAACACCCAAAAAGGTGCAGTTAGAACTAATGGCTTTTATTATTCTCCAAAATATGACGCACGCATTCAGTGTTTCTTGCTTGCAGCTGCAACCTGCAGAAACAGAAATTTTCAGCAAATTAGTCAAGAAACAGATATGTCAACTGTTCAACTTCTGCATAACATCATCCATCTTCTTTTAATTCTTTCACAGGAATGCAGGTGCTACTGGCCAGGCCAGCATGCATTCCCTGGAGAAGGTGGGTGAGCCACCTTCTTGAACTGCTGCAGTCCCCGAGGTGTAGGTACAACCACAGTGCTGTTAGGAGGGAGTTCCAGGATTTTCACCCCAGTGACAATGAAGGAATGGCCAATATATTTCCTAGTCAGGATTTATTTAGTGTCACAAGTAGGCTTATATTAACACTGGAATGAAGTTACTGTGAAAATCCCCTAGTTGCCACACTCCAGCACCTGGCCGGGTCCACTGAGGGAGAATTTAGCATGGCCAATGCACCTAACCAGCATGCCTTTCGGACTGTGGGAGGAACCCAGAACACCCGGAGGAAACCCACGCAGACACAGGGAGAACGTGCAGACTCTGCATAGACAGTGACCGAAGCCAGGAATTGAACCTGGGTTCCTGGCACTGAGACTGCAGTGCTAACCACCATGCCACCCATGGAGTGTGATTTGGAGGGGAAATCTCCAGGTGGTGGTGTTCCCAGGTATCTGCTGCCCTTGTCCTTTGAGGTGGTAGAGGTCATAGGTCTGGAAGGTGATGTTATACAATATATGTGGGCTTATTTGTTGAAAAGGTCCTGATTGTGTTCCTAATGGCTTGATAAGATTTTTAGTGCAGGGAAATAGCTCAATTACTCAAGGTTTAAGAATCAGCGTAAAATTTCATAACTTTAACACCATTCAGTAATATTCCCATCACCCAGGTTTTATCAACTGTTTATACAAATTGAAATTCTCACCTGACCAGCAATTCGGTCCAGGTCTCTCTGCCCTTGTGAAGTCAGTCTGCGGCCACTGTAGCAAAGACATTAATGCATAAAATCAGCATTTTACTTATTCTGTTAAATTATGTTACACTGCTTGCGCTTGAAGTGTTTGTTCACTTCAAATACTACACCTGCAACTCTGTGGGTGTATCCACCCAGAATGTAATACAGAAATAGGGCTTTGCAGACGTGGGTCAACATTGCAGACACCAACCAAGCAGAACATCACAACAGCAGAGAATTAAATTCTATAGACTCTACACAAGGTGTGATAATGGGTCATGAGGATTCCACGCTGAAAAAAACGGGCAGAATTGCAAGTTGTGCAATGGCATTCACCAAAGAAAAATAAACCGCGGTGGTGATTTGACGAGCTCATAAAACTGCTGAGCGATATCCCATTCACACACAAGGAGCACAAGCTCTGAAGTAGAAACCTTTGGGGTATTTTTGGAGGAGGAACATTTCAAATGGAAGCAACCCCCGACGTGGATCTTGGCTACCGGAATGACGCCAGTTGGAAGCCAAGGTCAAGCTTTAGCTTTCCAGGCTTGGGTTTGTTTTTAAATTTGAGTTCTCTCAATTTCTAAAACTGCATGTACATCTCCCAAGTTCCCTTAGCCCCAGTGACCCACACGGAGCTATCGAATTGCACTGGGGAGGCACTATCCCACAGGAAGTGGGAATTTAAGTAGCAACCATCCTTTAACCAGATCAGATGAGCTAAAAGATCCAGGGATTTGATTATACAAATTAGAGGCCATGAAAAAAAATAAAACGAACGCAAGGGCTTCACTTCTAGAGGGACAGAATGCAAAAGCTGTCGTACACACCCAAGACAACCACATTCTACACAATCATAGTGTCCTAGTCTCCACATTCCGAGGACAGAGGTATGAGGGAAGATACAAGAAACGATTTACAAGGATGATACCAGAACAGAGATCATACTGGAAATATTGAACAGGTTGTACCTCTTTCCCAGAGAAAAGGAAGGCAGAGGTGTAGTAGTATTGTCAATGGACTAGCAGGGTAATGCTCAGGGGACCCAGATTCAAATCCCATTATGGCAGATGGAGAGATTTGGATTTTTTAAAATTTGGAATTAAAAGTTTAATGCTGACCACAAAACTATTATCGGAAAAGCCCATCTCGTTCACGAATGTCCTTTAGGGAAGGAAATCTGCCGTCCTTACCCGGTCCGGCCTATGTGCGACTCCAGAGCTACAGTAATGTGGGTGAATTTTTAAAAAGAATGCTCCCTGAATCCCACTTGAGAAATTAGGGACGAGCAACAAATACTGGTCCAGTCAGCAATGCTGACAATCACTGCCATACATTTTGGAACGAATAATTTGACAAGCATTCAATGAATGGCATGACACTGTGAAGTTCTGTGGAACAAAGGGACCTTGGTATGTTTGTCCAGATCTCTGAAGACAGAAGGGCATGTTAATAGGGTGGGGAAAAGGCAGATGAGACATTTCCCTTTATCAATCGAGGTATAGATTACCCAAAAGCAGGGAATGTTGGAGTTGTATAGAACTTTGGTGGGGCCACTCCTAGAGTGGTGCACGCAGTTCTGGACACCACATTACAGAAAGGATGTGATTTCACTGGAGAAAGAGGAGATTCACCAGGATGCTGCCTGGGATGGAACATTTAGATTATGAAGAGAGATTACATAGGCTTGGGTTGTTTTCGTTGGAGCAGAGAAGACTGAAGGGCGACCTGATAGAGGTGTATATGATTATGAGGGACAAAGAGTGGAAAAGGAGCGGCTGTTCCCCTTAGCTGAAAGGTCAGTCACAAAGGGACAAAGGTTCACGGTGAGGGGCAGGAGGTTTAGGGTAGAAGTGAGGAATTACTGTTCAGAGACCAGGAGAGGGAACACTGGCTGAATTCACTCTTTTTCCGAGAGCGCCTCCCGGTGGGAACCGCAGCAAGACAGGAACATTTTAAACATTTGAAAAATGCTGCAGAGCTGATTGTCCAGAGGCTGGCTTCTGGAGAAATCAGGCTCTGATTGGGTTATTTTTGTCAGAGCAGAGATGACTGAGGGACAACCTGATCGAGGTGTACAAGATTATGAGGGACAAGGACAGAGTGGATATGGAGCAGCTTAGCTGAAGGGTCAGTCACAAATTGACATAGGTTCAAGGTGAGGGGCAGGAGGTTTATGTGGGATTTTGTTTTTACCCAGAGGGTGGTGATGGTCTGGAATGCGCTGCCTGGGAGGGTGGAGGAGGCGGGACGCCTCACATCCTTAAAAATAATACCTGGATCAGCACTTGGCACGTCATAACATTCAAGGCTATGGGCCAAGTGCTGGTAGATGGGATTAGGTGGGAGTTCAGGTGTTTCTAATGTGTCAGTGCGGACTTGATGGGCCGAAGGGTCTCTTCTGCACTGTATGATTCTATGATTGCATGAGCAGGAAAAAAAAATCAGATTGAGAGGTGAATTGACCGAAAGATTACAAAAAGGGATGGATTGGGCAAACAGAAAATCCTGCAAATAGTGACCAAAATGATTGCCCATCATATGAGAGTCCAGCAGAGAATTCCAAATAAATTTCTTCACCCAGAGAGTGGAAGGTGGAACTGGCTAACACAAGGCAGGACTGAGGAGAGTAGCAAACTGTGGGAAGTTGGATAAACAGAAGGGAAAAAGGCATAAAATAGGCTGACAAAAGACCATTGATTGAGCAGTCCATAAAACTGTTCAGTGGAAACACTGCTGAATGTACTGGCGGTAAGAGATTCACCAAGAGGCAACTGGCAATGACTAGTTGCATCAAATGGTCTGCCTCTGTACATTCTACAGAACACAGCAGTTCAGCAGGATCCCAGCGCTTTAACACTGAGAAACCAGGGCAACATCTCACTGATCTAACGTCACCAGGAAATGCAGGATTGCACGCCCCACATTTATCACAACGGTTCCTTACCCATTGGGATCCTTCTCGACCATCTTCAGTCCTTCGAGACCCTGCAGCACCTTCCTGGCCACAGACTTGGAGCCACGGCTAAAGTGACTGGGCTTCACACCGTTCCGCTGGCGTCCGCCGTAAATCTTGGTCATGGCGCCAACTCCAACGCCACCCCGCAGGTACAGGTGACGCACCGTGGAGGCTGAAACAAGCAAGGACTTAGAATGAGTTTGGGATTCCATCACAGTGGGGGGTGGGCTGCCACTCACCCACCCCACTGCATTTGAGCCAGCATCTGTGGCCCATCCCTAACTGCCACCTGAACTGTGTCTCTCGCTAGGGTTAGGCTTTGGAGTCAGACAGGGTTAGGGCAGCCAACACAGAGGGTAATCAAGAGTAAACCGCATTGCTGTGGGTCTGAAGTTTCATGTAGCGACTACCTTTCCCAAAAGGACATTCCTTCCATAAAGAACCCATAACCTCCTGGACATCAGCCTGAACTTCCAGTTTACTAGCCTAGTGACGTTACAGCAGCGGGGGTTCAGAGCATAAGACTGTAAGACACAGGAGCAGAATTAGGCCACTCGGCCCATTGAGTCTGCTCCACCATTCAATCATGGCTGATATTTTTCTCATCCCCATAACTCCTGATCCCCTTATTAATCAAGAACCTATCTTTGTCTTAAAGACACTCAATGACCTGGCAAGGAGTTCCACAGATTCACCACTCTCTGGCTGAAGAAATTAGTCTTCATCTCGGTTTTAAATGATTGTCCCTTTAGCTTGAGTTTGATTCTAGTTTTTCCTACTAGTGGAAACATCCTCTCCACGTCCACTCTATCCATGCCCTGCCATATCCTGTAAGTTTCAATAAGATCCCCCCTCATCCTTCTAAACTCCCAACAAGTACAGACCCAGAGTCCTCAACTGTTCCTCATACGACAAGCTCTTCATTCCAGGGATCATTCTTGTGAACCTCCTCTGGATCCTTTCCAAGGCCAGCACATCCATCCTTCGATACGGCGCCCAAAACTGCTCACAATATTCCAAATGGGGTCTGTCCAGAGCCTCATTCAGCCTCAGAAATACATCCCTGCTCTTGTATTCTAGCCCTTTCGGCATGAATGCTAACATTGCATTTGCCTTCCTAACTGCCGACTGAACCTGCACGTTAACCTTAAAAGAGAATCTTGAACAAGGACTCCCAAGTCCCTTTGTGTTTCTGATTTCTTAAGCATTTCCCCATTTAGAAATTAGTCTATGCCTCCATTCCTCCTTCCAAATTGCATAACCTCGCACTTTTCTACATTGTATTCCATCTGCCACTTCTTTGCCCACTCTCTACTTGTCCAAGTCCTTCTGCAGCCCCCCTGCTTCCTCAATACTACCTGTCCCTCTACATATCGTTGTATCATCTGCAAACTTAGCAAGTGCCTTCAGTTTCTTCTTCCAAATCGTTAACGTATATGAAAAGTTGTGGTCCCAGCACTGACCCCTGAGGTCACTAGCTGCCACCCTGAAAAAGATCCCTTTATCCCCACACTGCCTTCTGCCAGTCAGCCAATCCTCTATCCATGCCAGATCTTACCCTTAACACCATGGGCTCTTAACTTTTTTTAACAGTCTCCTATGTGGCACCTTGTCAAAGACCTTTTGGAAATCTAAATAAATTATGTCCACTGGCTCTCCTTTATCTATCTTCCTTGTTACCTCCTCAAAGAAGTCCCAACAGATTTGTCAGACATGATCTCCCCTTGATGAAGCCTTGCTGACTCAGTCCTACCTTATCATGCACTTCCAAGTACTCCGCAATCTCATCTTTAATAATGAGCAGTCGTGAGGCTGCATCTGGAGCACCATATACAGTTTTGGTCTCCTTAAGAGATACAGTTTAAAAACAAGGGGTGTCCCATTTGAGAGAAGATGAATCCCCCTCACCCTCCTCCTCTCAAAGGCCCTTAAACTTGTGGAACTCTTTTCCCAGACAGAAGGGGAGGCTGGCTCAAGTCACTAAATTTATTCAAGGCTGCATTAGCCGGATTTGTGACTGAAAGGAATTCAAGGGTTTGTAAGGAAATTGGGGTTATTGGCAGAATCGGATGCGCCATGATATCATTGACCAGCAGTGCCAACACGAGGGGCCAAATGTCCCACTCCTGACTCTTGCAATGGAGTGGCAGCAGCAGATTTATTAGTAACTTTCAAATGGTCAAAAAGATTTGCAACAATATGGGGATAAGCAAGTGGGAGTGAGGCCAATTCGACAGCTCTCAGTCGGCACAAGGACAATGGGCCAAATGGCTGACTCTACTGCTTCTACAACCTCCCTTTACAATACAACAGAGGTTCAAAACACAAACAAACTTAACCCAAAGAGATCAGTTATTGAGACGATGACTCCCTCGAGTTCCTGCTGGAAATACCCAACGCGTGCTGATGACTGCTGGGAGGACGCAATGGGAATCAGCCATAGAATCCCTACTGTGCAGGAGGCAGCGAATCGGCCCATCTACACCGACTATCCAACAAGAGCATCTTCACATTACCCATATAAGAAAATGCAAGTTTCATAACATCCCACAACAGAACAAAACATAACAGGCTCATTTATTTTTAAAAAACAGGACTGGTTGAATGTTGGCCAGGACAGAGGAGAACCCATTTCTAACAAAATAAAAACATGGTGTTAGGATCTTTACTTTCAACGAAAGAGACAGTGCCCTCATACTGCAGATCTGACAAGAGAGAAACAGAATTAATAGTTTCAAATCCTTCATCGGAACTCAAACAACCCAAAAAGTATTAACTGTTTCTCTTTCTGCCTTCAGAGATGCTGGCTAACCTGTCTGAGAATTCCCAACTTCTTTCTGGTTTCAAGTTCCCGGCACCCGCAGTGTTTTACTTTATGATTCAGATAGTGTCAGAGTGATTCAGGAATGGGTCGCTCCCTCTCACTTCACCAGAAAGTGCAACTTCCACTCCCCAGACTTGGGAGCACGAAACTTGAGGCTGACACACCAGTGATATACCGAGGGAGTGCAGCATTGTTACGAGGGCTTAAGCCAAGGCTCCACCTGCCTGCTCAGGTGGATGGTAAAAGATGCCATTTCAACCAATATCTTGACCAATATTTATCCAGTCAACAGTACAAAGAAACAATCCTCTGGGTTATTACTACTGCCTGTGGGGCTTACTATACACATTGGCAGCCACCATTTCCTATATTACAACAGTGACTACGCTTCAGAAGACACTCCACTGAGACATCCAGTGGATGTGAAAGTGTTATATTTTCTATTATTCCCAAGTTGATCACTGCAACAACAAGCCCTTTGAAACAGTGCAGCAAGCAATGGGAGGCTGACCCATCATGTGCAGGTTGTGTATGGACAGGCTGTGGAAACTCAGCCCTTTCAGATTTCGCAAGCGATTTGAAGGGGTCTGAGGAGAGCTCTGAAATAGCCAGTGGGGAAATTGCGCTGATCGCACTCACCAGCTCGGGTGTAGAACCAGTTCTCATCGTAAGGTGCCAGTTCTTTGTGTTTGCCCAGCTTCACTGTGTCAACCCAATCGGGCACCTTTAGTTTGCCAGACCTGGAAGTAGAGACAAATGAGAAATCTCCCTGGGAATCAGACAAGTTTCAAAACAGCAAGTTCTGGAACTGATCATTACCCACCCAAGTGTTGGAACAAGATTTTTAAATTACATAACCCGGAACGGAGTGAGCTTTAATGAAGGAATTACAAGGCCCAGGCAGCTGAAGATGCAGCCAAAATGGGGGCACGATTAAAATCTTGGCTATTAAGAAGCATCTTAAAGACGAAGATTCTGCAAAGGAACAGGTGATGTGCCTGAAGATTGGAGGGTGGCAAATGTTGTGCCTTTGTTTTAAAGAGCTGCAGGGAAAAGCCTGGAAGCTATAGGCCGGTGAGCCTCACACCTGTAGTGGTAAGTTGTTAGAAGGTATTCTGAGAGACAGGATCTACAGGCATTTAGAGATGCAAGGACTGATTAGGGACAGTCAGCATGGCTTTGAGAGTGGAAAATCATGACTCACAAATTTGATTCAGTTTTTTGAAGGGATAACCAAGGAGGTCAATGAGGGCAGTGCAGTTGATGTTGTCTACATGGACTTTTAGCAAGGCCTTTGACAAGGTACCGCATGGTAGGCTGTTGCATAAGATTAAATCTCGGGATCCAGGATGAGGTAGCCAAATGGATACAAAATTGGCTTGATGACAGAAGACAGAGGGTGGTTGTAGAGGGTTGATTTTCAAACTGGAGGGCCTGTGACCAGTGATGTACCCTCGGGATCAGTGCTGGGTCCACTGTTATTTGTCATTTATATTAATGATTTGGATGAGAAATTAGGAGGCATGGTTAGTAAGTTTGCAGATGACACCAAGATTGGTGGCATAGTGGACAGTGAAAGTTATCTATGATTGCAACGGGATCTTGATCAATTGGGCCAGTGGGCTGACAAATGGCAGATGGAGTTAATTTAGACAAATGGGAGGTGATCGAACCGGGGCAGGACTTAATTAATGGTAGGGCTTGGGGAGAGTTACAGAACAAAGATTGAGGGGTACAGGTTCATAGCTCCTTGAAAGTGGAGTCACAGGTGGACAGAGTGGTGAAGGCAGCATTCAGCATGCTTGGTTTCATTGGTCAGAACATTGAATACAGGAATTGGGACATCTTGCTGAAGTTGTATGGGACATTAGTAAGGTCACACTTGGAATACTGTGTACAGTTCTGGTCACCCTATTATAGAAAGGGTATTAAACTAGAAAGAATGCAGAAAAGATTATCTACGATGCTACCGGGACTTGATGGTTTGAGTTATAAGGGGCAGCTGGATAGACTGGGACTCTTTCCCCGGGAGCTTAGGAAACTTAGAGGTCTATAAAATAATGAGGCGCACAGATTAGCTAGATGGTCAATATCTTTTCCCAAAGGTAGGGGAGTCTAAAGCTAGAGGGCATAGGTTTAAGATGAGGGGGGAGAGATACAAAAGTGTCCAGAGGGGCAATTTTTTCACACAGAGGATGCCGAGTGTCTGGAACGAGCTGCAGAGATAGTGGTAGAGGCGGGTACAATTTTGTCTTTTAAAAAGCATTTAGACAGTTACATGGGTAAGATGGGTATGGAAGGATATTGGCCAAATGCAGGCAGTTGGGACTAGTTTAGTGGTTAAAAAAGGGGCGGCATTGACAAGTTGGGCCGACGGGCCTTGTTTCCATGCTGTAAACCTCAGACTATGAATCCTCCGGTGAAGCAAGTGATCAAGAAATCTGGCAGGTGGAGTACAAATGTAGTAAAATGCAAGGCTGTCCACTCCAGACACCAAATAAAAAGGCAGATTATTTACACAGGGGCTGCTGAATACTGTGGTAGAGGGATCTGGTGCACTTGCACATTAATCTCAAAGTTAGCGTACGGGTACAAGTGATTAGGAGGGTTAAGTGGAATGTTGTCCTCTATTGCAAGGGAAATTAAATATAAAAATAGGAAAGTTGCAGTACAACATCTGTGTACCTCAAGGAGTGTGCAGATTTGGTCTCCTTGCCTCAGGAGATATAATTGCACTGGAATGATTTCAGAGGACGTGACTGGGCTGATTCCTGGGATGCAGGATTTTGTCTTATGTGAAAGGCTGAGCAGATTGGGGCCGCGGCAACATGGACCACCAGGACCCCGTGCGAGTTTGGGTACAGTCTGAAGCTGCAGATCAGCTGAAACCTATCAAAACTCACTAGTGCATGGATCCATTTACAACGAATCCCAGCACCTCAGACTAAAACAATGAAAATTTAGAAATAAAGAGAAAGGTAACTGCTTAGGAAGCTTGTACAAGTTATCTGAAAGCATTCTTCAATCCCCGCTAACTGGCACTGCAAACATTCAATACGTACTTCTTGAGAAAGGCACCCAGAGCTTTGACAAACTCCTGCTGATTCACGTCCTTAACTGTTACACCAGGCATCTGAAAAGAAACGAAGCATAAAGTGAATGGACCACAACAGAAAGGCAAACATCAATTTAAAACACATGCTCTGCCCCTCAGCAGGCCTCTCTGGGCAGGAGATGTGTTTTATTCCTCTCCATCACACGCATAGGAAAACTGTTTCTGGGTGGAGGTACATTCTGTCTCTGCTCAAGTCCCAGTTGTGGTTTTCATAATCAAATACTGAATCCAATCAGTCCCATTCACACACTCTTATCCTAGAGTGCCGGAAGGTTTATTCACCTCAAGTGTCCATTCAATTTCTGTTTAAAAGCACAATGGCTTTCAGAGAAGCACTGACTTCAGAGTGACCCAAGCAAGATTAAAAATGATTGAGGGGAAGAGGCAACCCCAACCACCCCAGAGAAGAATGGGGCTCTCGGGATTGGACCACCACCGCAGGCTGTGAAAACCATATCCGAATGAGAGCTGGAGTGGTTTCTGACCCAAAGATTCACACAAACGGTTCGGCAAGTGGTGGCCCCTCATACAAAGTTCCACCAGCTAGCTGGGTCAGAGGAATTTTCTACAATCTGTTTCCTATCAAATAACCAGGAGACATGGGTTTTGGGAGGGAAGAGGCGGCAATTGAGGAGGTTTGCCCCATATCTGCGTGGGTTTCCTCCAAGGGACTCCGGTTTCCCCTGTCAGGCAAAAGATGGTCGTCATGATGTGGAGATGCCGGCGTTGGACTGGGGTAAACACAGTAAGAAAAAGAAAAGAAAATCTGTTGGACTTTAACCTGGTGTTGTTAAACTTCTTACTAGGCAAAAGATGTGCAGGTTAGGTGGATAGGATATGCTGAATTCTCCCTTAGTGTCAGGGGGATTAGCAGGATAGATATGTGGGTGGAATTATTGTTTGTGCAGGATTGATGGGCTGAAAGGCCTTCTTCTGCACTTTAGGGATTCTATGAAATCTCCCAAAGTCAGGATCAACAATAAACACTGTTGCACACTCTGCCCCCCCCCCCCAAAAAAAATCAGGACTCTTGCACTGTTCTAACCATCTTCAACCACATCCCCATATCTTCACTCCCCCTCCCTTCTTAGAGTTCTTATTCTCCCTCTCCATCTTCTAACCCCAGATAAATCCATTCTGTGCTCACGCCCCCAAAACAAAAATCACCTTGCTGCATCCATTTCCCTCTCTCCCTGGTCTACCTTGTCATATGACTGATGGATAGTGATTTCTGAAGGTACATGGTATACTTGCCTTTATTAGCCAAGGCAGAGAGTTTAAGGAAGGATATGCTGGACCAATATAAAATGTTAGTTAAGCCACAGCTACAGTACAGGTGCTGGTCCTAGAAGGGCTGTGATAGCAGTGAAAAATGTGCAGAGGGCATTTACCAGGATGCTGCTGGCACCAGAGTTTTAGTTATGGAGAAATTGGTAAGTACCTCCTATCCTCTACATCCAATGTACAATACCCTTATCTCTGCCCCCTCACCATGATGCCTCCAGTTCTCTCCCTCTACCCTTGGTCTACCCTCAGTATACATCTCTCCCCCCTCCCCCATGCGGCCCTGTGCTTCTCCTGTACCCTCAGTGTATATACACACACCTTGTCTCTCCCCCTCAGCATGCTGCCTCCTGCTCCATCCACAGTCTATAGCTCTCCTCCTGCTCTATCCCCTCTATCTCTCCCCCTGCTCTATCCCCTCTATCTCTCCCCCTGCTCTATCCCCTCTATCTATCTCTCTCTCCCTGCCCCTTCACCTTGCTGCCTCCTTTGCTTTCCCTCCCCAGTCTCTGCATCCGTATCTCCTCCTCCCCATGCTCTCTCCTGCTCTAACCCAGTCTATAATCTCGATCTCTCCCTCACCTCGCTGCCTGTCGCCTCCTGCTCGGATCCAGGGAGGAAGAGGCCGGCACGGGGCCGCTCGCCCGCATTTCACAGGGGCCGCAACTCCCGCCGCCTCGCGAGATCGCGGAGCGGCCGCCGATTGGTTGGTGGGCTGAGGAGGACGTGGGCCGAGGAGCGATACGTCACGCCCGCCATCTTGGTAGTGGCAGGCGGTGCGATCGTCAGTAATGCAGCGGCCGGGGAGGGTGGCCATCATAGTATAGGAACGGCTGGGGAAAGCGTCATGGCGCCCCCGCGTGGCGTCCTCCAGCCGTGAGGAGGGCGCGGCGGCAGCGTCCATCTTGGTAAAGGTGCAGCGTTAGCATCAATCTCGTAGCGCCTGAAGGGGAGGCCATTTTGGTAAAGATAACCGCCCGGCTGTTGAGCATGGGTGAACTCAGGAGGAAGCCATTTCGGTGGAGGGAATGATCAAGCAGCAACAATAACAACTTTGTAGCAACAACTGTAAAACAACAACTGTACTCCAACAACGACTTTCCAGCAACAACTGAATAGCGTCAATACACCAACAACGACTTTCCAGCAATAACTTAGCAACAATTATAATAACAGCTTTCCAGCAACAACTTTATCAATATTTTAACAACTTTACACCAAAAATTTTATAACAATTTTCTCATAACTTTCCAGTGATAACTTTATAAGTATTTTCTCACGACATCTTTACAACCATTATACAACAACTTTCCAGCAACGGTTTCCACAACAGGGGAGGCGATGGCCGAGTGGTATTGATTGCTAGACTATTAATCCAGAAACTCAGCTAATGTTCTGGGGACCTGAGTTTGAATTCAATAAAAAATAACTGGAATTAAGAATCTAATGATGACCATAAAACCATTGTTGATTGTCAGAAATATGGTTCACTAATGTGCTTTAGGAGAAGAAAATCCGCCGTCCTTACCTGGTCATGTGACTCCAGAGCCACAGCAAGATGATTGACTCTCAACTGCCCTCTGAACAAGGGCAACGAGGGATGGGCAATAAATGCTGGCCAGCCAGCGATGGCGGTGTCCCACAAATTGAATTAAAAAAACATAAGAACATGTTTTTTGCAGTTTTCCGGCAACTGTTTTACAACAAAAACTTCCCAGTGACAAATTTCTAGCAACAACTTTTCAACAGAAACATCACTCGAAAAGAGTTTGTGTCTATATGTGCCATGTTTGAGAACATATCTCTCCACTCACCTGAAGGAGCAGTGCTCCAAAAGCTCGAGATTCCAAATAAACCTGTTGGACTTTAACCTGGTGTGAGACTTCTTACTATGCCCACACCAGTTCAATGCCGGCATCTCCACATCTTAATAACCTAGATCAGAGAATCAAGGAACGAAGAGCCCATTGTATTATCACAGGTTCTATGAAGGTACAATTTACCGAGTTCCACAGTCCTGCCATTTCCCATGGCCCTGCATGTTCTTTCTCTTCAGATAATAATCCAGTTGCCCTTTGACAGTCACAATTGAGCCTGTCTCCGACACACTGTATGCTATGGATCACGGACCCTGGTAGAAGCCGGCAGGGGACTTTGGGAGAACTTAGGGCACCAACGTTGTCCACATGATTTTTAGGCGTTGGTGATCAGATTCGGTGACGCATCAAACCGCAATGAGCGAGACCACCTGGCCACTGCAGGCTTCTTCTGCCCTCGTTGTCGTGGTGACAGCTTTCCTTCAGCTGCTCTGCCACGGAGGATCTTTCGGGCTGAGTTTTTGTCTGGCACCAAGCCCCCTTGGTGCCAGATGGTGACCTTGCCACCATCGCTGGTCCAAACAGGAGCAAGGAACTCCTGATGCCATCTCCCGAAGAATGGTAAGAGTGCACAAACCTCTCTGCCATGAGGCCCACAGAAAAGAATGCTTCCCACCACTTAGCTCACGAAAGGTGTCATCCAAATTCTGTTCATCAGCCACCAGCTCTCCATCTCTCCCCCGACAACAGTCTGAGATTCAGCTACTTTGTCCGTAAACCTGCCGTCACATTTGATCCTGTGAGAAGCTTCCGACCTCCAGCTCCGGAATTCCTCATAGAATCCCTACAGTGCAGATGGAGGCCATTCAGCTCATCGAGCCTACACTGACAACAATCTCACCCAGTCCCTATTCCCCATAATGCCACGTATTTACCCTGCT
This sequence comes from Mustelus asterias, assembly GCF_964213995.1. Classification (NCBI taxonomy): domain Eukaryota; kingdom Metazoa; phylum Chordata; class Chondrichthyes; order Carcharhiniformes; family Triakidae; genus Mustelus; species Mustelus asterias. The sequence continues at coordinate 1,513,401 of NC_135820.1, read as the reverse complement.
AATCCACCTGCCACTAAGGGTCAATTTAGTGTGGCCAATCAACCTAACCCACACGTCTTTGGACTGTGGGAGGAAACCGGAGCACCTGGGGGAAACCCAGGCAGACACGGGGAGAATGTACAAACTCCACAGACAGTCACCTGAGGTGGGAATTGAACCCAGGTCCCTGGCACTGTGAGACTGCAGTGCTAACTGCTGTGCAACCATGCAGCTCCTGTCTCTCTCTCTCTCTCCTCCTTGATGATGGTCCTTGCAACCTACTTCTGTGACCAAGCTTTGAAACATCTGACCTGGACAGCGCTCCTTGTACAAAAATCACAAAGAGTCATCATCCAGGTTCAGCAAGTAATCAGGAAGGCAAATGGGACGTTGGTCTACTGCAGGGAGGATGGAGTATAAGAGTCGGGAAGTCTTGCTACAACTGCATGGGGTACTGGTGAGACCACACCTGAAGCACGTGTCCAGTTCTGGTCTCCTTACCTAGAGAGGGATATACTGACATCGGGGACTGTTCAGAGAAGGTTCACGGGGGCCGACTCCTGGCATGAAGTTGGGGGGGTGTCTGATAAGGAACGGTTTGGGCAGGTTGGGGCTGGTACCCATTGGAGTTTAGAAGAATGAGAGAGGATCTTTTTGAAACATATCAGACTCTGGGGAGGAGTGGGGGTGGTGGTTGACAGGGTGGATGCTGGAAGAATGTTTCCCTCCTTTGTAGGGGAAATCTAGAACTGAGGGGGGGGGGCACAGTTTCAGAATGAGGGGGTCTCCCGTTGAAGATGGAGATGGGGAGGAATTTCTTCTCTCTGGTGGAGTTAGTCCGTGGAATTCTTCCCCCCAGAGAGACAGTGCGGGCTGCGACTCATTGAATAGATTTCATAGAATCATAGAGTGCCAAAGGAGGCCATTCGGCCCATTGAGTTTGCACCAACCACAATCCCATCCAGGCCCTATCTCCGTAGCCCCATGTATTTACCTTGCTAATCCCCGTCACGAAGGGGCAATTTAGCATGGCCAATCCACCTAACTCACACATCTTTGGACTGGGAGGAAACCAGAACACCCGCAGGAAACACACGCAGACACTGGGAGAAAGTGCAAACTCCACACAGACAGTGACCCAAACCAGGAATCGAACCCAGGTCGTCGGCGTTGTGAGGCAGCAGTGCCAACCACTTTACCACCAGGTTGGGGCTGAGGTAGAGATTTGATTGACAAAGGGGTCGAGGGTCATGGGGGCGGGCAGCAGAGTGGAGTTAAGGCTACAATTAGATCAGACATGATCTTAGCAATGGCGGAGCAGGCTTCAGAGACCCAAACACCTGACCCTGCTCCCGTTAACCATGTTCTCTGGGCAGTTCAAGGCTCAGAATCAGATTTTGTTTTATAATGTTCCTGTGAAGCATTTTCATGCCATTTCATTACCTGAAATGCGCGAAATAAATACAAGCTGTTGCTATTACGTAATGCCCAAGTTCTCACAGTGAAGAAATAGTCAAGAGAGAGATTCAGGGCAGCAATGACATGGACTGTGATGCAGGAGAGCGATCGTTACTGATATTGCGCTGATCCTGGCTGGAACTGCTTTTCTCATTTAAAACCCAGAGAAAAAAAACACACCATTCCATTTATTTCATTTATTCTCACAAATACATTGCACCACAATTGTCATAATTTACTCTTGCACAATTACACTTTCCCAAGGAAGGATTCACAATTTCAAACACATTTCATAGCTAATATACAGACTGAAATACAGAGCTTGTGTTTCGGGTCAGGTTTCAAAATCAACTCCAAAGACTTGAGCACAAAATCTAGACAGACAGTCCGAGTGGAGTACTGAGGGAGTGTCGCACTGTCAGAGGATCAGTACTGAGGGAGTGCCGCACTGTCAGAGGGTCAGTACTGAGGGAGTGCTGCACTGTCAGAGGGTCAGTACTGAGGGAGTGCCGCACTGTCAGAGGGTCAGTACTGAGGGAGTGCCGCACTGTCAGAGGGTCAGTACTGAGGGAGTGCCGCACTGTCAGAGGATCAGTGCTGAGGGATTGCCGCACTGTCAGAGGGTCAGTACTGAGGGAGTGCTGCACTGTCAGAGGGTCAGTACTGAGGGAGTGCCGCACTGTCAGAGGGTCAGTACTGAGGGTGTGCTGCACTGTCAGAGGGTCAGTACTGAGGGAGTGCCGCACTGTCAGAGGGTCAGTACTGAGGGAGTGCCGCACTGTCAGAGGGTCAGTACTGAGGGAGTGCCGCACTGTCAGAGGATCAGTGCTGAGGGAGTGCTGCACTGTCAGAGGCTCAATACTGAGGGAATGCCACACTATCAGAGGGTCAGTACTGAGGGAGTGCCGCACTGTCAGAGGGTCAGTGCTGAGGGAGTGCCGCACTGTCAGAGAGTCAGTACTGAGGGAGTGCCGCACTGTCAGAGGGTCAGTACTGAGGGAGTGCCGCACTGTCAGAGGGTCAGTACTGAGGGAGTGCCGCACTGTCAGAGGGTCAGTACTGAGGGAGTGCCGCACTGTCAGAGGGTCAGTACTGAGGGAGTGCCGCACTGTCAGAGGGTCAGTACTGAGGGAGTGCCGCACTGTCAGAGGGTCAGTACTGAGGGAGTGATGCACTGTCAGAGGGTCAGTACTGAGGGAGTGCTGCACTGTCAGAGGGTCAGTACTGAGGGAGTGATGCACTGTCAGAGGGTCAGTACTGAGGGAGTGCTGCACTGTCAGAGGGTCAGTACTGAGGGAGTGATGCACTGTCAGAGGGTCAGTACTGAGGGAGTGATGCACTGTCAGAGGGTCAGTACTGAGGGAGTGCCGCACTGTCAGAGGGTCAGTACTGAGGGAGTGATGCACTGTCAGAGGGTCAGTACTGAGGGGGTGCCGCACTGTCAGAGGGTCAGTACTGAGGGAGTGCCGCAGTACCAGAGGGTCAGTACTGAGGGAGTGATGCACTGTCAGAGGGTCAGTACTGAGGGAGTGCCGCACTACCAGAGGGTCAGTACTGAGGGAGTGATGCACTGTCAGAGGGTCAGTACTGAGGGAGTGCTACATAGTAGAGGGTCAGTACTGAGGGGATGCAATCTTTCCAGAGAAATATGAAAATGAGACCCCACCTGTCCTCTGGGGAATGTAAGAATCCCACAGCTACCAAAAACAGTTCTCCCTTCTGTCTTGGGCCAATAATTATTGATTGAGGAACATCACGAAACAGGTACCTGATCATTGACACATCGCTGTTGGTGGGATTTTGCTGTGGACTCTGAGGCTGTTGTGACAATGACTACAGATCAAAATTGCACAGACATTCTGCACCAGGCAGCAGGGGGATAATGGTGAGACTCTTTGTATTTCTTTTATATGCTGTTTACCCATCACTCCTGTGCTCACTGATCCCGGATCCAATCATGCTTCACTTCTAATATTTTTATAATGGTGTTCGAACCCCTCCATAGCCTCACTCCCTCCCTATCTCTGTAACCTCCTCCAGCCCCGACAACCCTCCCTATCTCTGTAACCCCCTCCAGCCCCTACAACCTTCCCTATCTCTGTAACCTCCTCCAGCCCCTACAACCCTCCTTATCTCTGTAACCCCCTCCAGCCCCTACAACCCTCCCTATTTCTGTAACCTCCTCCAGTCCTACAACCCTCCCTATCTCTGTGACCTCCCCCAACCTGTACAAGGATCGGAGATCTTTGCACTGCTCAAATTCCATACCCCTGTCCATTCCCCAATTTCCATTGCTCCACCATTGGAAAGATTGAGACTATCAAGCAACTTTGAAGCAAGGGCAGGAATTGGTGGTCTTGGAGTCAGTGTAGGAGAGCAAGCAACAGGGGAGATGGGTCATCAAGGGTTAAGACATGAGTCAGAGAGTTTTGGATGAGCTTAGCTTTATGCGGGTGGCAGAGCAAGTGAGAACCATGTGAAGTTACACCATGCCAGCATCCATCAGCCACAACCCCTCCACACATCTTGATGGCTAGGGTCTCGTCACATGGAACACGGGGCCGACCTTCGACCTGGAGATGCAAGATTTGTACCTGGCAGCACACAGGACATGGTGGACAAAGACCCCCCTCAACGCGCTCCCGAAATCCTTCTTCCTCAATGCGTAGACCATCGGGTTGATGAGCGAGTTGAGGTGCGATAGGGCCACCACCAGGTTCGCCAGCCAGGAGGGCAAGCTGCAGGCAGGGCAGAAGAAGACCAGGCTGTTCACCACATTGAGGGGCAACCAGCAGAGGCAGAAGAGGCCCACCATCAGGAAGAGGGTCTTGGCGGTCTGGATCTCGCTGCGCTTGGCCGATCGGAACTGCTGATTGTTGAAGTACTGGCGGACAACACGGAATGAGTCCGTGTAAATCCCGAACATAACCGAGAGGGGCAGGAGGGTGCAGCAGAAGAATATGACATAGACCATGTAGTTGGAGGAGATGACATGGTGGAATGAGCAGAGGCCAACGGCCATCCGGCTGCCATTAGCGGGTCTCGCGACATCGAACGGTCGAGGGAAGAAGCCCACCAGAGAGATCTTATCCCTCAGGATGGACCTCTCGGCAGGAATGGTGACATTGGCCGTCGAGGCGATGAAGGTGTCGGAGCAGTTCCACCCCATCACCGGGGTGAAGCCGATGATCAGCGCCGAGATCCCGCAGAGGGAGATCGCCACGGTGATGCGCTTCTTGGTGACCAGGATTCTGTACCTGGGGAACAATTGAAAAAGGAAATGAGGCAGAGTTTCATTTGACGGTGCCATCGCTGGAACCCTGCCATGTACTTCCTCCAGTTCAGCTACAGGATTACATTTCCCTTAAGAAAAGTCCTAGGCAGCATCTCAGCACATCCCTTCACCATCAATGAAGTGTAGTGACCTCATCAGCTTCAGAAAAGTGGCACTCCCTCAGTACTGATCCTCTGACAGAGCAGCACTCCCTCAGTACTGACCCTCTGACAGTGCAGCACTCCCTCAGTACTGACCCTCTGACGGTGCAGCACTCCCTCAGTACTGACCCTCTGACGGCGCAGCACTCCCTCAGTACTGACCCTCTGACAGTGCAGCACTCCCTCAGCACTGACCCTCTGACAGTGCAGCACTCCCTCAGTACTGACCCTCTGACAGTGCTGCACACCCTCAGTACTGACCCTTTGACAGTATGGCACTCCCTCAGTACTGACCCTTGGCTAGTGCAGCACTCCCTCAGTACTGACCCTCTGACAGTGCGGCACTCCCTCAGTACTGACCCTTGGCTAGTGCAGCACTCCCTCAGTACTGACCCTCTGACAGTGCGGCACTCCCTCAGTACTGACCCTCTGACAGTGCAGCACTCCCTTAGTACTGACCCTCTGACGGTGCAGCACTCCCTCAGTACTGACCCTCTGACGGTGCAGCACTCCCTCAGTACTGACCCTCTGACAGTGCAGCACTCCCTCAGCACTGACCCTCTGACAGTGCAGCACTCCCTCAGTACTGACCCTCTGACAGTGCAGCACTCCCTCAGTACTGACCCTCTGACAGTGCTGCACACCCTCAGTACTGACCCTTTGACAGTGCAGCGCTCCCTCAGTACTGACCCTTGGCTAGTGCAGCACTCCCTCAGTACTGACCCTCTGACAGTGCGACACTCCCTCAGTACTGACCCTTTGACAGTGTGGCACACTCCTCAGTACTGACCCTCTGACAGTGCAGCACTCCCTCAGTACTGACTCTCTGACAGTGCGGCCACTCCCTCAGTACTGACTCTCTGACAGTGCGGCACTCCCTCAGTACTGACCATCTGACAGAGCAACACTCCCTCAGCACTGACCCTCTGACAGTGTGGCACTTCCTCAGTACTGACCATCCAAAATGGTGACTCCTTATCCTGAGACCTTTACTCCTTAGTTTTAGGCTCTCCAGTTGAGCAATCAAAATCGGGGATTGCAAAAGAAGCTGGAATTAGAGAAATGCTGAGATCTCGGATAGTTGTGGAAACTGGAAGGAGTGCAGAGATAGGGTAGGTTTTTGGGGCTGGAGGTGGTTACACAGATAGGGAGGGAGGGTTGTCGGGGGTGGAGGAGGTTACAGAGATAGGGACAATGGGAGGACAGACAGAGGGAGGGAGCGTCAGACTAGTCGAGTCAGGTCTGTGTCAACGCCAGATGAAATGGCCAAAGCCTTTCTGCTTTACCTGCTTGGCTGTCGGATTTTCAGATGGGTGTTAATGGCGATGGCCAGGAGCACAAAGACAGAGAACTGTGTAGTGACGAGCGGGAAACAGGCAAGCAGCAGACAGCCGGAAAAACAGACGGTGAGGTCCAGGCTCAGCAGGATGGAGCACGGGACAGCCAGGGCCCCCACGCTCAGGTCTGCCATGGCCAGACAGGCAATCAGGTAGTTCGTCAGCGTCCTGAGTTCTCTGTGTAAGTACACAGTGGCACAGACCAGCAGGTTCATACTAATGACCCCCACACCAAGGGCAACCTCCAGAGCAATGAACACACTGTCCAGCCCCATTGAACCAGGCAACCTTTCCGTCAGCCGATCACTCTCCAATGCTGTCTGCTTCTCCCGAGCTGCGGCAATAAAGGCTCTGTGCTTGTCCCGTGCTTAACAACCTGAGTGGAAACTGTCAGGAGATTGATGTATAAGTGCACTGAAATGGTGATAACCAGACAGGCACGTTGACAGGATAGGGGTTTACAGAGGAATGGATAATCACAGGAATCATTATCGTTATTCAGCACCTGGGGCAAGGGGGAGGCGGTCGAGTGCAACTCACTGGCAAAGCATTGGCTTTCCTCCTCTCCTCCACTGCGGTGGAGTTTATTGTCACAAATCGAGGTTTCAGACAAATTTCATCTCAGTTTCAAGTGGTAGCATTCTGCAAGGGGCTGGTGAAATGAAGCCTGCATGTGTATTAAAGAAGCACTCAGGGCCGCTTATCAGATGACAAGGCACTCCACAGCAAACATTGGCAACTGTCAGTGAGTAAAGAAAGTTCACTGAATCAGGCAGATAACTCACAGTCTCACCTCTGGTCAGGTTCTGAGATCAGCACAGGCCGTTGCTAAGAGATTGCAAATTGACACCAAGGCATAATGTTGACTTTGAAAAGTGCAACGGAGATCTATAAGTGATAGTCGGTGTCTCCCATCGGACTGCGGTAATGTGTTTCATGGCAAAGGAATCGTTCCCAACTCACAGCATCGCAGACCAAGCAGATGCACATTTACTTCTCATTTTGTTGCTATGTTTTTGGTGCTGGGGGCCATCTGCAAATTGCAATGAACATCAGCCCAGTGTCAACATTGAAGAGAATCACACTCGAGCTAAAGCTCCCTCTACACTGTCCCCATCAAACACTCCCAGACAGGAACAGCACGGGGTTAGATACAGAGTAAAGCTCCCTCTACACTGTCCCCATCAAACACTCCCAGGACAGGTACAGCACGGGGTTAGATACAGAGTAAAGCTCCCTCTACACTGTCCCCATCAAACATTGCCAGGACAGGTACAGCGGGGGTTTCGATACAGAGTAAAGCTCCCTCTACACTGTCCCCATCAAACACTCCCAGGACAGGTACAGCACAGGGTTATATACAGAGCAAAGCTCCCTCTACACTGTCCCCCATCAAACACTCCCAGGACAGGTACAGCCTGGGGTTAGATGCAGAGTAAAGCTCCCTCTACACTGTCCCCCATCAAACACTCCCAGGACAGGTACAGCACGGGGTTAGATACAGAGTAAAGCTCCCTCTACACTGTCCCCATCAAACACTCCCAGGACAAATACAGCCCGGGGTTAGTTACAGAGTAAAGCTCCCTCTACACTGTCCCCCATCAAACACTCCCAGGACAGGGACAGCACGGGGTTAGATACAGAGTAAAGCTCCCTCTACACTGTCCCCCATCAAACACTCCTAGATCAGGTACAGCACTGGGTTAAATACAGAGTAAAGCTCCCTCTGCACTGTCCCCATCAAACACTCCCAGGACAGGTACAGCACGGGGTTAGATACAGGGTAAAGCTCCCTCTACACTGCCCCCATCAAACACTCCCAGGACAGGTACAGCACGGGGTTAGATACAGAGTAAAGCTCCCTCTACACTGTCCCCCATCAAACACTCCTAGATCAGGTACAGCACTGTGTTAAATACAGAGTAAAGCTCCCTCTACACTGTCCCCATCAAACACGATGTGGAAATGCCGGCATTGGACTGGGGTAAACACAGTAAGGAGTCTCACAACACCAGGTTAAAGTCCAACAGGTTTCCAAACACACCCAGGACAGGTACAGCACGGGGTTAGATACAGAGTAAAGCAGAACATTTTACTTCAGGTACAAATCTAATTCTCTTTTGAAAGCCCCAGTTGAATCTGCCTTCATCACACTTTAAGGCAGTATATTCCAGATCCTATCCAATCACTAATTAAGGATATTTTTCTTTCATTCCTTGTGTTCTGAACATTGTGGCAAAGCCACCTTTTCCTTATCTGCTCTAATTGCCCTTTTGAACCTCTTGAACTACTGTAGTCTATTTACTGTCGGTCTTTTCAGTGTTGTCCACGTTGCTTCTTTAAATTGCTGTCCTCTGCATCGCGTTCCCATCTATGGGAACAGGTTCCCCCTATTTATTCCATCTAGACCCCTCGTGATATCTATCAAATCTCTTCCCTAAATTCTCTTGTCCAAAAAGAACAGCCCCAGCTTCTCCAATTTATCTGTATAACTGACGTTCCCCTGGAGCCTTTCCTGCGCTCTCTCTAATGGCTTCACATCCTTCCCAAAGTGTGGTACACAGCAGTGGTACCCATAACTTGATTTATCCACCATTTTCTGAGCCTTCACTTTCAATGATTTGTGCACAGATCCACAAACTCTTAACATAATAAACAAGGAAAACCTTGGATTATTGTTAGGGCATACGAATGTATGAGTTGGGAACAAGAATAGGCCACTCTGCCCTTCATGTCCGCACTACCATTTGAAAAGAACATAGCTGATCCAAGTGTCACCTCAGCTTCGCATTCAAGCCTAACTCCGATAATCTTTCTTCCCCCTATCCATAATCTATCTACCCCTGATTTAAAACTGTTTGAATACCTGTACAACCTTAGCACTGAGAGACCATGCAAGTAAAAAACATTGACTTCCTTTCCTAGTTTGTCTTCTTTAGGGAGGCCTATTGCACCCTAGACTTTATACAGAGGACCATAGCACACAAGTCTACTGACCAAGAGCTGGAAAAGGGATTAGAATAGGTAAGTGCTTGATGGTCAGCGCAGACACAATGGGCCGAACAGCCTCTTTCTGAGCTGTAAAACTCTATGCCTCTATATGGGAACAAAAAAGTGAAGAGGTTATGATAAGCCTGTATAAACCCCGAAACAAGATCAGAGGACACTGGGAAAACTCAGCCGGTCTGGCAGCATCCGTTAGGAGAGAAAGCAGAGTTTACATTTTGAGTCCTCTTGGCTTTTGAAGGGAGGGAGAATGTGTTAGATTTTAAGGTTTAGCTGTGAGAGATTGCAACAAAACGTAGCAAAGTCAAGAACAAGAGATAGTCTAGTGTGTGTGTGTCGGGGGCGGGGGGGGGGATGGTGGTGTTGCATTGAGGTAATACATGTATGGGATATTTCTCACAAAAGGTTTAAGCTGGAGAAGAAAGGTCACAAGCTAAAGCTGCTGAAGTCAGTGTTGAGTCCTGAGGGCTGCAATGTGCCCAACTGGAAGATGAGTTGCTGTTCCTCCAGCTTGCAGGAGGTAGTGATAGTGGAGTATTGTCACTGGACTAGTAATCCAGAAACCCAGGTCAAGTTCTGCAGACCTGGGTTTGAATCACCGCATGGAAAATGGTGAAATTTAAATTCTATAAAATCTAGTATTAAAAGCCTAATGGTGACCATGAAACCACTGTCATTTGTCATAACAACCTATCTAGTTCACTAACGTCCCTTTAGGGATGGAAATTTGTCATCCTTACCAATAAATGCCCATCCCTAATGAATAAAAAGATTATGAATAAAAGATTCAATAAATAAGAGATGAATGAAATAAAAGAATAAAAGAAAATGAATAAAAGATTGTGTCAGGTTTCACTAGAGTGCTGCAGTCAGCTAAGGACGGACAACTGGGCATGAGAGCAAGGTGCTGAGTTACACTGGTGAGCAACAGGAAGGTTGGGGTCCTGCAAATTGAGTGAAAGTTTGGTTTCAATATAAGTATTGTGCCCAATTCTGGGCGCTGTGACTCAAGGGGATCATGGAAAAGCGAAAATTGGGAATGAGGGTGTGGGTGTGGTTTCAAAAGAGAATTGAATCATTATCTGAAGAGAAAACAGACTGCAAGGCCACAGTGGCAAAAGTGGTGGGAGAGTAGGAATAACTGGGCAGCAGGTAGCTCGCAGAGGCTGGAATGGGCTGAATGGTCTATGAGGGCACAACATCAAGGCTTCATTCCCTCATTCATTATTGACATAATGCTTGATATGGCAGAAAGTAAAGGTGTCATGGACATTTACAATTGGTCCGAGAACTTCACTCACAGAGGGTCAACATGGTACAGACAGAGGAGCAATATGTCTTTGTCCATGATGCAATTTTGGAGGCATACTTATATGGAAACATGACGATACCGCTTTGTGAATTCAGAGCTATGTTTTATAACATCAGCAAATGACCCACAAACCAACTCCAGCCAGATCAAAGACGAGTTTCAGACATTAAATATTGTAACTCCTCGTGTCTGAGCTGAGGATTGCAGAGTTGGTCTATTACCTCGCAATCATGACAAGAACTAGAATATGGACGTACTCCCACCAGACAGATGTTTTCCATTCCTTATTTCTGTAGATGGTGAAACAAACAACTACATGAATGTTGCATTCATGGATAGCCACAAGCAGTCTGCAGCGTTTATTGTAACACAGCATCCTTTACCAAATATTGTGACCAATTTCTGGAGACGAGTGTTTGATTACTATTGCTCAGCAATAGTAATGTTGAATGAACTTGATGCTGTGCAGCTCTGCATTCAGTACTGGCCAGAGAAGAGTTTGTGTTGCTATGGTCCTATCCAAGTGGAATTCATCTCAGCAGACTTTGAAGATGACATCATTGTTCTAGTTTTTTGGATCTACAATATGGCACAACCTCAGGATGGGTACCGCATTGTCCAGCAGTTCCAGTTTATTGGTTGGCCATCATACCGGGACACACCAGTGTCAAAGCACTCCTTCTTGAAATTGATCAGGTGTCTGGAGAAATGGCAAGAAGAGTATGATGGGGGTGATGGTCATACTGTGGTACACTGCTTCAAGGGTGGCGGGCGAAGTGGAACATTTTGTGTAGTTCGCAGTATCTGTGAGATGATTCATCAAGAACATAATAGATGTTTTTCACACAGTCAAAACTCTACGAAACAACAAATCCAACATGGTAGATACACTAGAACAATGCAAATTCTGCTATGATGTGGCACTGGAGTATTTAAATTCATTTTGAACTTTCGCAATGAGAAGATTCATTGTGGTAGCATAGGACAATTTTATCAACAAAAGAAATCTTCATATCCTGTATCAAAAAAACATGTGTCACCTGGAAAATATTTGCATAAATGTATTTTCGAGGATCGTGTTGACACCAGAGAGGAAAGCAAGCAGAAACGCTGTACATTATCCACAAGAACTATCTGGGTTGGCCATGGGTCAAAGTGTTGGAGAATTCCATTGTTCACCAGAGTTGTGTCTGAAGTACATTGGTATCATTGGCTTGGATGGGGATTTTGCCAGCTTTTCATTTTGTCAATTGTCCTTGTATATTACATTCCACTGTGCATAAATTGTTTGCATCACAGTACTAATAAATGTTATCTTAAATCTATTATTTGCAACATTTTATTAAGCATTTTTAAACAATTGGGATTAGAAATGCTAAATAAAATGCAGCAATAATAATATTCCTGTTGGCTATTCATTTCCTGTTCATTTTGATGTTCCCCCTATCCTCAGCTTCCATTCAAATAGTACAGTTTGGGAGCCCAAGTTGTTTGCTGAGAATAAGGGTTTAAAACATCAATGCAACCTTCAAAGAGCCCACGGTCACATTTCCAACAAATCTTCAGGTATCTAACCTTTAAACAAAGAAGCAATTTTTAGTTACATGTAATGGAGTCAGTTGAATATGTACCTCTCACAATAATATTAAGGTTTAAAGGAGATGTACAAGGCAGGTTTTTTACACAGAGGGTGGTGGGTGCCTGGAACTTGTTGCCAGGGGAGGTAGTGGAAGCAGATACGATAGTGAGTTTCAAGGGGGCATCTTGACAAATACATGAATAGGATGAGAATAGAGGGATATGGTCCCTGGAAGGGTAGGGGGTTTTAGTTCAGTCAGGCAGCATGGTCAATGCAGGCTTCGGGGGGCCGAAGGGCCTGTTCCTGTGCTGTAATACATTTCAAGGGGGCGGACTGTACCACTCCTGCAGTAGAGTGAGGGGGAAACATCAACCTACGACGTGTCCAAATGCAAAGCAGATGGGGGCTGGACACCAATGTAAAGTGGAAACTTGAGTTCCAATTAAATCGATGCCGATCGATGAAACTGAAGTCAAACTTTACAGGCTGATGATTTCCACGAACACATTCCACACCTCCTTCCCCCCCCCCCCCCCCATTGAAGGGGATGGTTGCTCCTCACAGGCCTGGAGTGTCGGGGGCGTGGTCTGTGGGAAGCACGTGGCGTCGATTGGTTCGGGGAGCCCAGGGGCGTGGTGGATAGATAGCGCCTGCGCGGTAGGTGCGAGGGAAGTGGGGGCCGACCTGAGCATGTGCGCCGCAATCGTCCAAGCGCTTGCGCACTTACAGCGGAGTGAAGAGGAACGGCCATGTCGGCTCCCGCGCAAGTGGGAGCGTGCTGAATCGGGGCGCCTGCGCACTGGGGTGCTGCTTTGTCGAGGCGGGAGCGGCCTCGTGCGCGCGCGATGGGGGAAGGGAGTCGGTTACAAGCGCCAGCGCACTGGGTCGGCGGGGTATGAAGACAAAAAGGCGCAGCCTGTTGAGAAAGCGTACCGTGGTGTTGATTGAAGCGGGGAGGTTCGGTCAGTTAAGGGACTGCGCGGTGGGGTGTGGAGTCGTCGAGAAAGCTGCGCAGTCTATTGAGCGGGTGCGGCTTGGGGTGCGATTGTGGGGCACACGACAATGATGCCTGCGCAGTGGGGTGTGGTCGCGTGGAGCACACATTGGCGCCTGCGCGATGCGGCTTCGGGAAAGGGCGCACAGCAATGGGAGCGGGCAAACAATGGCGCCTGCGCACTGGAACGCTGTCTGGGGGGACGGGACGATGGGGTCTTGGTTGTTGGGTGTGACGTTGCTAGTTCGTCTTGTGAGAGCGCGTGCGGCTTGGGGCGTGGGGGAGAGGCACACAATGGCGCTTGCGCGATGGGTTATGGTATTGCTTGGTTTTAATGCGCGTTGCAGCTTGGGGCGTCAGGGAGGGGTACAAAATGGCGCCTTCGCGGTGGGGCGCGGCGACGTTGGTGGAGCACACAATGGCGCATGCGCTGAGGAGCGGGGCGACGTGGGTGGGGCACGCAATGGCGCTTGCGCAGTGTGGTGCTAGTCTGGGCAGGAGCTCGAGGCTGGTTTGGTGTCCATTTTGGCGCGCTTTTCCGTTCTGTTTCGCAACAGCCGATTTATTGTTGTGTCAATTTCAGGGCGAAGCAAAATTAGCCCCTATCTCGCTAAATAGCCGTAATCCCGGCTAAACGTGAGGAGAACCCACCCTCAACTCGGTAAACAAAGCCAGTCACCATAATATTTGCCGCCGCCTTGGATTTTAACATATCTTAAAAGAAGTTGGCATTAATTGTCCCGAAAAAGTTATCTGGGGAGGCAGGTATTCTCAAACTCCATCTCTAGTTGGTGTGTCTTCAGCTGAATCAATTGTCCTGTGCAAAAACTGTCGAGGTTTGTGCGACTGTACCAAATATAAATGTGTTCTCGGGCAATTGTGGCTGTGTTTGTTTTGAAAAAACGTTGATTGTAATGGTTACTAGATAAAATTCCTCGGATAATCTGGTGGCCAATTTGAAAAGAGAACTAATTGTCACCAGATTTAGCACTTCAGGGGCACAGAACACTTTTCCAGCGTTTTCTCTTGGTTTCAGATTCCAGCATCCCTGTAATTTGCTTTTATACAGACGTTCTTAAATTTGCAACAGATTTACATTTTTATAAGGAGGTGTAAAATGATAATGCTGAAGTTTTCTTATGAGACTCGACATTTCAATAATTTGTTTCGTTAATGTTTTATGATCATTCAATAATTACTTCAAGATTTTCTCTTGAAGAAAGCAGTTTTGGTCACCTCGAAGCTGATTGTAGTGATTTTCGATGTGGTTACAGGACAAAACTGATTTTTACTAAATTGAGTCTCTTTCTGATAAATTTTATTTGGATTTTGAAGACTGGACAATATAATTTGTATTGATTTTTCCATGTATGAACATTGATGTGTTGTGTCGCAATATGGGGAGGAATGACACAATATGGCTGGGATGCTCAGTTAAAATTAGATTTTCTGTTCTTAACTCTATGAAATGGTTTATTTGACTATTTACAGAAAGTTAATAATTTAAGAGGTAGAATTAGCAAAAGCCCTGAGTTTTTAGTTGGCAAAAACGCTGGGAGATCACAAATGGAAGCATTGTACCACCAGCATTGGGAGGATGTAATTATAACATGATGCGGTTACATAGGCTGTTGCCATGATAAATCTGGGCACTGGAGTTTATAGTTGCATAAATTGCACAACTTGTTTAGATTTAGTATACATGGACACGTTTTACAGAGGGACTGCCATTCCCTTCAATATAAATGGGTTACTATTTCCTTTCAATGTACGTGCGGGTTGCTATTAATGTATACAGGGCTGCTACTTATTTCAATATACAGATTTAATCTTGTCTATATGACTCCTCATTCACGACGCTACTATTACTGAAAACAATACACTTCAATCGCCCGGGCCACTACCTTTCAAAACTTTCTGTGAAACATTTTTAAAACTTTACGGCCTTTCAAGATCTCTGTAACCTCTTCCAGCACTTTCAGTCTTCACTATCTCCGTAACCTCCACAAGCCCCTAAACTCCTCTTATCTGTAAATCTCCACTAGTCCCTACAACACTGCTTATCTCTGTAACTTCCTCCAATCCCTACAAACCTTCCCTATCTAACCTCCAGCCCCTAAAATCCTATCTCATAACCTCCTCCAGCCCCTACAATACTGTTTATCTCTAACTTCTCCAGCCCCGACAACCCTCGCTATCTCTGACCTCTCCAGTCCTGACAACCACCTGAGATCTCTGTGACCTCCTTCAATTCTGGCCTCTTGAGCAACACGTAATTTCCATGGCTCCGCCATCTGTGGATGTGCCTTTGGTTGCCTGGGTACATAATTGTCTCCCCAAATTTCTCTATCCCTCTTCCTGTGACTGAGCTTCAGTGCAGTACTGAGGGAGTGCCACACTGTCATCTTTTGGATGGGCCGTTAATCCGATGACCCTCCACTATGTTAAGTGGATGTAAAAATCCTGTGGTCACTATTTGGAAGAAGAACAGAAGGGGGTGGAGTTCTCACCAGCATTCTGGGGCCAATATTTATCCCTCAACCAACATCAACAGCCAATGATCTGGGTCATTATCACATTGCTGTTTGTGGGATCCTGTTGTGTGTAAATTGGCTGCTGTGTTGCCTGCCTTATACCAGGGACTGCCCTTCACTGCCTGTGAAGTGAATTGGGACATTCCGAGGTTGTGAATGATGCCATATAAATGTATGTTTTTTCGATTTGTTAGATTTACTGGGATGTGTGAAGTGATCCTCTAAATCATCGTGGGATTGCTTGTTGCTTTATGGACCACTTCAAGATTTACTTCCTTTCAAATACTCGTTCCTTTTCAGAAGGAGGGGGACATTCAGCCATTGTGCCTGTGCTCACTCTTTGAAAGATCTATCCAATTAGTCCCCACCCATCCTGTTCTCTCTCTCTCTCCCCCCCCCCCCCCCCCCCCCCCCCCCCCCATAGCCCTACAAATTTCCCCCTTCCAGTATTAGACCATAAGACCATAAGACATAGGAGCGGAAGTAAGGCCATTCGGCCCATCGAGTCCACTCCACCATTCAATCATGGTTGATTTCAACTCCATTTACCCGCTCTCTCCCCATAGCCCTTAATTCTTATAAGACCATAAGACATATTGCTCCAATTCCACCCGTTTGAAAGTTCCAATTGAATCTACTTCCACTGCCCTTTCAGGCAATGCCTTCCAGATCTCAACAACTCGCTGTTGTAAATAAATAAAATTCCCCTCCTTTCCCCCTCTGGTTCTTTTTCCAATTCTCTGGTTACTGAGCCTCCTGTCACTGGAAACACTTTCTCCTTATTTACTGTATGCACATGGCTCATATTTTGGAATGTCTTTATTAAATTGTTCCTTGATCTTCTCTGCAGTACTTATTATGTGCTCATAATACACAGAATAGGCATCTTTCTGGAACTCTCTCCCTCAAGGAGCTGTTGAGGCAAAGGGGGTCAGTTGAAAATTTTAGATGCTAGATTTTTTTTAATGGGTTACCATGGCAAGTACTTAAGAGTTAATATCCAGATCAACCCATGATCTAATTGAAAGGTGAGACAGGTTTGAGGGGCTGAATGGCCTCCACTTTGTGTTCTTATGCTTTTAAGATTAATTTTGGTTCTGGAGTTAGATTTTTTTGTATGCACCACATTCACGAGTTTGGTGATTGTTACTAAGAATGAGTGCATTGTGCCGTCTTGTCCTTTTAACACTCCTGCTGTTTTACAGGTATGGGCAAATGGAAGCCGCCAATCTAACCAGCGCCCCTTACCCAGAATTCACCGGAAGTGGCGACGAATTGAGGATTGTTGGTAACTTTGCCTCTCCCCTCCCTTCAGGTATGGCGTACCGGATGATGACCACACGCTCCCCGACTTGCGCTCGCTGTCGTAACCATGGCATCATGGTGCCTCTGAAAGGCCACAAGAAGACTTGTCAGTGGCAGACATGTCAGTGTGACAAATGCATCCTAATCCTGTGAGTAACTCAGATGGCTATTTAACAAGGCAGAAAGCACTGGGATTTATTTCCACAGTAGCAGATTCAAAAATTTGAAAAAGCAGTTATATTAAACTTGCAGAGAAGCTTATCTAGATCATGCTCGAGGCACTAAACACAGTTCTGAGATCCATTTAACAAGTATGGTCAAGAGGTTCACAGTGGCATTATTGGAATTGAGGTTTTGCTTACAAGAAAAGTTGTTCAAGCTGGGTTTTTTAAGAGGAGGCTGAGGTCTTTGAAATTATGAAAAGGTTTTGATAGGGTAGATGTAGAGAAGATGGGTGAGATTTTCTGCAATCTCCTCCCCACCGCTGCTAAAGAAACGGAGAATAGCCAAAAACCCTACAAAGAAATACCTGGAAGCTGAAGGCAGAGCTTTAAAATTTCCTACTGCAGCAGAAGACTCCATTGAATTTTTTTTGGAAGCTCAGCTTCGACCTGCATTATTAGCCGAACTTTCAAGGGTGAGCTAAATCTTTTAAAATTCCAAGGTACAGAAAGACCTGGAACATCATTAAAATTTAGTATCAAGTGCCTTTTGAAAGAAGCCCATAGCTGAAAGCTGAGTCGGGCTCTGAATGTGTGGGTCCAAACTCATTCACGAAAAAAAGAAAATTAATTCATTCATTATTTCAGGAATGTCACCACTGTCCAACTCAGTAAAATAAAACGAGGAGAAGCTCCATTTGACTGACTCAACACGTTTTAAAAAGTGAACAGAAGTCTGTAGCCAGTCGCTCCAGGCAGCTATTGATAAAATATTTTTAAGATGAGTGTCATCAGCATTGTGCCATCATTAAAATCGGCATGTCAGGAAATCCCTTTGTTTCTGAGTGAATGCAACATCATCTTCAAATACAGAAAAGATTCTGGTGTTTTTTTTAAAAAAGAAAACTTCCATCAAGTGTAAAGGGGAGACGATATGGTTTGATTTGATTTATTGTCACACGTATTAACATGCAGTGAAAAGTATTGTTTCTTGCGTGCTATACAGACAAAACATACCGTTCATAGAGAAGGAAACGAGAGAGTGCAGAACTTAGTGTTACAGTCATAGCTAGGGTGTGGAGAAAGATCAACTTAATGCAAGGTAAGTCCATTCAAAAATCTGACAGCAGCAGGGAAGAAGCTGTTTTTGAGTCAGTTGGTACGTGACCTCAGACTTTGGTATCTTTTTCCCGACGGAAGAAGGTGGAAAAGAGAATGTCCGGGGTGCGTGGGGTCCTTGATTATGCTGGCTGCTTTGCCGAGGCAGCGGGAAGTGTAGACAGTGTAAATGGATGGGAGGCTGTTTTGCGTGATGGATTGGGCTACATTCACGACCTTTTGTAGTTCCTTGCAGTCTTGGGCAGAGCAGGAGCCCAGACCAAACTGTGATACAACCAGAAAGAATGCTTTCTATGGTGCATCTGTAAAAGTTGGTGAGAGTCGTAGCTGACATGCCAAATTTCCTTAGTCTTCTGAGAAAGTAGAAGTGTTGGTGGGCTTTCTTAACTATAGTGTTGGCATGGGGGTGGGGCCAGGACAAGTTGTTGGTGATCCAGACACCTAAAAACGTGAAGCTCTCGACCCTTTCTACTTCGTCCCCGTTGATGCAGACCGGGTTATGTTCTCTTTTTATGCTTCCTGAAGTCTATGACAATCTCCTTCGTTTTGTTGACATTGAGGGAGAGATTATTGTTGCCGCACCAGTTCACCAGATTCTTTATCGCATTCCTGTACTCTGTCTCACCATTGTTTGAGATCTGACCCACTATGGTGGTGTCATCAGCAAACTTGAAAATTGAATTGGAGGGGAATTTGGCCACAATCATAGGTATATAAGGAGTATAGTAGGGGGGCTGAGAACACAGCCTTGTGGCGCACCGGTGTTGAGGATGATCATGGAGGAGGTGTTGTTGCCTATCCTTACTGTCTGTGAGTTAGGAAGTTAAGAATCCAGTCGCAGAGGGAGGTGCCGAGGCCCAGGCCACGGAATTTAGAGATAATGGTGTTGAAGGCTGAGCTGTAGTCAATAAATAGTCTGATATAGGTGTCTTTGTTATCTAGGTGTTCCACATTGAGTACAGGGCCAGGGAGATGGCGTCTGCTGTGGAACTGTTGCACTGGTAGGCAAACTAGTGGATTCATGTAGTCCGGGAGGCTGGAATTGATTCGTGCCATGATTTGCCTTTCAAAGCACTTCATAATTGATGGATGTCAGAGCCACCGGCCGATAGTCATTAAGGCTACTTGGTTTTTCTTGGGTACCGGGATGATGGTCACCTTCGTGAAGCAGATAGGGACCTCAGATTGTTGTAAAGAGAGGTAGAAGATGTCTGTGAATACCCCTGCCAGCTGATCCATACAGGTGGGGGAGTTGATATCAGGGACAGTGACAATCACCCAGTGCACTGTGTGCTCTTGTACATAGTGCACTGGGAGATCAGGTGCATGTGCAATAGCGCAGTCAGCAGCCACAGACTCCACTTCCCCCTACTGGTGAGAATCAAACTTTGCCTCATTATTTTTCTGTGTGTTAAGATTTGATTTTTTTCTCTCTCTCTGAAACTCTGTCTTTTCTATGCTTGTTCAGAACTTCGATTTTTTTTTTTTTGTTGCAAGATTTTGTAAAGATCTGTTCCATCAACACAACAGGAGCCTGCCGAAATCCAAAGAAGAGGAAAAAAAACTGGCACTGCATACGTATTCTTAAGTGGGCACTGACATTTAAAGCTGTAACTGGGGGGGGGGGGGAGAATTATCATGGATCAAAAATCCAACCTGCCAGATCAGTTTGAACTTGAGGGCTGAACCCAATGGGAAATGTGGCATCCTTGAGAAAATTTTTAAGTTATTGAAGTACATCAGGTTTCAATAAAATCTGACAAGTTTTTAGGTTAATACCTTTTTTTATACTGGTTTGGTGAAGTAATCTAATGCATGCCATTGATGAATCCTCAACCAGCCTCGAGGAACTATTCACAGTATTTGAAAATTTTAATCTTCACATTTTGGAAATTAAAGAATTAAAAAAGAGGCATAGGAAACCCCCAGCAAAAAGAGGAAAGAGAAAAAGTTAGTACCCAAACAAACAAGAGGGTAGCAAAGGGTCGGCTACCTTTCTGAAAGCCCCAAAGGTACACTTGTTTGGAAACACTTGATATTTTTCCGTAACTCTACCAGCAGTTGGCAGTGGACATCAAGGACAAAACCCTGCTGCAGGTGGAGCAAGAAAAAAAACCAAGTAAAATCAGAAAATGTTCACATCAGGGCTGAACATGGAGGAGTTGAAGTGGAAAGATTGAAGCTGAGTACATACGTTTGAAAACACATATTCAATGAACCAAACTGTTCAAGATCTGAGCAAACATTTCTGAGACTTTACAAAGGTACAAGGAGGAAATAACGACCCTTAATTCCACATATGTCAAATTGAAGGGGGGAATTTGTGGAAACATTCACCCATATGTACTGCTTGACACAACAGGCAGAAAAAGGAACTCCAAGATGTTTCAGCCTTGACAAACTATTTTTGAAGAAACTAAGTGCCCTGGAAACACATGAGGAGTTGCAAGAAATATTGAATGCTTCTTAAGAAAAACGTGTGTGGGAGCTATCAGTAGTGACAAAGCTATACACTGAAATGTGGAGTGGGAAGACCAGAGCTGGACAAGAAAATAAACAGTTGAAGGAACAGCTAATTCAAAAACAGTACATAACCTTTCAGTAATTTGATAGAATGAAGACTACCTTGAGCAGCAGCATGGAGAAACAGCAGAACAAACTCCATGAGACTCTTGCATACAAGAAAACTCAAGTTAGTTGAGCTTCGCAGTGCAGAAAGAAAACCAGCTGAAGGACCTGCACATGCTACAAAGAGCCCTCTGGTCAGAGTTTGTTCCTTGGGAAAGTGATGGAAGTGAAACAAATTGAATTTAATGCCACTCTGCAGAACCAGTTGGCAGTGATCAGTCGAGTGCCCTGTATTTCCAGGATGAAGCCAAGAAGCTACAAAGAACGAGAATGCTGAAGAAAACGGTTACACATTTGGAAAGAACCTTGGAAAACACGTTGCGTTTCCAATGAGGTACATGAAGAAAGGGAAATTGAGACCATACAATGGCAAGTCAAGGTAGAGGCTGTCACACAAGCAAATGTTGTCTTGCAACCCCATTGGCAGGATGCAGTTACAGAAGGTGAGCTTGAAGGATAGGACAGAGGATTTAAGATGTAGGATGGGATTTCACTGGTCCCGAAACCATAAAATTCCACCCAAGGTCAACGGACCTTTCCATGGTGTGCCCCTCAGCAGCTCTGATTCGTGGGATGGTAACATTCCAGCTGTCGTCACTTTTTTGTAATGCGGGAAATTTGCACTCAACAAAATCACACTGAATGCATGATTATAGCAAGCTTATCATTTGCTTTAATGATAATTGAGAGCGGGAGATGGGGCCAAGAATCTGGGGAGGATAACCCCCCCCCACCCCACTACTCTTCAAAATATTTCTGTGGGATCTTCCTGTACCCACCCAAGAGGGCAGACATGAACAGTCTCTGACCTCTTTTCTAAAAGATGGCACCTTTGACAGTGCAGCACACGTTCCCTATGACACGGGAGTGTCAGCCTAGATTGTCTGGCTAATTTAGTTCACTTTTTTGTTTTACACTTCCGGGGAAAGGGAGGGAGAAAGTACGAGTCAAAACTATTGAACAGGTTATATCAGAATATCAATTACAGTTCTTGGGCAGATATCTATGCATGTGGGTTTAATTTTTACTCCTTTCAAAGGCTCAGATCTGACCCATTAAAACAAAACACGGAAGCTTACAGAACCACAGAAATAATGCAACATAGAAGGAGGCCATTTGGCTCATCTTGTCCGTGCTGACCCAAAGACACCTATGTGCCCTTTCTAATCACATTTTCCTGCACAGGGCCCACAGTTTTGGAATGCAGTAATGATTGGTGGGTGCTACTGACCAATGAAGTCCAAGATAATTAACAGATTTGGGTGACTTCATAAACCACTCTAGCAGGAACTCCACAGTCCTAATAAAGCACTAGGATTCTGCTAGTTTTCTTCATTGGAGTTGATGGCTATTCTTTCATGATTGTTAATAGCATTCTACTTTAGATAGCACCTTTAACATAAATCAAATAATTTTCAGGTAACCACCGGGGCAAGCTGGCTGTTGTTGCTTAGGTAGTGTACCAACAAGGAAGTTCCAAGTTCAGTTTCTGGCCTGTAGTTTGCTGTAATGAATTGCGTTCGGGAAGCTTTGCTCTATCTAACTCCATGCTGTATCTGGGAGTGTTTGATGGGGACAGTGTAGATAGGGAGCTTTACCCTGTATCTAACCCTGTGCTGTACCTGTCCTGTCTGTGATTAGTATGAACGTGAGTATTCAGACCAGGTAAAAGTCATCAGGCTCAATGCGGCCTTTCCCTAATTGACAGATCAGCCCTCGCTACCATTTTTCCTCCAGATATCGAATGAGTTTCTGATCCTTAAGAATCCCGATATTCTACTAAGTTACATGAAGCACAAAACAATTAACAAGCACCATTAAGCAGAAACCTCAATTTAATTTGCCCCGTTGGTTGGTGGCATGGTGGCAGTGATTAGCACTGCTGCCTCACAGCACCAGGGACCGGGTTCGATTCCAGCCTTGGGTCACTGTCTGCATGTTAAACGTAGAACAGTACACCACAGGCCCTTCGGCCCTCGATGTTGTGCCGAGCTTTGTCCGAAACCAAGATCAAGCTATCCCACTCCCTATCATTCTGGTGTGCTCCATGTGCCTATCCAATAACTGCTTGAAAGTTCCTAAAGTGTCCGACTCCACTATCACAGCAGGCAGTCCATTCCACACCCCAACCACTCTCTGCGTAAAGAACCTACCTCTGATATCCTTCCTATATCTCCCACCATGAACCTTTATAGTTATGCCCCCTAGTAACAGCTACATCCACCCGAGGAAATAGTCTCTGAACGTCCACTCTATCTATCCCCCCCCATCATCTTATAAACCTCTATTAAGTCGCCTCTCATCCTCCTCCGCTCTAAAGGGAAAAGCCCTAGCTCACTCAACCTTTCCTCATAAGACCTACTCTCCAAACAAGGCAGCATCCTGGTAAATCTCCTCTGCACTCTCCAATGCTTCCACATCCTTTTTATAGGTGACCAGAACTGCACACAATATTCCAAATGTGGTCTCACCAAGGTCCTGTACAGTTGCAGCATAACCCCACGGCTCTTAAACTCAAACCCCATATTAATAAACGCTAACACACTATAGGCCTTCTTCACGGCTCTATCCACTTGAGTGGCAACCTTCAGAGATCTGTGGATATGAACCCCAAGATCTCTCTGTTCCTCCACATTCCTCAGAACTCTGCCATTGACCCTGTAATCCGTATTCAAATTTGTCCTCCCAAAATGAATCACCTCGCACTTGTCAGGGTTAAACTCCATCTGCCATTTTTCGGCCCAGCTCTGCATCCTATAATGTCTCTTTTGGAGCCTGCAACAACTCTCCAC
Source organism: Mustelus asterias (assembly GCF_964213995.1). NCBI lineage: Eukaryota > Metazoa > Chordata > Chondrichthyes > Carcharhiniformes > Triakidae > Mustelus > Mustelus asterias. Next base: position 1,489,762 of record NC_135820.1, on the reverse strand, counting down.
CTCATCCACTACTCCACCAATCTTGGTGTCATCAGCAAATTTACTGACCCACCCTTCAGCCCCCTCCTCGAAGTCATTGATAAAAATCACAAATAGCAGACGACCCAGCACTGATCCCTGTGGTACACCACTGGTAACTGGTCTCCAGTCTGAAAATTTTCCATCCACCACCACCCTCTGTCTTCTATGAGATATGATGTGGAGGTGCCGGCGTTGGACTGGGGTAAACACAGTAAGAAGTTTAACAACACCAGGTTAAAGTCCAACAGTCCTGTTGGTGGATTAGGTGGATTAGCCATGGTAAATGCGCAGGGTTAGTGTGTCTGGGTGGAATACTCTTTCAGAGGATCGGTGCAGACTCAAAGGATCAAGTGGCTTCCTTCTGCACTCCAGGGATTCTATGGATTCTGGCACACCATGTTCTGACTCTGTATTTGGATGGGTTTCACTGAACCACATTGCTCTGACTCTGCCCTAGGGAACGTCGTCGTGTCATGGCCGCTCAGGTAGCTCTTCGGCGGCAACAAGAGGCAGAACTGAAGAAGAGGCTGGCAAAAGGTCTCCTGAAATTCGGCGAGACGGCAGGGAGGAAGCTGGGAGGGGCTGTACGGCAACCACTCAGTAAGTTAAGCACAAGCCTCATATTCCATTTCCCTTTTGTGTGAACATCATAGGGTCGTGTCATATAGTCTCTGGTCGTAGAGTATTGCTGAAGAGACTCATTGTTGAAGCTTTCCATCTTGTTCTCATCTAGACCGATGCAAGAATGGCAAATTTCTAATTTGGTGTTGATTGGTTGGTAAGTTGACTCTGGTTGAGTGTTGCTATGGAGAATGTACCAGGGAACTATTGGTCTCTACACTTTTGTTTAATTCAAAAATGGTGCAGTGCCTGGAGCTGGGTTTGCATCCCACCGCGGCAAATGGTACAATCTGAATTGAGTAGAAATCTGGAATTAAGAATCTACTGATAACCATGAAACCCGTCTGGATCATTCATGTCCTTGAGGGAAGGAAATCTGCTGTCCTTACCCGGTCTGGCCTACATGTGACTCCAGAGCCACAGCAATGTGGACGACTCTCAACTGCCCTCGGGCAACTAGGGATGGGCAATAAATGCTGGCCAGACAGCGACTTCCATGTCCCACGAATGAATAAAAAAGGAGCACCATGCACACTTGTCCATTGGGGATAACGATTCAATCTGAATTATTGTCACATGTATTGGGATACGGTGAAAAGTATTGTTTCATGCGTGCTTGTACAGACAAAGCATACCATTCATAGAGTGCACAGGAGGGAAGGAAATGGTGTGCAACAATGGTTAGCACTGCTGCCTCTCAGCACCAGTAACCCGGGTTTGATTCCCAGCTTGGGTCACTGTGTGGAGTTTGCACATCCTCCCCGTGTCTGCATGCGTTTCCTCCGGGTGCTCCAGTTTCCTCCCACAGTCCAAAGATGTGCAGGTTAGGTGGATTGGCCATGCTAAATTGCCCCTTAGTGTCAGGGGGACTAGCTAGGGTAATGCATGGGGTTGCGGGAATAGGGCCTGGGTGGGTCAGTGCAGACTCAATGGGCCGAATGGCCTCCTTGTGCACTGTAGGGATTCTATGAGAGATATAGAATCTCGTGTTACAGTTATAGCTAAGGTGTAGAGAAAGATCAACTTAATATAATTTAGACCCATTCAAAAGTCTGGCAGCAGGGAAGAAGCTGTTCTTGAGTTGGTTGGTGTGAGATCTCAAGACTTTTGTATCTTTTTCCCAGTGGGAGAAGGTGGAAGAGAGAATATCCGGGGTGTGTGGGGTCCTTGAGTATACTGGCTGCTTTCCCGAGGCAGCAGGAAGTGTAGTCAGAGTCGATGGATGGGAGGCTGGTTTGGGTGATGGACTGGGCTATAATGTGAGAGCTATGAAGGTTCAAGGACAATTAGGGATGAGGAATAAATGCTGACCCAGCCAGCGACAGCCACGTAGAATCATAGAATCCCAACAGTGCAGAAGGAGACCATTCGGCCCATCGAGCCTGCACCTACAACAGTCCCACCCAGGCCCTATTCCCGTAACCCCACATATTTACCCTGCTCCCCTGATACTAAGGGGCAATGTAACGTGGCCAATCAACCTAACCCGCACATTTTTGGAGTCGCTCACATCCCGTGGGTGACTAGGAAGGAATTTGTTTACGTACGCTGCACGTACCAAGGACTTCCCATTTTGGTTGTTTACACTACCCTCCGTGAGACCACACTAAAGTCTCTGAGGATCTTTATTCTGTTGCATCTTTTATTGGTTTAGATATCTCGGACAAACATGGATGTTAATGTCTTATCAGTTGTAAAGGTTTGTTACTGCAAGTTACATTGTTAATGTTAAAGAGAAACAGGTGATGGGTATTAATTGCCTTTAAGCACATATCAATAAGTGATGGCTGGGACTCTGGTTTGGGTTGGAGGAGAGCTGAGAGACGGCACAAGTTAATAAACTCGCTCAATTTTCTTTTTAAAATAAAACAAAAGCTCTTTTGTTTTGGCTTCACCACTCAGTTTGGATCCTGTTAACGAAGCAGACCTTCAGATTCTGTCTGAGCTTTTTAAGATGTTTGTTTATATTGGGGGGGTGGGGGGGGGGGGGTTTGTGGTGGTGATGAATGAGCACAGGATTGAGTTTGGTCCACATACTTAAATAGCCTGCCGACATTCACTCTCTGGGCATGAGTGATGTTCACTTCAGTGCCAGTGGGAAGCTGTGTATCAGATCTCACCGTGAGAAGATGAGAGGGAAAGAACATCAGCACAAGTGTTTGACCTTTTATAAAGGTCATTAATGTTATGAATCGAATGATGGGGTAGACGTAGTGACAGGAACTTGGGGACTATCAATATCAGATAGTCACTAATCCAATGGGGGAATTTGAGGGAAACCCCTTTACCCAGACAGTGGTGATAATGTGGAGTTCACTCCTACAAGGGGTAGTTGAGGTGAATACTGTGGATGTATTCAAGCGGATTGGAGGATAAGGTGATGGGGTGGGAGGAGGCTCGTGTGGAGCAGAAACACCAGAAGGGAGCAGACGGACCAAATGGCCAGTTTCTCTTCTGTATCTGAAATTCCGTCAAGGCTAGAGATTAAGCTGTAGGAAAACCCTCTTCCTCACAATACGCTTACAAGCATTACCCTTGAAGAGATTTCGTTGTAGATTTGAAGAGTTGCTTTCCTCTGTCTCTCACCCTGACTGACACCAGCAGAGACCAGAGCTCAGGATTTATTCAAGCTTAATATCAATGCAGTTTCTTTACAATTTCAGTCAATAAAGCAAGGGTGAAGAGTGAAGTTCAGCTTTCAGATTCCAGATCAACAGATGTGATGAAGTGCATCGCCATCCAGCAGAGTCCAGGGGTAGTTGTCAAGGTAATAGCACAGAGTGGAATATGACGTTTGGGCTTCACCCTCTTGTTTCCTTATGTCCACGTGGTGAATGTTCAGGGACGTTCACGTCCATTAGATGCATTCTCGTTGTCGAAGCTGTTGTGTTAGGACTGCTAATGCTTCGGCCATTAGCACCACTTTGGGAGGTTAAGACCAGCAAAAGTTCTCGTTAGTTCCTGAGTTCGTGGTTAGCCAGACCAGCCTCCCCCACCGTGGCCATTGTTACTTCAATGTAACAGTGCTCCCATTCTCTATTAATCACTTGCACAGCAGATCCGATGTATGCTGGAAAGAAAAGTGTTTAGTTTATTTTATACAAAAGAGGGGTTTTGCAACATCCACCACTTTTTACACAATTAAAAAATAACTTTTGGGATGTGGGCGTCGCTGGCTGGGCCAGCATTTATTGCCATCCTAATTGCCCTCCATTTGAGAGTCAACACACTGCTGTGGCTCTGGAGTCACATTTAGGCCAGACCAGGTAACAACAATAGATTTCCTTCCCTAAAGGACATTAGCGAACCAGATGGGCTTTTACAATAATTGGCAACGGTTTCACGATCGTCACTAGACTTTTAATTCCAGATATTTTATTTTATTGATTTCAAATTTCATCACCACCTATGGTAGGATTTGAACCCGGGTCCCCAGAGTATTACCCCGAGTCTCTGGATTATTAGTCCAGTGACAATGCTACTCCCTTCCCTGGGGGAAAAGAACACAACCACAACAAAATGCAAATATGGGTTTTACATGTGACAAGTATCAGAGGTCAACTGGAATGTTCCTTCCAAGCTGAATTTGATTGTAGAATGCTCCGTGAGATTTCCACAACGGGAGAAGTTATGTAGAATGGGTTAGTTTGAAGGCATGAGTTTCATGGTTCCAGCAGTTGGCAAGTTTGAGGGTCCGAGCTCTTTCTGCTGCGACCGGCTTGATGGTGGACAGCACAGGCTGTTGCCTGGGGTTCTGTTCACGTTGGAAATCAAAACAGTAACTGCCATAATTCGTTCCACCAGACGATATCACAGTGCAGCTTGGTGACTGGAATCTTGAGGTTTGGTTTTGGAGACACTGGTATCGGGTTAAGTAACTGATGCTATCTTGGTTGAAACTGCTATGTGGGAGATTAAGACCTGCCAAGGTTTACCTTTGGAGTTGGGGGGACCACATGTGTCAGAATTTGCAGATGACACTAAGATGGGTGGAAGAGCAAAGTGCAGAGAATGCTGAAAGTCTGCGAAGGGATATTGATAGTCTAAGTGAGTGGGTGAAGGTCTGGCAGATGGAGTACAATGTTGGTAAATGTGAGGTCATCCATTTTGGTAGGAATAACAGCAAAATGGACTATTATTTAAATGGTAAAAAATTGCAGCATGTTGCTGTGCAGAGGGACCTGGTGTCCTGGTGCAGGAATCTCAAGGAGTTGATTTGCAGGTGCAGCAGGTAATTAAGAAGGCAAATGGAATTTTGTCCTTCATTACTAGAGGGATGGAATTTAAAGACAGCGAGGTTATGTTACAGCTGTATAAGGTGCTGGTGAGGCCACACCTGGAGTACTGTGTACAGTTTTGGTCTCCTTACTTGAGAGGATATACTGGCACTGGAGGGGGTGCAGAGATGATTCACTAGGTTGATTCTGGAGTTGAGAGGGTTGGCTTATTAGGAGAGACTGAGTAGACTTGGGCTATACTCATTGGAATTCAGAAGAATGAGGGGAGATCTTGTAGAAACAGAAAAGATTATGAAGGGAATAGATAAGATAGAAGCAGGGAAGTTATTTTCACTGGCGGGTGAAACTAGAACTAGGGGGCATAGCCTCAAAATAAGGGGGAGCAAATTTAGGACTGAGTTGAGGAGAACATAAGAACAACATAAGAAATAGGAGCAGGAGTAGGCCATCTAGCCCTTCGAGCCTGCCCCGCCGTTCAATAAGATCATGGCTGATCTGAAGTGGATCAGTTCCACTTACCCGCCTGATCCCCATAACCCCTAATTCCCTTACCGATCAGGAATCCATCTATCCGTGATTTAAACATATTCAACGAGGTAGCCTCCACCACTTCAGTGGGCAGAGAATTCCAGAGATTCACCACCCTCTGAGAGAAGAAGTTCCTCCTCAACTCTGTCCTAAACTGACCCCCATTTATTTTGAGGCTGTGCCCTCTAGTTCTAGCTTCCTTTCTAAGTGGAAAGAATCTCTCCACCTCTACCCTATCCAGCCCCTTCATTATCTTATAGGTCTCTATAAGATCCGCCCTCAGCCTTCTAAATTCCAATGAGTACAAACCCAAACTGCTCAGTCTCTCCTCATAATCAACACCCCATATCTCTGGTATCAACCTGGTGAACCTTCTCTGCACTACCTCCAAGGCCAATATATCCTTCCGCAAATAAGGGGACCAATACTGAACACAGTATTCCAGCTGTGGCCTCACCAATGCCCTGTACAGATGCAGCAAGACATCTCTGCTTTTATATTTTATCCCCCTTGCGATATAGGCCAACATCCCATTTGCCGCCTTGATCACCTGCAGACTGGGTTTTTGCGTCTCATGCACAAGGAGCCCCAGGTCTCTTTGCACAGTAGCATGTTGTAATTTTTTTCCATTTAGATAATCCAATTTGCTTTTATTTCCTCCAAAGTGAATAACCTCACATTTGTCAACGTTATACTCCATCTGCCAAATTCTCGCCCACTCACTCAGCCTGTCCAAATCTCTCTGCAGACCTTCTACGCCCTCCACACGATTCACTTTTCCAATTATCTTTGTGTCGTCTGCAAACTTTGTTACGCTACACTCAGTCCCCTCCTCCAGATCGTCTATATAAATGGTAAATAGTTGAGGCCCCAGTACCGATCCCTGCGGCACGCCACTAGTTACCATCCGCCAACCAGAAACGCACCTATTTATTCTGACTCTCTGCTTCCTGTCGGATAGCCAATCCCCAATCCACGCTAACACCCTACCCCCAACTCCGTGTGACCCAATCTTCTTCAGCAACCTTTTGTGAGGCACCTTATCAAAGGCCTTTTGGAAATCCAAAAACACCGCATCCACCGGTTCCCCTCCGTCAACTGCACTAGTCACATCTTCATAAAAATCCAACAAGTTCGTCAAGCACGACTTTCCCCTCATGAATCCATGCTGCGTCTGCTTAATCGAAACATTCTTATCCAGATAGCCTGCTATTTCTTCTTTAATGATGGATTCCAGCATTTTCCCAACTACAGACATTAAGCTAACCGGCCGTAGTTACCCGCCTTTTGTCTATTTCCTTTTTTAAACAGCGGCGTAACATTAGCCATTTTCCAATCCACCGACACTACCCCAGAATCCAACGAATTTTGATAAATAACCACTAACGCATCCGCTATTATCTCTGACATTTCTTTCAGTACCCTGGGATGCATTCCATCCGGGCCCGGGGACTTGTCCACCTTCAGTCCCGTTAGTCTACCAAACACTGCCTCCCTGGTAACATTAACTTCTTCACACAAAGGGTTGTGAATCCGTGGAACTCTCTGCCCAGCGAAGCAGTTGAGGCTGCCTCATTGAATGTTTTTAAGGCAAGGATAGATAAATTTTTGAACAGGAAAGGAATTAAGGGTTATGGGAGCGGGCGGGTAAGTGGAGCTGAGTCCACAAAAAGATCAGCCATGATCTTCTTGAATGGCGGAGCAAGCTCAAGGGGCCAGATGGCCTACTCCTGCTCCTAGTTCTTATGTTCTGACCAGACGCTCATCTGCTGCAAGACATCAGGTGACATTTTGTCCGCTCAGCCGTTGTCCATTTTGAAGAAGCACAAAAATGTTTGTATATAATTTGGGGATGGAGTGGGGGGAGAGGAATTGGCTTTGAGAAATCTTATATAGGGCTCACTTACCTGAATATGCCCTTGTGGAACAGAATGTGTCTGATTTAGCCCACTACAGAATGTTGGTAAGAGGCTGGATGACTCCCCCAAAGCCTGTCCACCATCTACAAGGCACAAGTCAGGAGTGATGGAATACTTTCCACTAGCCTGGATGAGTGCAGCTCCAACAACACAAGAAGCTCGACACCATCCAGGACAAAACAGCCCTGCTTGATCGACACGCTAACCACAAACATTCACTCCTTCCACCATCGGTGCACAGTGACAGCCGTGTGTACCATCTACAAGATGCACCGCAGGAATTCGGCAAGACTGTTCTGACACCATCTTCCAAACTCGTGACCGCTACCATCTGGATGGATAAGGGCAGCAGATGCCTGGGAACATCACCTGGAGGTTCCACTCACCATCCTGACTTGGAGATATATCGACTGTACCTTCACTGTTGTTGAGGCAAAATCCTAGAACTCCCCTCACTCACAGCGCTGTGGGTGTACCTCCACCACATGGACTGCAGAGGGTTCAAATGGCAGCTCACCACCACCTTCGCAAGGGGCAATTAAGGATGGGCAATAATCATTGACCTTACCAATGATGCCCACATCCTAATGAATGGTTTCAAAAAGGTAAAGTTTCAGACAGTTGGGGCCCGATCTTACCAAACCTTAAATAGGCGCGAAATTGCAGTAAAGTTGGGCGTCGGGCCTATACCGCGATCTGCGCCCAATTCAGAGCAGATCGCGGCTTTACCAACACCAGATTCGGGCGTGGGTCCGGCCCGCACCTGAATCGGGCAGCCCAAAGATTTAAATGCATTAGCATGCATTTAAATTGACTTAATGAACCGCGCGCCCAACCGTACTGCCAAATCCCACTTTACCGTCTTCTGGCCCGTTCCGGATCCACGCTTTTTAGTGACCTGCAGAAGAAAAGTCCGAAACAGATTTCTATTCTGCAGGGGAACCTCCGAAACCCTCTCTGCCCTTGTGAAGTCACCATCTTCCTCGACCATCACAGACAACCACCCCCCCCCCCCCCCCCCCCCCACCCCCACCCCCCGGGATCAGGCCCCCCCTCGGCAGAGCACACCCCCAACCTACCTCGATCGCTGGTCTCCCTCCACCATCCTTCCGTTAGCAAGATAAGCTGTATGTTCCTCAGCTAGATCCACTTTGGTCAACACAAAGATGGTCCTTCTGCCTTGTGGGTCCATCTGGCTCACCAAGTCAGTTACAATACTGCGTTCAGCATCTACTGAACCATCTTGGATACAAAGGATAATGAATGGTACTGGTCGATCTACCTGGTGTTATCAGTACTGTAACATCCGGAATGGCTGCCGACACCAAGGATATAATTTTTAGCATAAGCAAGGCTTGCATGCAGAACCCTAATGCCATTCTCCTTTGTATCCAAGATGGTTCAGTAGATGCTGAACGCAGTATTGTAACTGATTTGGTGAGCCAGATGGACCCGTCACCCCCCCCCCCCCACACACACACACACACACCACCCCAGAGGGTGATCTGGGTCAGAGAGTCGCTCTCTGCTTTTTTTCTCCCCATCCGGGCGCGCTGCTTCTGATTTTTTTTTCGAACTGCGTGTGCGCAGTTCAGAGCTCCGATCGTTCCGGCAGCGCTAAGCCCCGCCCACAGCGCGAATCGGACCGGAGCCAGCAAAATGCGTACGGGCGCGCTGGAAAGAGGATTCCAGGCTCAGATCTATTTGACGCCCAGCTTCGGCACTTCGACTCAAAATGGTAAAATCAGGCCCTTGGATTCAGATTGCTGACCAGCTAACGAGTACTCACTGAATTATCCAGAAGTGTTTTCCCCTAATTATGTAGGGTTTTTGGCTGGGTTTCTCTATGCCTTTCTATGGAGAAAATGATCCTAATAAAAACTCGGTGTGGATTGTGTATCTTTGGAGTTGCCGTGATGACCCTCCGGTATACACTGGGTATTGTAACTGGAGAGTTCTGGTCTTGCACTGTAGAGAGGGGAGAGCTCAGTATCCCATCGCAGTTTGTGTCCCTGTGTTGACGTTCTGGGGATCTCCCAGGCTTGTGTGCAGGAGTCACTTGTGTGATTGTGACACTAACCAGTTGATGTTGCTTTAACCACAGAGAGAGACGCAGTCCCAGTGCAGGATACAACAGCAGCAGCAAGCTTCCTTCCCACCGGCACTTGTTACCTGCACATCCTGTCCGGACATGAGTGCCCAGACCTTACACAGTGTGCCTCCGCCAACCGTCATCCATGGTTACCCCAGTCACCATGCACTGCTCTGCCAGGTGTTCCCTCAGCACAGCCCACATCACCTGGAGACGGTCCTAGGTGAGTTTTTTTATTCTTTCATGGAATGTGGTCATTGCGGCTTTTGTTGCCTATCCCGAATCGTTCTGAGTAGCTTGTTCTGCCATTTTAAAGTCAAACCACATTGCAGTAGGTCTGGAGTCACATCTAGGTCAGACCGGGTAAAGACGTCAGATTTTCTTCCCTCAAGGACAGATGGGTTTTTAGTGATGATGGCTTCAATTCCAGATTCTGTAACGGAATCTGCCAGGGTGGGATAGAACCCATGTTCCCTGGGCATTCTCCTCGCTCTCTGGGTTATTAGTCCAGTGACATTACCATGATGACACTGTCTCCTTATGAAGGGCAAGTGGGTTAGGAATACCTCAGATGCCAATAATAAACTACAGGTCAGATTCTCCGACCTCGCCTGTGGCTGGGATTCTCCTGTCCTGCTGCAGTGACCAGAGATTTGTCTGAGTGCCAAATTCTCCATTCTCGCTAACGAGGGGGTGGGGGGGTGCCTGGTTGGGCAGGATTCTCGGGTGGTAATCTGCTACAGTGAATCCCCCTCCCTTTGTAGGACCCACCTGATCTCTGCTCTGTTGGAATCATTGCTGTGAAAGTTTGTAGAATCTTGTAAAAAGCTCCTCCAGATTACCGCCAAAACATCGATGATGAGACCCCACCCTGTGTTTCCACTCCTCTGCACATCCAGTGAGTTTATTTAATATATTGAGCCCACATGGGCTCAGACTCCAAAGTTCTTGATCCTTTCTTTGTGTTGACTTTACTGATTATATCTGGGGGAGGTAAGTACATCAGAATATAAGTAGCAGCAGCAGGAGTACTCCATTTTGCTCCTTGAGCCTGCTCCACCTTTCAGTAAGATCGAGTGCAATCTTTAGCCTCAAATCCACCTTCTTGTCGTGTCCCCAGAACCTGCAGTTGTGTGTGTCCATAAATCTGTCAATCTGAGTTTTAAATGTATTTGATGACTAACACCAATGTAGAAAATTTCAGTGATTTGATGACTGTGCTGCCCCCTACCCTCATCATAACCTGGAAAATTTCATTGACTTTGCTCCCTTCCCTCACCCCCACCAAGTCCGTCTCTGACTCTCCCTTCAATTCTTCGATTTCTCTGTCTCCATTTCTGTTGATTGGTCTCTACGAATATGCATCGCAAGCCCACAGACCCAAACAGCCCCCTCGACTACTCTTGCTCGCCTCCTGCTTCTTGTAAGGACACCATTCCATTCTCCGGGTTTCTCTGTGTCAATGGCACCTGTTCTCTCTCATTTATCCTGCTCTTCTCCTACCCCACCCAAAAAAAACACGCACACACGCTTAAAGCTCATTCATTTCCATCTCTCTTCCATTCTGGTGAAACTTCATCGACCCCCGTGGATGCTGCCTGACATGTTGAGTATTTCCAGCATCTTGTTGCTGATTTCCAGCCTCCTGTGGTGTGTTGCAAAGGTTCACAATCCTCAAGTGCTCATGCTAACTGCAGTATTACAGTTATGATGTGGAGATGCCAGCGTTGGACTGGGGTAAGCACAGTAAGAAGTCTCTCAACACCAGGTGTAACTGGAGAGTTCTGGCCTTGCACTGTGGAGAGGGGAGAGCTCAGTATCCCATTGCAGTTTGTGTCCCTGTGTTGACGTTCTAGGGATCCTGTCCAGCAGGTTTATTTGGTAGCACAAGCCACAAGCTTTTGGAGCACTGCCCCTTCATCAGGCGAGTGGGAGTTCTGTTCACAGGGCATATGAAGACACAAACTCAATTTACAAAGTAATGGTTGGAATGTGAGTCTTTACAGGTAATCAAGTCTTAAAGGTACAGACAATGTGAGTGGAGAGGGGCTTAAGCACAGGTTAAAGAGATGTGTGTTGTCTCCAGACAGGACAGTTAGTGAGATTTTGCAAGCCCAGGCAAGTCGTGGGGGTTACAGATAGTGTGACATGAACCCAAGATCCCGGTTGAGGCCGTCCTCATGTGTTCTGATCTTTGGGTAAGCGTTCTCCAAGGCGGCCTTCATGACACACGACAGCGCAGGGTCGCTGAGCAGAGACTGATAGCCAAGTTCCACACACGAGGACGGCCTCAACCGGGATCTTGGGTTCATGTCACACTATCCGTAACCCCACGACTTGCCTGGGCTTGCAAAACCTCACTAACTGTCCTGTCCGGAGACAATACACATCTCTTTAACCTGTGCTTAAGCCCCTCTCCACTCACATTGTCTGTACCTTTTAAGACTTGATTACCTGTAAAGACTCACATTCCAACCATTACTTTGTAAATTGAGTAGGTGTCTTTGGGAGTTCTGTTCACTAACAGGGCACAAAGACACAAATTCAATTTACAAAATAATGGTTGGAATGCGAGTCTTTACAGCTAATCAAGTCTTAAAGGTACAGACAATGTGAGTGGAGAGGGGGTTAAGCACAGGTTAAAGAGATGTGTATTGTCTCCGGACAGGACAGTTAGTGAGATTTTGCAAGCCCAGGCAAGTCGTGGGGTTATGGATAGTGTGACATGAACCCAAGATCCCGGTTGAGGCCATCCTAGTGTGCGGAACCTGGCTATCAGTCTCTGCTCAGCGACCCTGCACTGTCATGTGTCATGAAGGCCGCCTTGGAGAACGCTTACCCAAAGATCAGAACACATGAGGACAGCCTCAACCAGGATCTTGGGTTCATGTCACACTATCTGTAACCCCCATGACCTGCCTGGGCTTGCAAAATCTCACTAACTGTCCTGGCTGGAGACAATACATATCTTTTTAACCTGTGCTTAACCCTCTCTCCACTCACATTGTCTGTACCTTTAAGACTTGATTACCTGTAAAGACTTGCATTCCAACCATTATTTTGTAAATTGAGTTTGTGTCTCTGCCCTGTTTGAGAGCAGAACTCCCACTCACCTGATGAAGGGGCAGTGCTCCGAAAGCTTGTGGCTTGTGCTACCAAATAAACCTGCTGGACTTTAACCTGGTGTTGTGGGACTTCTTACTGCATTACAGTTAGCCTGAGCATTTACACCCATGTTGGCCTTGAGAAGGGTTCCTGCTGTCGACTGTACCCTACCTCCTTCCTGCTGACCACCTCCCCTGTCCCTGAGCCACTAAGGTCTATGCACTCAGCGGGTGATAGAGATCAGGATTGACCCTCGCCCCCTCCCCGTGAACATTTGTTGCCTATGCTCATGAGTGAGAAGAGTCTAAATAAAAGATGCTGCGGACTGTGTACCCAGCAGAGTTGCATTATGTATAGAAACTGTCCCATTGATATCTGCTAACTGTGAAGGGAATCTTCTCTTTATTCAACATGCACAGCGATTATATGCTGCCCACTGTGTTTCCCTCCCTCTAGAGCGTTGCCACGGAGATGTGGTCCTGGCCATCGAGACCATTGTGTCGCCACGGCACGACCAGCGCGATGTCACTGCGCAGCAGCACAATTCCGGTCAGGCATTGCAGCAACAGCACAGCAGTCCCTACTGGTATCAGAGCCCCTGCATCACATCGCTACACTTCACCAACCAGGTCAGGTGAGGCTCTGTGGCAATTCTACCAACCTTGGGTCAATTAGGACCAGAAGTGAATCATTGTAGGTATGTCTGTATTTGATGGGGTCTCCACATTCGTCAGTATTAGAGTGCTGCACTGTCAAATGTGTAGTATTTCGGAAAAGATGTTAAACCAAGTCCCCTTTTGTCTTGTGGATGGATGTGAAAGATTGTGTGTGCATTTTGAATTATCTTGGGGACAATATTTACACCCCAGTCAGCAACCTGAAATTATAGATTTTTTAAAAATTATTTTATGGGATGAGGGTGTCACTGGCTCGGTCCAACACCTATTGCCCATCTGTAACTGCCCCTTGAAGATATGGTGGTTAGCTGCTTTGAACCCGCTGCAGTCCCTGAGGTGTAGGTACACCTACAGTGCTGTTGGGGAGTTCTAAGATTTTGACCCAGTGACCGTGAAGGAACGGTCGATATATTTCCAAGTCGGGATGGTGAGTGACTCGGAGGGGAACCTCCAGGTGGTGCTGTTCCCAGGTTTCTGCTGCTTTTGTCCTTCTAGATGGTAGCGGTCGTAATTTTGGAAGGTGCTGCCTAAGGAGCCTTGGTGAGTTGCTGCAGTGCATCTTGTAGATGGTACACACGGCTGTCACTGTGTCGGGGGTGGAGGGAGTGAATGTTTGTGGTTAGCGTGTCGATCAAACAGGGCTGCTTTGTCCTGGATGCTGTCGAGCTTCTTGAGTGTCATTGGAGCTACACCCATCCAGGCAAGTGGTCTGTTTTGAAGTACCTCATTGACTGGTGAGGTCTTTGGGATGTCCTGAGCTTGTGAAAGGAGCTATTGAAATGTAAGTCTTGTTTCCTGTCAATGCTCATATCCCAAGAATGAATAAAACAAAAAAAAACCACAGGAGGTACTGCCTTTGCCTATAAACTGTGGCAGTCAAGAGGGTTACCTTTTTAATTTATTACACTTCGACAGTCAAAGGCAGGCAGATCGGCTGCCCCAGCAGTGAATTGACCCTTCACGTCTTTCTTTATCACTGTTGCAGATTGCCGCTGCCGGCTGCCACGCCTAGATTAACCCCTCCACCTGCTCATGTCGACCCCAGGTTACCCGTTCCCTTCAGCTGTGGGGCGATGAGGCCCAGCGTCACTGCCAACGAGTCCTCGTCTGTGACAACACCTGCAGCATCCCAGACCAGCAGCTCTGGCCAGACTGAGTGCACACCTATCAGAACTGGAACAGCGTACCAGGTTTGTGTCCGGAACCTCCCTGGTTTCCTTTTTTCCCCCTCTCTCGTTCTGCTTTTGTGCTTGTCATAGGGAGTGCAGAGAAGATTCTCTACACGGATTGCTGGGTTGGCAGGATTGTCGTATGAGGAGAGGTTGGGTCAACTGAGCCTGTATTCACTGGAATTTAAAGGAATGAGAGGGGTGTAAAATTCTGATCGGGCTGGGCAGTCTAGGTGAAGAGATGTTGTTTCCTCTGGTGGGTGGGGGGGGGGAAATTAGAACAAGGGAGTCACAATCTTAGGACATGGGGAGGTCATTTAGCACTGAAATAAGAACTTCACTCAAGATGTGGAATTCTCTACCACAGAAGGCTGTGGAAGACAACTCACTGAATATATTTAAGGAGGATTAGATTTCTAGACCGTAACAGTGTTGAATATGAGGGAAATGCAGGAGTATGGTGTTGAAATCGAGGATCTGCCATGATACTGAATGGCAGAGCAGGTTTGAGGGGCTGAATGGCCGCCTGCTCCTATCTTCTATCTTTCTACGATTGCCCTTTGCCTTTATTGCTCTGATACCAGTAGTTAGCCCTGGGATTTCTCTGGGCTTGAAGTTGGAGCTGGACTCTTCGTTGTTTGAGTGCGTCCGAGCTGTGAATGATTTCTATCATCTGTGATGATGCAGGAGTCCCAAGTGGGATTTCCATTGAGCTTCTACGGAGTTGGGTGGTTCATGTTGCTATTGTGGGTGGGTTGGGTAGGGGAGCGGGGTCGGTGGGGGGGGTTTAACTGTACCATATCAGGACTTACCCTGTGCATGCAGGATGATGTGGGTCTGACGTAGAAACTGGATAAACCCGTGAGAGAGCGACAAATAGAAGGATGTGCTTACAGGGTAAGATGGAGAGAGACTGGGAGGAAGAGGGTCCTTGGAGCTGACATGGCCCAGATTGGCCGAATGGCCTGTGCGGTGCTGGAAATAATCTCTGAAAATTATGCTTCTCCCTTTTCAGGCTCTGACAGGAAGAGGGAAGGCTCCCTGTGCTCCCAGGAGACTCTCCTTTGCCTCCCTTCTCTCCGAGGAGCAGCTGCATAAGGAGGCTGCCGAGGCGCTGATGGTGCTTAGTTACTCCCCCACGCCATCGTCCAGCCCAGCCCCGCTCGCCAGCACCATGACACTCGGCTCTCACCACACCACTGGCTCCTTACCCCAGCCGTCTGCCCCCCGCCGCACCTCCGCCGCTGCACCGCCCCCCGGCTCCCTCCAGCAGGACTGCCTCCCTGGTGCCCCCTGCGGCTGTGCCCAACTGCCTGGTGCACCGCTGACCTTTACCAGCCTGTTGTCCTCGGTCGATGCCCCCGGTGGGCCTGCTGGCGGCAGCTCGCAGAGGTCCACTGCCTCCACGCCCTCCCTGGACCGTGCCAAGCAGCTCGTGGTGCTCCATGCGGAGGGGATGGAGAATGGACTGCAGGCAGGCCTGAGGCAAGGCGGCAACAGAAACGGCTCTAGGGAACAAACAGGTAGGTGCAAACCATAGTGTGGGTGGGGGTGGCATGTGGACAAGGGGCATTGGCCGGGGCCTGGCGTACGTCCAGAATGCTGGGGGACAATCATTGATCATCATCATGTTGAAGCATTCATCTTAAAATTTGGAATTTTAAAATTCATTTGTGGGTCATGGGCGTCACTGGCTGGCCAGCATTTATTGCTCATCCCTGGTTGCCCTTGAGAAGGTGGTATTTTCCTGAACAGCAGAGAGGCTTGTTAGGCCATTTCAGAGAGGCAGTTGAGAGTCAACCACATTGCTGTGGCTCTGGCGTCACATGTAGGCCAGACCAGGTAAGGAAGACAGATTTCCTTCCCTAAAGGACATTAGTGAACCAGATAGGTTTTTCCGACAATCAACAATGGTTTCACAGTCATCAGTAGATTCTTAATTCCAGATATTATTTACTGAATTCAAATTCCACCACCTGCCGTGGTGGGATTCGAACCCAGGTCCCCAGAACATCAGCTGAGTTTCTGGATTAATAGTCTAGTGATAATACCACGAGGCCATCGCCTCCTTATGATCATTGGGAGGGTGGGGGGGGGGCAACATCCTCCAGCCCCTTCTTTAAGAAAATTCTTCCACAGCATGTGGCTGGCTTAGATTGGTGTTTATTGCCTATCCCTAATTGCCCCTTGAGAAGGTGGTGGGTGAGCCGCCATCTTGAACCCGCTGCAGTCCCTGAGGTGTAGGTACACCCACAGTGCTGTTAGAGAGGGATTTTGACCCAGCGTCCATGAAGGAACAGCCAATATATTCCCAAGTCGGGATGGTGAGTGAGTTGGAGGGGGACCTCCAGGTGGTGTTCCCAGGTATCTGCTGCCCCTTGTCCTTTGAGGTGGTGGATTTGGAAGGTGCTGCTGAACGATGGGGGTCTCGGCTCTGTTGCTCCTGTGGTCTTGACCCACAGCTCGGCCCCCCTGATGACGCAGGCCGGGCATGAGGACACACCTGTTAAATCTAATTCTCTCAAGGTAGACCAGCTTTACAGGGAGGACCCTTAAATAGACGCGCAGGCTTCCTATAGGCCAGTGTCGGAGAGTCCCAGGAATAACCTGAAGAACAGATAGGTTGGGGGGAGAGGATCGAGACAAGGAGACTGGGCGCGAGGAAGTTAGCACGCAAGCAGAGAAGGGTTATAGACAGTGCAAGAGGGAGGATGGACGGGGGATAGAGAAGGGAGGGCTCAGACCAAAGGATTGAGATGTGTTTACTTTAATGCCAGGAGTATAGTGAATGAAGGGGATGAGCTCAGAGCGTGGATCGATGCCTGGAAGTGTGGTGTGGTGGCCATTACAGAGACTTGGATGTCTCCAGGTCAGGACTGGATACTCCAGGTGCCGGGATTCAGATGCTTCAGGAAGGACAGGGAGGGAGGCAAGAGAGGGGGTGGAGTGGCACTGCTGATCAGGGATAGTGTCACAGCTGTAGAGAAGGTGTATGCTGTGGGGGGGATTGTCTACAGAGTCTCTGTGGGTGGAAGTTCGGAGTGGGAAGGGGTCGATCACTTTGCTGGGAGTTTTCTATAGGCCGCCCAATAGTAACAGGGAGGTGGAGGAGCAGATAGGGAAACAGACCCTGCAGAGTTGTGATGGGAGACTTTAATTTCCCAAACATAGATTGGAATACACCTAGGGTAAGGGGATTGGATGGGGAGGAGTTCGTTGGGTGTGTTCAGGAGGGTTTCCTGACACAGCATGTGGACAAGACTACAAGAGGAGAGGCTGTACTTGACCTGATACCAATGAACCTGGACAGGTGTCCGATCTCTCAGTGGGAGAGCATCTTGGGGATAGCGATCATAACTCTATCTCCTTTATGCTTGCACTGGAAAAAGAGAGGATCAGGCAAGCTAGGAAAGTGTTTATATGGAGTAAGGGGAAACATGAAGACATAAGGCAGCAAATTAGAGGAGTAAATTGGAAGGAGGTATTCTCGGAAATGTACTGCAGAGAGGTGGCAGTTTTTCAAGGAATGTCTGTCTAGAGTTCTACAGGACAGCGTTCCGAGCAGACAGGGAGATGTTGGTAGGTTACAGGAACCGTGGTGCACGAAAGCTGTGCGGGACTTAGTCGTGAAGAAAAGGAAAGCGTACAAAAGATTCAGAGAGCTTGGTGAAGATGGGGATCTAGATGAGTATACAGCTTGTAGGAAGGGACAAAAGAAGGAAATTAGGAGAGCCAGAAGGGATCACGAGAAGGCCTTGGTAAGTAGGATTAAGGAGAACCCCAAGGCGTTCTATAAATATGTGAAAAGTAAAAGGATGAGATGTGAAGGAAAAGGGCCTATAAAAGGTGAAGGCGGGCAAGTCTGTACGGAACCAGTAGAAATGGCAGAGGTGCTTAATGAGTATTTTGCCTCGGTTTTCACAGAGGAGAAGGATCTGGGTGGATGTGCTGCAGGCTTGTGGTGGACTGAAAAGATTGAGCATGTGGATTTTAAGAAAGAGGTTGTGCTGGAATCTTTGAATGGCATCAAAATGGATAAGTCGCCGGGTCCGGATGGGATGTACCCCAGGTTACTGTGGGAGGCGAGGGAAGAGATTGCAGAGCCTCTAGCAATGATCTTTGCGTCGTCAATGGAGACGGGAGAGGTTCCGGAGGATTGCGGATGTGGTTCCTATTTTCAAGAAGGGGAATAGGGATAGCCCAGGAAATTACCGACCGGTGAGTCTAACCTCAGTGGTTGGTAAACTGATGGAGAAGATCCTGAGGGACAGGATTTATGAGCATTTAGAGAGGTTTAGTATGCTCAAGAATACTCAGCACAGCTTTGTCAAAGGCAGATCGTGCCTTACAAGCCTGGTGGACTTCTTCGAAAATGTGACTAAACACATTGACGAAGGGAAAGCGGTAGATGTGGTTTATATGGATTTTAGCAAGGCGTTCAATAAGGTCCCCCATGCAAGGCTTCTAGGAAAAGTGAGAAGGCACGGGATCCAAGGGGCTACTGCCCTGTGGATCCAGAACTGGCTTGCCCAAAGGAGGCAGAGAGTGGGTATAGATGGGTCTTTTTCTAAATGGAGGTCGCTCACCAGTGGTATGCCCCAGGGATCTGTTCTGGGACCCTTGCTGTGGTCATTTTCATAAATGACCTGGATGAGGAAGTGGAGGGATGGGTTGGTAAGTTTGCTGACGACACAAAGGTTGGTGGGGTTGTGGATAGTCTGGAGGGATGTCAGAAATTACAGAAGGGCATAGATAGGATGCAAGACTGGGCGGAGAAGTGGCAGATGTACTTCAACCCAGATAAATGCGTAGTGGTCCATTTTGGCAGGTCAAATGGGATGAAGGAGTACAATATTAAGGGAAAGACTCTTAGTATTGTAGAGGATCAGAGGACCTTGGAGTCCGGGTCCATAGGACTCTAAAATCGGCCCCGCAGGTGGAGGAGGTGGTTAAGGTGGTGTATGGTGTGCTGGTCTTTATCAATCGAGGGATTGAGTTTAGGAGTCCGGGGTTAATGATGCAGCTATATAAGACCCTTGTCAGACTCCACGTGGAGTACTGTGCTCAGCTCTGGTCGCCTCATTACAGGAAGGATGTGGAAAAGATTGAAAGGGTGCAGAGGAGATTTACAAGGATGTTGCCTGGATTGAGTGGCATGCCTTATGAGGATGGGCTGAGGGAGCTCGGTCTTTTCTCCTTGGAGAGACGTAGGATGAGAGGAGACCTAATAGAGGTATATAAGATGTTGAGCGGCATAGATCGGATGGACTCTCAGAGGCTTTTTCCCAGGGTGGAAATGGCTGCTACGAGAGGACACTGGTTTAAGGTGCTGGGGGGTAGGTACAGGGGAAATGTTAGGGGGAAGTTTTTCTCAGAGGGTGGTGGGCGAGTGGAATCGGCTGCTGTCAGTGGTGGTGGAGGCAAACTCAATAGGGACTTTTAAGAGACTCCTGGATGAGTACATGGGACTTAATAGGATGGAGGGTTATAGGTAGGCCTAGAAGGTAGGGATATGTTCGGCACAACTTGTGGGGCCGAAGGGCCTGTTTGTGCTGTAGTTTTTCTATGTTTCTAACAGGCCTGTTTCCCAGGAGGGGTAACTTTAATCCAGACTATCATCTGTCTGAATGTGACCGTCTGTGTGTGTGTGCTGCCCACATGGGCCCTAAGCATCAAGCAACATGAATAAGAGGAAATTGCAGAATTGGCAACATCTGCAAAGATAGATTAACAGGACAAAATGCTGGAAGCCAGGTCTCAGAAAGGATTAGGACATATAATCCAGCTACACATCCATAGTGTCACAAACTCACCTCGCCCTAGATATTGACAAGATAAACAGTCTGACTTGTTCGGGGCGGGATTCTGAAGCCTCCCCATGGTTAATATAAATGGATATAAATTGTCCCATTGGTAAGATGCAACATAGGTTCATGAAGGGAAGGTCATGTTTGAGTAATTTGGTGGAATTCTTTGAGAACATTACATGTGCAGTGGACGATGGGGAACCTGTGGATGTGGTATTTTTGGATTTCCAGAAGGCATTTGACAAGGTGCCGCACCAAAGACTGCTGCATAAGATAAAGGTGCACGGTGTTGTGGGGAATGTATTAGCATGGATAGAGGATTGGTTAACTAACAGAAAGCAAAGGGTGGGGGTAAATGGGTGTTTTTCTGGTTGGCGATCAGTGACGAGTGGTGTGCCTCAGGGAGCAGCGTTGGGACCGCAATTGTTTACAATTTACATAGATGATTTAGAGTTGGGGACCAAGTGTAGTGTGTCAAAATTCACAATGACACTAAGATGGGTGGCAGAGCAAAGTGTGCAGAGGACTCTGAAAGTCTGCAAAGGGATATAGATAGTCCAAGTGAGTGGGTGAGGGTCTGGCAGATGGAGTGCAATGTTGGTAAATATGTCATCCATTTTGGTAGGAATAACAGCAAAATGGACTATTATTTAAATGGTAAAAACTTGCAGCATGCTGCTGTGCAGAGGGACCTGGATGTCCTTGTGCAAGAATCACAAGGAGTTGGTTTGCAGGTGCAGTAGGTAATTAAGAAGGCAAATGGAATTTTGCCCTTTATTGCTAGAGGAATGGAGTTTAAAAACAGTGAGGTTATGTTGCAGCTGTATAAGGTGCTGGTGAGGCCACACCTGGAGTACTGTGTACAGTTTTGGTCTCCTTACTTGAGAAAGGATGTACTGACACTGGAGGGGGTGCAGAGGAGATTCACTAGGTTGATTCCGGAGTTGAGAGGGTGGGCTTATGAGGAGAAACTGAGTAGACTGGGGCTATACTTTAGACAGTTACATGGGTAAGATGGGCATCGAGGGATATGGGCCAAATGCGGGCAATTGGGACTCGCTTAGTGGTTTTTCGAAAAAAAAAGGCGGCATGGACAAGTTGGGCCAGAGGGCCTGTTTCCATTCTGTAAATCTCTATGACTCTATACTCATTGGAATTCAGAAGAATGAGGGAAGATCTTGTAGAGACATAAGATTATGAAGAGAGTAGATAAGATAAAAGCAGGGAAGTTGTTTCCACTGGCGGGTGAAACTGGAACGGGGCGGGGGGGGCGCATGGCCTCAAAATAAGGGGAAGCAGATTTAGGACTGAGTTGAGGAGGAACTTCTTCACACAAAGAGTTGTGAATCTGTGGAATTCCCTGCCCAGTGAAGCAGTTGAGGCTACCTTATTGAATGTTTTTAAGGCAAGCATAGATAAATTTTTGAACAGTAAAGGAATTAAGGGTTATGGTGAGCGGGCGGGTAAGTGGAGCTGAGTCCACAAAACGATCAGCCATGATCTTATTGAATGGCAGAGCAGGCTCGAGGGGCCAGATGGTCTGCTCCTAGTTATGTTATGTGTTTCACCAGTGGGATCTTCTAGTCCCGCTGCTATCGATGGGATTTCACATTGATTCTGTCCCTCGATGCCGGGAATTGGGGGGGGGGGGGGGGGGGGGCGTGGTTGCACTGTCAGCGATACCAGAAGATGCCAATAGCATGAAGAGCCCGAAGACCTCGCCCACAGTCTGTGGATCTCAATATCCCGTCCTCATTCTGAACCTCCATCAGCTTTCTCCTCTCCAGATGTTGTTTGGTGAGTTGCTGATTTGTCTTTCTCCTGGCTGCTCTTCCAGAGACATTCGACCACCGAGAATCTGGGAAGAAATTCCACGTGCTGAAAGACGTCTGCTCCTTCACGTTGCGTGGCACTGTGCTGAGCCCGATGCCCCCTCGTCACTGCTTGCCCAACTTCACCTCCTCCGTCTCCCTCAATATCGGTCAGCTGGGCTCAATGTCCTTACCCCCAGGTCCGCGGCACTGAAGCACTGTCCCAGGCGGGCAAGGTTCTCACTCCACCCTCTCTTTCTCTCTCTCCCTTCCCTCCCCCCTCCCCCCCTCTCTCCCTTCCCTCCCCCTCCCCCCCTCTCTCCCTTCCTCCCCCCCCCCCCCCCATCTCCTTTCCCACCCCCTCTCCCTTCCCTTCCCTTCTCCCCCCTCTCCCTTCCCTTCCCTTCTCCCCCCTCTCCCTTCCCTTCCCTTCTCCCCCCTCTCCCTTCCCTTCTCCCCCCTCTCCCTTCCCTTCCCTTCTCCCCCCTCTCCCTTCCCTTCC